>NC_092335.1:626067500-626412500 GCF_046630445.1 Rutidosis leptorrhynchoides
TTGGTCAAGCCAATGACTCCCACAGTACCTAACATTGCTAGATGTTGGTAAGAAAATAATGTGCTTAGGTGGATACACATTACGTCCGGATATCATTGATAATTATGAGGTAATCATCTAATCCGTTAAATCAATCATATAAATTGAGGATCATCAGGCTTAAAAGCTGATTAATCTTTAAGGAGATTATCCGTCCAGGGATCTGATAAATTACTAACATTTTGTGTATACATGGTGCCCCCCGTTTTACTAGTAAATCTCCCTCATTGAGACAAACTTTGACTACCAGTTTCCCTGCTTGACGTTGAGGCCTGGTAGATTTCCAGTCGATGTTAGTAATGAATTTTCAAGATTTTTCGTCACCCTACAACTGGTCTGGACTACATCTTCTGAATTAAATCAGCAAGTGTGTCATTCGGAAGACTTTACTTCCTTAAGGATGGAATGGATACATCCTATGGGTAATAATAAAGTGGACGGACGCAACATTGTCCTTGTTAGGAGAAACAATGAGGATCGTCCTATTTAAGTTTTTGATCTGGCACAAGATCTGGTTTCCGACCAAGCTATGCAATCACCGCTCTCTCACGGTTTACACTCGTTTTGGTACAAGTGACCTACAAGTTAGCTTTACTAAACTAGTAGGATTTTCATCCAAATAATTGAATGATAGTGCAACTTCAAAGACTATTAATAATTTAAAACATAACTCAACATTTCTTTTATATTTTTTTTAGAACACAATGTATGTAACATGGTTTTTGGACACTTTTTATTTCTAAGGCTACCTGAAAATTTTAAAATTTTAATCATAAACGCCTTAATTTTTGTAAAACGAATTCCCGATAAATTTCTATCTCCCACCCCACACTTGAGATCATGCAAGGCCCTCATTGCATAAAATCAGAAAAAGGATTAAATTTAGAGGGCAAAGTGATAGGGTGATTGTAGAAATTTTCAAATTTTTAACCTGTAAATCGTGGAACATGTAGACGGATGCCGCTGAACTTACTGCCAGCATAAGAGCATCGTCCACTCCGCGATTAGCATCAAACATACATCATAATATCAAATGTTGCTGAACTTAATGTTAGTCTTTTGAAGTTCAATCACGCTGCACAAAATAACAAACCAAAAAAATAATACTAAAAATAACGGTGTTTTTACAACCACAACCATTATCAAATTAGTTAATATTACAAACCAAACATTGTTTTAAAACACACTCTAACAAATAAATAGATAGTCTCAAAGTAATGTAATAAAATGATAATAGACACGCAGGTCTTCAGTTGTTGTAAGGCCAAAAGTAATTTCCTGAGCCATCTCTGCTTGGCCGTCCTTGCGGGTATTGTTGCTTAAACCTATTCCTGGCATCCTGCAACGCAGCGTTAGAATCATAAATTGGGTAATGAGGAGGTGGGTTTTGCGGATCAGTGTAGTATGTGGGTGTCAGGCGTGTTGTCCCATAGTAATGATCGGGGTCGAAATAAAATAACTCAGTGTTATGGTTATTCCAATCAATACCATAACTGTTCCACCCCCGATTACGTACTTGAGCAATCTGGCATTGCTCCATTCTCTGTTGACTATCCTACATACGATCGTTATGAGTCCTCTGTTCATTCGGACTCAACCTCATGTTATTCACACTATTAACCAAATTATCCCAACTAGATTGGGATGGATTCCAAGGACCTTGATCATGAACATTAGTCTGAGCTTCCATTTCCGCTTCTTCTTCTTCTTCTTCTTCTTCTTCTTCTTGTTCCTGTTGAACATTTGCTCCACTACCACTTGCTCCACCTGCGACAAAAGGCACTAAACGCCTACTTCCATTATACATAAGAATATCAGCATTGACATAAGAAACTTTCTTTATAGCTTTCATGGCATGATCACACTCCATCAATCGGCTGAAATAAATGTTAAAGTGACGAGCAATCCTCGTGATATAGTGGCCCCCAAGAAGCGGCTTTTCTCTCCATGTCTCAGTGGTGATGGCTAGAAAATAGTTGCCTATCAACCCCGGAATATCAGTATGGCAACCCCGTTTTATTTGATCCATTATCCATAGATCCATCGACTTAACCTTTTCGTTTCCCTTGACTCGCGCATTGAAAGTGCATGCGATAAGTCGATGAAGAAGTCTATCATAAGGGCTTGCAATTTCATTATACCGGTGTCTGCTTGATTTAAATGGCCTAGATGCATTCGCCCCACAAATTCTTTGCCAAAAAACTAGCTTATTAAAGATAACTCTACCAGGGTAATCGGAACCTCTCAAGTAAGTTCCCAATTGGTTGTCGGTAAGCTCCTCAAAAATGCCCAACACTCTACATAACTCAAATCTGCTTATACCTCTATCTTCACCCCCTAACCGAAACCGAAGAAATTCATTCGACAAATGATCACGAACATTATTAAACCTTAAAGATGAGTAAAATTCCTTTAATAACACCGGATAAATTTGTTCGCGGATGCTAAAAACGTGCTCCCATGCGTAGGAAATGATCCTATCGTATGGAATGGCTAACAAACAGGAAACATGGAGGTGCATACCTGCCTCATCTAATGGAGCCCAAACAAAATATCACGTGGCATTTATTGGCCTACTGTTTATCCTATTAAAGGTCTCTGCGTAATAGTCGTCGTTCCTAATTTGTCTCAACCAAACTTGAGGATCATTTAGATCCTCCTCTTCTTCTTCGAAAGATGATGTATAATGTTGTTGTGGTGGTGGTGGATTGTTTCTTGTTGTTCTGCCTCTTTTTGGTTGTCCACCTCGGCTAGATTGTCCCTGCAAAACACATTAACACCAAACCAAAAGAATATAGAAATCGTTGTGTTAGTGTTAGCTAAAAAGATAATCGTGTAGCAAGAGAACTTATTCATTCCAAATTAACCATCAACTTAGGATTTAAACACGTTGCATTCATAGGTCATAATATGTATATCTTGCATTCTAATGGTTCTAACAATTTTCATAACACAAGTATAACAATATAGCTTAATATGACCATTCATTTGTTCTTTTTGCAACTATGTTTTAACATACAGTATAATCAATCCACTTCAAAAAGGCCCACATAAGTGAAATTTAAGCATACATCTTTAAAAAGAACATCACAAATCAATTTATGCTTGAATTTTAAGAGAATTCAATTCATGACCCGGCCATTTTGACATTATTAACACCAACAACATATTAAGCATTCACAATCTTCATAAACATCACAAACAAACCCAATATCTTAAAGTAACAATCCTAATTTCGGATTTAATCACTACAAACCCTAGGTTCATGACCACACCCATTAAACATGTAATTATTGCAAAATCAAGACATAATGGGTAATTAAACAACTAAGGCATGTTAATCTAAGCAAGAATCATGCAAATCAAACACCCCACCCTTATCTTTCACATAATCATACATACAAGCATATAAATTGAGAAATCAAGAATGAAAAGTGTGAAAAGGTAGTAGTATTACCCTAGAAGTCATGATTCAAGAAAGAAATTTGAAGGAAGAAATCACGAAATTGAAAGAAGAAATTAAGGTTTTTGAGAGATGGTTCGTTTGTAAGAGAGAAAAATAGAGAGGAGTGTGTTTTGTGGTTGAAAATTGGGTTAGATAAGGTATAAAATGTGTTTATTTTTTTCTAGATGAGGCCGTCTGGACGGCGTCCAGAATTTGGACGGCGTCCAAATGTGAAGGATTGGACGGTGTCCCAATTTCTGGACGGCGTCCAGTTGTGAAGAAGAGGACGGCGTCCATTACTTTCGGACGGCGTCCAAATGATCTGCAAACGGCTGATCAATTTTTTCGGCACTCGCAAGTTTAAAATCACATCGTATATCATTTTGCACAAAATAAAAAAAATCGTACAAGTAATAAACACACAATTCAAAGTATTTACACTCGTGAACCTTTTTTAACGAGTCGTTCACCCAACTCGTCCCCATTTTGATTTAAACTTTGTTCTCGAAGTTAAGGCTAACCTCGTCTTCGATTTCCAGGGGACCATCGACATAGTGTTTGACCCGGTGGCCATTCACTTTAAAAATGTCGCCCTTCTAGTTCACAACCTCAATTGTACCATAAAGGTACACTCTTTTAACAACAAATGGTCCCGTCCATCGGGACTTATGCTTTCCAGGCGATAACTTAAAACGGGCATTGTAAACAAGGACACGATCTCCTTCTATGAATTCCTTTGGACTTTTCAATCGCTTATCGTGCCATTGTTTGGTCTTTTCCTTGTAAATTAGAGAGTTGTTATAGGCTTCACGCCTCAACTCGTCTAATTCATTTAGTTGGGTCAAACGTAACCGAACCGCCTCCTTGTAATCCAAATTACATGCCCTTAACGCCCAATGCGCTCTGTGTTCAATCTCCAAAGGGAGATGGCATGCTTTCCCGTATACCATCCGGAAAGGAGTGGTTCCAATATGTGTTTTGTAAGCCGTGCGAAAGGCCCACAATGCATCGTTTAGTTTAACAGACCACTCTTTTGGATTTGCACCAACGGTCTTTTCGAGTATGCGTTTTAGAGACCGATTGGTATTTTCCACCTGCCCACTTGTTTGCGAATGATATGATGTTGAAATTTTATGGATAACTCCATAACGTTTCAACACCTTTTCCATTTGCGCATTGCAAAAGTGGGTGTCCCGATCACTAATAAGGACTTTAGGTGTGCCAAATCTTGAGAAAAGTTCCATAAAAAAGGTAACTACAACTTGGCCATCATTTGTTGGGAGAGGTTTTGCCTCCGCCCATTTGAAAACATAGTCTATGGCAACAAGTATGTAGAGGTAAGAATGAGACTTTGGAAAGGGCCCCATAAAGTCAATTCCCCAAACATCAAACACCTCGCATACTTGGATGCTTTGTTGAGGCATTTCATCCCGTTTAGTGATTTAACCGGCCCGTTGGCACGTGTCACAAGCCTTACAAATAGTGTAGGCATCCTTGAATATTGTAGGCCAATAGAAACCGGCCTCGTAAACTTTATTCCCCGTGATTTGGGGACCAAAGTTTCCACCCGCAGGACCAAGGTGACAATCAAGCAGAATTTTGGTGCATTCCTTCCTCGAAACGCACCTGTGAATAACTCCATCCGCACATCGCCTAAATAGATAAGGGTCTTTCCAAAAATAGTATTTTAGGTCACTAAAGAATTTCTTCCTTTTCTGATGTGACCAACCGGTTTCTAGGTACCCCCAACAATGTAATTGGCGAAATCAACATACCACAGGTCTTCCACCTTCTCTACTTGCATGAGGTATTCACGGGGAAAATCATCTTTAATACTCGATTCATGGAGTACTTCAAGATTGGGATTTTCAAGTCTAGAAAGATGGTCAGCCGCGAGATTTTCGGCATCTTTCTTGTCCCGGATCTCGATATCAAATTCTTGCAGGAGCAAGACCCACCTTAGCAATCGAGGTTTTGCATCCGGTTTAGAGAAAAGGTATTTCAATGCCGAATGATCGGTGAAGACAATCGTCTTTGATAGGACAAGATAAGATCGAAATTTGTCAAAAAAAAGACAATAGCAAGGAGCTCTTTTTCCATTGTTGTGTAGTTCAATTGGGCTCCTTGTAAAGTCTTGCTTGCATAATAAATGGGTTGAAAACGTTTCCCAACCCGTTGGCTCAAAACTGAACCAACTGAAAAATCCGATGCATCGCACATTAGCTCGAATAGTAGTGACCAATTTGGAGGTATAATTATTGGTGCGTTAACAAGTTTTTGTTTTAAGATGTTGAATGCCTTAGTGCATTCACTCATGAAAACAAAAGGGTGCATCTTTTTCGAGAAGTTTATTCAATGGCGTTGCAATTTTTGAAAAATCTTGAATGAATCGCCGATAAAAACCGGCATGCCCAAGAAAACTTCTCACACCCTTCACATTTGAAGGAGGTGGAAGGTTGACAATGACTTCAATCTTTGCTGGATCCACCTGAATACCAACACTTGAGATTTTGTGCCCCAAGACAATGCCTTCTTTAACCATAAAGTGGCATTTCTCCCAGTTTAGCACTAAGTTCGATTTCTCACACCTTATTAACATTTTCTCCAAATTTAGAAGGCATGAATCGAAAGTGTCACCGAAAACTGAAAAGTCATCCATGAACACTTCCATGCAATATTCAATCATATCATGAAAAATGGCCATCATGCATCTTTGGAATGTTGCGGGAGCATTACATAGACCAAAGGGCATTCGGCGGTATAAAAAGGTGCTATAGGGACACGTGAAGGTAGTCTTTTCTTGGTCCTCGGGGGAGATGGGAATTTGAAATTACCCCAAAAAACCATCTAGGAAACAATAAAAGCTATTTCCTGCTAGTCTCTCTAACATTTGATCAATGAATGGTAGCGGAAAATGGTCTTTTCTAGTAGCGTCGTTTAACTTACGATAATCAATATAAACTCGCCACCCCGTAACAGTTCGTGTAGTGATAAGCTCATCCTTATCATTTGTGGTAACAGTTATACCACCCTTTTTAGGAACACAATGGATCGGGCTTATCCACGGACTATCTGAGTTTGGGTAGATTAGACCTGCATCTAGCAATTTAATGATCTCCTTCTTGACAACATCTTGCATATGAGGATTTAGCATCCTTTGACGTTGCACCACTGGTTTGGAATTTTCTTCCATTAAGATCTTGTGAGTGCAATAAGAAGGACTAATTCCTTTTATATCATGAATTTTCCATGCAATAGCCGGTTTGTGGGCCTGTAACAAGGAAACAAGACATTCTTTTCCATGTTTAGAAAGGAGTGAGGAAATAATTACCGGAAGCTTCTAATCCTCCTGAAGGGGAAGATGATCAGGGAGCGGCTTAAGCTCCAAAATTGGAGGTTCCTCAATTGAGGGCTTACTCCGGTAATCGCTATCCTTGTTCAGTTGTTCTAACTCCTCCTCAGTTGGTTCATACCCATTTGCCATCAATGTAGCCATCACATCCATTTCTTCTTCTGGAAATTCTTCATCTCCACTCACCAAATCGTATGTACCTGTTTCATCTGATTCGGGAAATTCCTGCAAGAACTCATAATGCGAATCTATGCTTTGCATAAAATAACAAGTATCATCTGAAGATTCAGGATATTTTAATGACTTGTCAATTGCAAAAGTCGCACTAGCTTCACCAATTCTAAGGGTCAACTGCTGATTATAAACATCAATGACACATCTAGCAGTATTTAAAAATGGCCGACCCAAAATAATTGGTATTCTGTCATCAACTTCCATGTCTAAAACCACAAAGTCTGCCGAAAAAATCAGATTCCCGGTCTTAACTAACATATTCTCTATTATTCCTCGAGGGAATTTTATAGAGCGATCAGCTAGTTGAATAGCCATTCGTGTGGTTTTGAGTTCCCCAGGGGCTAATTTAAGGTAAATCGAATAGGGCATCAAATTGATACTAGCCCCCAAATAGGCTAATGCCCTCATACAATCAAGGTCACCCATTACACATGGAATAGTGAAACAACCCGGATCTTGAAGCTTTTCGGGAAGTGTGTTGGACACCAGCGCTGAACATCTAGCATTTAAAGTGACTGATGAAACGCTTTCCATCTTCTTTCGGTTGGTGAGCATGTCCTTCAAGAATCGAGCATATTTAGGCATTCCTGCAATAACATCAATAAAAGGTAAATTTACGTTAACTTTCTTGATGAGCTCCATGAATCTTGACTTTCTTCCTCGAGCTTCTCCAATCTTTGTTTTCTTGGGGATGGGAGCGGTGGTTGATACGCTTTAACAACCAGTTTGACTCGCACCGTGTCTTTTTGACTTTCCATGTGCTCATTGTCAACACCTTCAACCACATTTTCCGGCTCCTTTTCTTTCTCCGGTTCACTCACACTACTTTGTTTACTCTCTTTCATTAATGGAACACGAAAGTCAGAAAGTTCTGGCATCCTTGGTGGATCATAGGTTACCCCACTTCGGGTAGTGATAGCCTTTGCTTGCTCGTTTCGGGGGTTAGATTGCGTGTTGCTTGCCAATTCCCCCGGTTTTCTTTCGCTTAACAATTTAGCAAGATTACTCATTTGTTGTTCCAATACTTGAATGGAAGATTGTTGGTTTCTAAATTGTTGATCATTCTTCTCATTCGTTTGGCTTATATTGGTGACAAGTTGAGTTTGCGATGCAATTAACTTCTCCAACATATTCTCCACATTTGACTTTTTCTCTTCATGTTGGGGTTTTTGATAAAAACCCGGAGTTTATTGTTGGAACCCACTATTTGACCCTTGTTGGAAATTTGAATTTTGACCTTGAGGGTTATAAGGGTTGTTGAAGTTTCTGTTGAATTGGGCACTTCCTTGAAATTGGTTGTTATTCCTTTGGCTTATGAAAGCCACTTCTTCTTTCTGAGCCATTGTCAAACCTGCATCACAATCTTTTCCTAAATGGAGACCACCACAGTATTCACAACCTACCTTCATACTATGAATTTTCTTGGTGATCTTTTCCATGTTTCGAGCAACACCGTCTATTTTCACACTTAGTGAACTAAGGTCATCATAAGCACCGGCGCTTTGGACTTGAGAATGACGAGTAATTGGTCTTTCTTGATGCCACTCATGAGAATAATCGGCTTGTTTCTTGATTATCTCATAAGCTTCTTGCTTGGTTTTGTCCATGAGTGAACCTCCAGCCGCTTGATCAATAGAAATTCGGGTTGCAACATCACAACCCTTGTAAAAGATTTGAACTTTTTGGAAGGTATCTAAACCATGGTTTGGACAACCTCTTAGCATTTTGGAAAATCGATTCCATGCTTCATACAAGGTTTCCATCGACTTTTAACAAAATTGGGTAATTTCTTGTTGGAGTCTCGCGGACTTAGAAGCTGGAAAATATTTCTTAAGAAATTTTTCCAACATACCATCCCAAGTTTCTATCGTAGCCTTGGGTAATGAATCTAACCAACTCCGTACTTCCCCGTGGAGTGTCCATGGGAAAAGTTTTAAAAATACATTTTGGTCGATGTCCGCTTGAAGCTTGAATAGAACACATATCTCTTGAAAAAGACGAATATGTTCATTAGCATCTTCATTCGGACCTCCACCAAATTGACATCTATTGTTAATCATTTGAAGAATAGGTCCTTTTATTTCAAATTTTACCTCACCAGGTGGCTGAGTAATTGCACTTCCTTGTCCAGTTCGGGTTGCCTTCATCTTGGCCGCCATTGATTGTCTTAGTACCACCGGTCTTTGTGCCTCTCCTTCTATTTCAAAATTTGAAGGATGAACGGGTTCACCAAATTCAGAGTATCGAGGCTTGGTTGTTCTTGATGATTTGGAATCAAAAGTTTCCTGCTTTGATGAAGACTCAAAAATTTCAAGTACTTCTTTTGGTATCCTACCAAGCTTTCTGTCTGGTTCTTTAAGTGGTGTAAGTATCGGAGAATCTGAATTTCGGGTATGTGACATATGCAACCTAAAATCTATCAAACACACAACTAAGAAAACTATTAAACGCACCGAATCTATAAGTTTATAAATAAAAAAAAACTATTTAAAATAATTAAGAAACTACTTAATCACAAATTAGTTAATAATTATATTTTGACACAAAACTGTCCCCGGCAGCGGCGCCAAAAACTTGATGTGCAGAATCAGATATATAATTTATATTAGGAAAATACCGGTTATTAGAACTATTACACAACTACGGGCAGTGTACCCGATCGTGTAGTAGTATAGAATATGGTTTAGTGCGTGTATCGTTCCAAAGACAGTTGTATGAGTCAAACTATAATTAGAAACTATATTATGATTAACTAAGTAAATGAAACTAAAGGTACAAGATAATTTGGTTTTGCCCTTTAACGATGGGCTAATGAAGACAAGTTCTAGTTTACAAGTAAAAGAAATGTTTTTGGTATTTTTGGTTTTAAACAATTTTAAATAAAGCAAGTAAGATAGTTTGATTTAGATCAAAGAGACGAAATATTCATCTAGATCTTTTACCCTCGGTATTGGATGTAAGTTTTGATATTAAGGTCCGATTGAATGATTATGTGTGTAAGTTACCTATTAGATTCACCAAGAGTTCTCTTTAGTAAATATGCAAACACAATTACAAGATCAAGGGTTCCCTTTTCACTATAGTTCTTGTATTTGTAATCGGATAACTTAGCTAGTTCTAAGGCTTGAAACTTGACTTCTATGTTCATAGTTATCAACAATTGTACAAAAGTTCGTTGCATACAATTCATTCCTATATCGTCTAATCATTTGAATCTAATTTACCCCCTTGGTCCGGTTTAGTAAACAATCAATCTAAGACAAGTTGACTGTAAATCAATATGATAAATCAACAAGAGTTCTCTTTATCAACAACATAACAATTAACTAGATACAAATGATTTTAACTTCAATAAGCATGTTCTTGATTCAAGCTTAAAACTATCACACATAATACATACAATCAATAAGTTTACATCCAATACTTTGGTTATTAATCTAGATAAACATTATAGAATTAGCCAACAATCTTTTAATAAACAAAACAGCAATCAAATGATAAGTAGAATTCATTGTTGAGAACAAGAAATCAACCTACTAGAAGAATGAATCTTGAATGGAGAAGGTATTGAATCTTGATTCTTGGAATGTTAGACCTCTTCAAAGAGCTTGGAGTTCTCCAAAAATGCTCCTAAATTCATCTCTGGAACTGATCTGATCGTATATCTCAACTGGTCTCTCAATCATTCACTTTTAAAGTGGTTAAAGTAGGTCAGAAGTTAAAAGTAGGCTGAAACCTACTACTGGACGACGTCCTGGATATTGGACGGCGTCCATGTGTGAAGAGCTGGACGGCGTCCTGGAAATTGGACGGCGTCCAAGTGTGAAGATCTGGACGGCGTCCCACTTACTTGGACAGCGTCCAGATGACCTGCTGGTTACTGTCTCGATTTTAATAAACTCCCTTATACTGGACGGAGTCCCAATCATTTTGGATGGAGTCCAACATATCTGAAGCCTTGTTTTATCATTTTAGAGCGCTAATCTGACCCTAACTTGTATCGGGATCAACTATGATGATATCACAACTTATAGAACGGTCATAATTCACCAAAACTCTTTATAAACCACTTTTCGATACAATTTACATACCTTTGTATATTACTTGTAGAAACCGCCTTAACTATCCTTGATTCGAGAGCATTTATTATGATATTGCGATAGATATATATGATGAAATTGAGCAATATCAAACTCATCCGCAAAAATCCGACCCACACCCAACATGAAAGCCAGATCTTCAACAGGGAGATCGTCGTCTGGTCCAAAACCGAAGGCGAAATCGAAAAAGAAAGATCTCACCTACACAACCTACGACGGCTAACAACCTGACCCGAACCAAATCCAAACAAACTCACAACATTCACCTCCTCTCGTTGCCAATCCTTGGGGATCCACCACCAACAGGTGAATCACTCCAGCGCCACCACAAATAATAGAAAAACATGTGGTCACATCAACGGGGTGTTAAACAACAACAGAAGCATGAAAGTAGACAAGAAGAGTAAGAAAAAGCTGGGGACCATCGTAGGACAATAGCTACCGGTAGCCACCACTAATAGGATGGAGAGCCACCAACTATCACCGTCCCAAGTGGCTACAACGAAGATTGAACAAGAAGAGAAGGATGTTTCCAATCGAAGAAAAAAAAACAGAGCTACCATTGCCAAGAACACCAAGAGAACGATGGTGGTCGAGGCTATGGTGGCCGGTGACCACTCCACAACAGCCGAAACTAAATGAAAACCAGGACAGTTGGAGCTCCGAAACAAGAAACCATAGATCTTGTAACTCAACAGTGGAATGAAATAATCCGGGAACTCAAAATCACTCCCACCACGAGAACGGTGGTGGAAAGTGACAGGTGGCCGAAATGCCCACGAAATCGTCGAGATCACACGGATCATAGGTATCCGGAAAAAAAGAGAGGAACGATGGCTATAAAACCACGAGAAAACATGAAGATTGCAAGGAAAGAGTAGTCTGAAGGTGGAGGCTAGGAAAAATTAGGGTTAGGGCACCAGACAAAGAAAGAGACGTTGGAAAAGAAAAGTAGATAGAGAAATCCTCCCGAGAGTAGTTGTTTTTTAGGAAGACTGTCTATCGAGACCTCATGACACACTTATTTGTTTGGAAATGAAGCCATTGACAAGGAGTAGCCTACAAATACGTTAAATTTTATTTTAAACTCAATAGTAAAATATTATTATCAGTCTCTTTATTAATATATTAAAAGAGGAGCATTATGTTTCCTCATTAAAATATAAAATCCATTTATTACCATCGGATCATTGAAATAGACACATCATAGCCATTCATTCAAGTGATTAGCTAACAAATAATTTGAATTAGCTAATCATCATACAAGTAATTTCCTAAATTAAATTGCCCTCTGATTTAAATAAAAACATCCATAACACCGGGTGGATTACGGTTTTCTCACAAAATTAGGGTTCCAAACTCACACACATCGAATCTTCAATCGATACTCACAAAATTAGGGTTCCGGTGATATTTTAACCCGTTCAACGAAAATCAGAAAATTAGAGGATGAGTCACAAGTCGTTGTCTCTAATTTTCATTCCCACAAAAAACTCGACGCTTCTTCTACTAGACCCCTATGTGGAGCTGATGAAGCTTGTACGTATATGTAACGTCGTATTACTTTATCATAGTCTTTACATCTGTATTGTTGTTTCCTAATATCATTTTTATTCATATATTAGTTCTCCATCTGAGTTATGTTGTACGAATGTAAAAGATGTCATTGTGACGGTCAGAAAATTAAGGTTCATGAAATTGATTTTTATTCTCCAATACGATAATCATCTATTAGCTGATCACCTTATTGATTCATAAGGTTGGTTAACCATATACAGTTTATTAAGATTGTGTTATTGATCGATGCATTAGACGTATTATTAGCTTATCATGTTTGATGATTACGTTTTACCTATTATCAGATCATCATCAATAAACGTTTTATTCATTATTATAGTTAAAATCAAAAAAACATATACGGAGTAGGTTATTAGTGATGTATTGATCAATAATTTTACAGGTATCCAATGGTTGGATTTCGAAATCTGATAAGAAACAGATTGCCTACAAGATAGGGGTGGTCAGTATTTGGTTTGAAACCGTTTAACCCGAACACTAAACCGAAACCAAACCGGAAAAAACCAAACCGAGTTTGAAAAACGGTTTTCGGATCGAGTCAAAACCGAAACCGAATTTGAATTCGGTTTTCGGTTCGGTAAATTTTGAATTCGGTTTAACCGAAAACCGAATTCAAAACCGAATTCAAAATTTTTATATATTTAATTTGTATATTTATGTTTTAATGTCATTATAGTTTGGGATACAATCAATAAAATAGTTTCTCACCAATATGATGATTTGGTAGCTCATATTATAATTATGTTACTCAAATTATTATGTGCTTCTTCTTAATAATAGAAGCAGTAAACGTCATAATTAAGCTGTAAATATTAATAAATCATCGAATTCTTGATAATTTAATAGTATGTCATTGTTTTAGGTTGTAAATAACTAAGACATTAGTAATGCCAAAATTAAACTACCATCGTTCTCAAATTTTTCATAATATTTGGTTTTAACCGAAAACCGAACCGAATCCGAATTTGAATTCGGTTTTCGGTTCGGTTCGGTTTCAACTTTGAATTCGGTTTTCGGTTCGGTTTTCGGTTTTGCCCAAAAAAATTTCAAAACCGAATACACCGAACAAACCGAAAACCGAACCGATGAACACCCCTACTACCAGATAATCTGTTACTATTAGTTCATCCTTTTGTATTTCCAAAGTTACCATGACTTGTAGGAATTATGCCATCGAGACAAGGAGCTAAAACATCTCAAGCTGATAGTCTATACGAACAATTCCTTTTGGAAGTGAGTGAATTGATTACATGTGTGTCAGAGCTTCTAGAATTGATTGTAGAGTTGATTACATAAGGTTAGTGAAAAAAATTGAGGATTACAAAATGTGTTTGCTTATCTTTTTACAGAGTTTATTATAACAATAACAATACATAATACTCATATAGAGTTTAAAATTCTTAACTTTGCCTGTTTTGCAAATTGTAAGTTCAATGGTAGTATTTAAAAAAAAAAAAAAAAAAATCGATTCTCTTAAACGTTAGCAAATCTTGATGTTATTGGTGGTGTTGTTCATTTATTGATGTCGAGTTCTTTATATATTGTCATTTCTCATATAATGTTCAATCTAGATGATTCAAGTAACATTATGAACAAGAATAGATATGAACTTGGTATGTCTATTAGTCAAAGCTTTTATTTTAAAGATTTGATAAATTAATTATAACTTTTACTCAGTGGGGCATTTGTCTCCTTTGTTTAGAAAATTGATCTTTGTTAGATCACTATGTGTTGTATATTTGTACAATTTATATGATGAGTAAATGTTAGAATGTGATTTTTTTTTCTTTTTAATGTGTTGTGTGATTATTTTGTTGAATGCAGATAATAGGAAAGGCTTCATAGGAAAGATCAATAGTGTGTCGAGATGTGGATGAGTGTTAAGATCAGGTGGGGTTGTGTTGGGCTGAAAGTTTTTATATCAACTCTCAAATAAACAAATTAACTTATGTGAAGAACCTTTTTGGAACCGTCAAATACGAAAGGTATGTTATGCAATGAGTAATTTTTGAACCCATTTCGTCACCTTTACCAAAACATTAAGTTGAACCTTTATGTTTAATCACCCCTTACTATTTGTCACATATCATATTTTTTTAATTATACATACCCGTATTAAGCAGATTTAAATTATGTAATACATTTTTTTAACCATCTGAGCTGTATCAAATTTTTAGGTTGATTTGGTTATAAGTTAAAAACATGTATCCGCATAAGAAATGGGTTGTGGATATGAAATTGGTAGTGTAAAGGAAGAACATTTGTCTCATCACATGCCAACTTGTACCTAAAAGGACCCATTCGTAAGTAGATAACTTGATACTGGCACATGTAGTTCTTGTAGTTTATTAGTCTAATCTACATGTTTTTTCTGTTTTGTAATCAATTCCACTGCAGGACTCTGAGTCAATAGAAGCATAAAGATCACAAAGTAGCTGCTCTATATTTCACTATGTATAGTGACTTTGTTGACTGAATGGCGATTAATGTTCTCAACTTTTGTAGTGATGAAAACCCGACGACATAAAGGAAGTGCACGGTGAACCCAAAGGTTGTCAAGTGAAGCACATCTAAATTGGTTATTTATTAGAGGTTTGAACCGGAAAAATCTTACCAAAACGTTGTAAGATGTAATTTTTTTTTTCTGAGGTTAGGTTTTGTAATTAAATCTTTCAACGAGAAAATTTTGCGAGTTTCTATAAACTTTATACACTTCTTTATCCTGTTTGATTTCATTCATATTTTATATGTTATAAGTATAAATTTTGTTAAATATAAGGTGTTGGTTTATACGACTATGATTTAATTATCTTTATCCTATCATTCTCTCAACTTCTTTTTAATCTCTTAAAACTTCCTTTATCTTTAATTACACCTAAATACATATGTTTTATCATACTTTTTGAAATGAATTTATTCATCTTTTAATTTAATTAAGTACATCATGAATTTAATCATCTTTTAATTTCATTATTAAGTACGTCATGTAAAAAAGTTTACTTTTTTATCCCTGCGAATTCGCGGGTATTACACTAGTCTATAATTCATTTTGCAAATTGTTGACTTCTCCTCCTTTTGTTATTTTATTTTTTGGATTTAAATACTTAAAATTCATCACTTGAAATCAATATTTAGTTAATGATACATTTGTTTTATATATTTATATTTATATAGAAAGATAACAAAAAAAAGAAAAAATAAAAACACAACATTGATAAAAAGGTTGTATTCTTATGGACGGAGGAAGACCGATTGAGACGCCTGTTTTAAATGGAAAGTAAGCTCAGGACAAGAAGAAATCTAAAACTATATTAAGTTTTATTTAAAACTCAAATTAAAATCTGATTATCAATCTTTCATTCATTTTGCAAAATTTGATACTCATAGCTTCTCTTTTTGCTCAATTTTTCTAGATTTTACTTCCAATTTCTCTAGAACTCATCAATTAAAATCCACATTTATTAATTTAATAATTGCTTTATTTATACATTTAATTTAAACATAAAAACGAAAACAAGAAAAAATAAAGACACATTTCCTGAAAAAGTTGTGCTTTAAGTACAGACGAAGAAAGATTGTCTATCGAGACACCCCGTTTTAGATGCAATGGAAGCTCCGGACAAGTGTAAAACTCCTATTGTCTCTCTAATTTTCTTGAATTTGCCTTCACACGCTTCAGATACTTAAATTTCAACAATTAGAATCCACATTTATTAAATTAATAATAATTTTATTTAATATATTTAAACACAAGAAAAACATAAAAAGAAAAAAAAACATAATATCTAGAAATGATTGTGCTCTAAATACGGACGAACGAAGACTGCCTACTAAGACGCCTCATTTTAAATCGAAAGGAAGCTCTCGACAAGCTAAAACTACATTGATTTTTTAATCAAAACCCAATTCTAACATTCGATAATCGATCTATTATTCATTTTTCAAATTTTGTTACTGATCGCTTCTCTTTTTGCTTAATTTTTTGTGATCTTGCCTTAGCCTCCTTTCCTTTTGCGACCGCAATTGCTAGATTTTTAAGCCATTTAGCAATAATATTACAAACTTTTATTTTGATTTGACCTCTCTTTCCTGCACTTGGATTCACTTTGGATTTAGAAGACACGACTGCCATATTTAGGAGGCTAAACACTTTTTGTTTGTTTGTTTTGTTTCTTTATTTTGAGTGAAAACATAGTGAACTATATAAGAAAATATGTAGCATGCCAAAATAGTTTTAACCCCTAGCTAGCTTTGTTTTATTAGATAAAGGCACAATATAAAACAAAATGTATTTGCTTATTTAAGGGTTTATTTTACATGACTTGTGTGTGCCATGTGAGGTCAGAAGATCCAAAAAATTGTCAATTCTAGCATATATTAATACTTAGATATAGGATATGCTAATGATAATTAGAGCTATGAATAAATAATAACATACAAATAATAAATATAATATTACCATATTAACTATTAGACAAATATGATAAATAGTATTCATGACATTTTCGTCTTTTCACTTTTTTTTTTTTGCTTCCTTTCTTTTAAATAACACCACAAACGCCCCCCACACTTTGTTCAAAATTTAAAATCGGCCCCCAAAACAGGGGGTTAAAGTGTCAAATCAAAATGTTCATAAAATATCTTAAATAAACTCCACTCAAATATTCAACGTGTCATATCTTCTCGCTCGCAACGAGTTAAATTTTTCCGACACCATCGTTAAACTCGAAATAATTTTACGAACACAATGTCACTAACTATAGGCAAAACGGTCACTTTTTAAAAAATGCTAAATATTTAGGGTACTTTTCATATACTTTGATTTTTGACTCGCAGACTCCGTAACTAAACACAATAAAAATACATTAAAAACCGAACCCCCGACGCGAAGTGAGGGTTCGACAACTAGTTATTATTAATTATGTATTTCAAGTCGGAGTAGTTTAAGAGTGCGGAGAATAGTGACCAATCTAGTACTCCCTCCGTCCCTATATAATTGTCCACTATTCCATTTTGGGATGTCCCAAATTAATTGTCCACTTTCATAAATGGAAAAGAAAGAAGATATTTCATTGGTGGATCTGGAGAGAGAAGATATTTCATTGGTGGACAAATGAAGTTAGTGGAATTTTCTTAAACTGTGTGTTTTTTTTCTGGTGACAATAAATATGGGACGGAGGGAGTAAATGTTTAGATCAATGTCCATTAGAAGCACTGGACCTGAAAAGTGAAAAGTTTGATATTATTATTTAAGTAAAAAGAATTATTTTGTTATAAAGTCAATACTAAATTTAATAAATCAAAACAATAACAAATTAATTTTATTATTCAATAACACACACCATGTAAAAAAACACAATACTAAAAACAACATTTGATATTTTATACAAAATTAACTACATTTGACATATAAACATGAGACAAATTTTAATACATTAGGTTTGTCGACCAACAAAAGGTGAGCCGGTAATTGCTCACATGTTTAGGACGAGAACCATCTATATCATAGACAACTATGATGCGACAGATCGTGAGGGTGAACAAGGGTCGTACTGAATCACGGTTGATACTATATATGTACATATAGATATGGTCGGTGATCCAATTGTGAATGTGAGAGTGTTGGAATGGATGATGAAGGGCGTGATGGCATTCTCAAACAACTGACTTGATGATTTAAATCGTGTGTTTATTTTTTTTGTGATCTCTTCTTTGTTAAAAAGCTAGATCAGGTGAATAGAAACATGTACGAATGAATTGCTTGAATATTGGAGTTGTTATAGTCGAGTCGAGATTCAACACGTTATCTCATCAACTAATGAGATAGTGATGTATTTAGAGCGTTATATATTGGTCCCAAAAGAGAAATTAAGTTCATATTAACTTTGTATTTTGGTATCGAAAGACTTCCTTCTTAGGTGTAGTCGTGTGGCTTGTTCCGGGTGTTTTCAGGATTGTCAAAGTAGCTTGAACGGGTGTTAGTGAGGGCGTCAAATTTGAGGATAAGAACAAAGTTTCTCTCAATCTACAAGTAGGAAATTGTTGGGCGTGAAACTTAGGACAAATGAAGAATTATGAACGCACAAGGAAGTACCCGTTGGAGTAGTTGAAACCCGCAGTTGAAACGGGCAGGGAAAACTAAGAAAACCGAATAAAAGACATGTTAAGGAAACTTACCAGGCTACTATGGTGGAAGTTGCATGCTACTTCTTGATCATATTGAAAGTACGCGTGTACTTCCTTGTGTATCCTTTGGGTACCATGGCCGGGAGATTTTTTAGATTTTGAATTTGTATTAAGGTTCTAATTCTTAGTTTTACTATAAATAAAATCCTAGCCTCTTTGTAAACCTTCTACCTACAAAAAGTAATAGTAATTCTCTTTAGTTAGCGGTGGACTACTCCAACCGAGAAGATTGGATATAACCACGTTATATATTTTTTCGTTTACGTGTCTTACATATGTTATCATGAAAATCTTTATCATTCCGTGTGCTTGCTTTGGTTAATTCGTTCTTCGTTCGTCGGTGATAATTAGGGTTATCATGTCTTGTTTTGGCACTCACAGATTCCTAATAGTTTACGATCGAGAGACCCATGAAAGAACCGAAAAGTTTTGTGTTGTTATTCAATAACTTGTATACGAATTGCTTTAGAGCTATACAAGTGCCAAAATACGGTGTTAGGAGTTATTGGACCCAAACAACAATTACCAATCCTTAGACGCCACAAGATTTAGGTACGTAAAGTAAGAAACATACGTAAAGTAAACGCCACAAAATTTACGTGGTTATATCCAATCACAGTGATTGGTTTAGTCCATGACCAACTTAAGAATATTCTTTATTAATTTTAGTGCTTAGGGTAATATTGAATCGGGGTTTCAATATAGCGAAATTTAATTAAGGAAACAAAATTGTATTAGGAAAGCTGAGCCGACCAAGCCTCGCGATTTGCGAGGCTACCCTCACAATTCACTAGCTCAGACCCATCAGTGAGGTCCACCTTCAAAACGCGGTCAATTTCTAGCCAAGTGCTCGGCACACTTTCTCGCGTCTCAAATCTCGACTCCGCGTTTCAATTATACATCATGTTCTATGAGATTGAGTTCGCAAATCGCGAACTCCCACTTGATTTGAATTCTTCCTTGATCAAATTCTTCACACTCCAACATACTGTTGGTGCCTCTTGAGGTGTTATTTAAATCAACCATATATGTAGATGGCAGCTAACATCCGATCCGCTGGATACCCTTTCGGTTCCATCTATTAACAATGGACATTGATGACATAACATCAGATCTTATGAATATGGATATGGATGAGATGATTAGTGGATCGAATATGTATGACATTTTATAATCCATGGATGTACCCGATGTTGCCCAAAATAAGTAAATATATAAATATATTAATTGATTTCTAGCAGTTATATAGTGTTATTCTATTATTTATATTTATTATTTCTTTTCGGCTTCTTCAAAAATAGATATTTCTTATTATAATTTTCTTAGTTAATTTCACTAGAGTTGGTGTTACTAAAGTTAATGTCAAGCCCTAGAATTTGAACATACATACGTTAAAATATATTTTCCTTCTGAAATGCATTGTAAGTTTGTAATTAAAAGTGTTTTACATGGTCACATAATTAACTTAGGGAAGAAAATTTTCAACATTCATTTTACTTCTCTCTAGTTAGTAAGCGTATACAACTTGCAACTTTTGAGATTTAAATGTGATCCATTAACCAACAAAGTGAGCAACAAGCATGCGAACGATGCTTTTAAAAACGCACTTATTAGCTATCTACTGAATTTTCGTTGTACAAATTAGTAAGAAATGCGACTTTCGATTGTATATGTAACGACTCGGAAATTTCCGACCAAATTTAAACTTAATCTTTAAATGATTCCAATACGATAAGCAAAGTCTGTTATCTTGAGTCTCAAAATTTTTGAGCTAATTTCACATCCATTTGACCTTCGACTATTCCCGACGATTCACGAACCACTATTTGTAAATAGATACATATTATATATATATATATATATATATATATATATATATATATATATATATATTAATTTGAAATATAATTTGAAATAGTATATGTTGTTGTTAT
The DNA here is from genome assembly GCF_046630445.1 of Rutidosis leptorrhynchoides. Classification (NCBI taxonomy): domain Eukaryota; kingdom Viridiplantae; phylum Streptophyta; class Magnoliopsida; order Asterales; family Asteraceae; genus Rutidosis; species Rutidosis leptorrhynchoides. The sequence continues at coordinate 626,088,369 of NC_092335.1, forward strand.
TAAAATTAATTATGTAAAATAAAATAAAAATATGATATTATAATTATTATTTAAAACATATTAAAAATAAATATTAAATGATTGTAATACTATTTTGATGTTCCGATTGATAGTGAGCAAGTTAAATTCAAACTTATATGATTTTAAAAATAAACGGTGATCCGAAAATGAGTTATATAAATTATAGGCTTATTAAAAATATATTTGGGAACTAATTATTAAATTTTAAAACTTTTTATATTTTACCTAGGATCGAGCGCGGATAGTGAGTTAAATTTTATTTAATAATTTTAAACAGTTAATGACCAATTTTTTTTATACAATAATGATAAAAATAAATAAATATAATTACTATAAAAATTTGGAATTTTTTCAAAGACTTTTATCCGCCACTGTTTAACAACGGAGCACGAGATAATATCCGAAATTGATATGTCGAAAGACTAAAATTATTGAGGCTGCTATTGAATCCGTGAATTTAAATAATTAAAGTAAAAATCTCTGTTTTTGTTTTCAATCCCCTCCACTATCTACCTAAACTTTATATATATATATATATATATATATATATATATATATATATATATATATATATATATATATATATATATAGATGATAGATGCAGAAAGTAGAAAACCCACCACTTTTGATTTCTTGTCATAACCCATTTACAAACTCTATCCATTTGCACCTACGTAATTTTTGGAGTATATGTCTTGAAAAGTCAGTTTAGCACGCTAGCATGATAGATCAGAATTCGTAAGCTCAAAAACCCATTTATAAACTTATCAAAATTTTAGGTTTTGTTCTTGTTCACTTAAATGAACACCGGATCTTCTTCATATTGAAACATCCCAACCCGTATTCCATACGATATATTTTTTTTTATATAATACACATTTACGCGCCAATTAAATATGTAAACCATTCCACAAGTTCCATTTAAACGTACATCAATTTAAATGTTTACAAAAGGTACGAAGGCCATTAATTAAGTTTAATACAAGTTTGACCCACTACAATGATAGTTTATAATCCAAACGACACTCGAGCATGGTTTGGGGCTAAACTACCCAAAACGTTAGGCCAATTTCAAAAAGCTAACACCAAAAGCACCCCCCGGCAACATAAGCGGAAGACCACTAGTCCAAACGTATGCCCTTACCCTTGTCCAAGCCGGAACCTATAAAATGGTAAACAACGAGAGGGTAAGCAAGGCTTAGTGAGTGCAACAATTATACATACATATATATAACCTACTTACTTGCAAACACTTACCAAATCCGCATACATACTAGCTATATAATTAGCATACCTTTCACATGTATAACGCTAAGTACCACGATAACAAGGCTAGTATAAAAATAGCATATAACACAACAATACAATATGCTAAAGCACAAGTATAACGATGATGTTCACAACATCTGATAATGCTAAAAAGGAACATATATTTCATAGCATTATCCCTCAAGAAAGACAAGCTTTTAGTTGCAATTGTTCTATTTACAAGTGATATTCGTTTAAATAATAAAAGGTGAAGACAAAAGACAGATTTGACGAATTGAAGACGCAAACGATCAAAAAGCTCAAAAGTACAAAATACAATCGAAGTGGTTCAAATTATTGATGATAAACGTCTAAAAATTACAAAAGTACAAGACGCGAAACGCAAAGTACAAGATATTAAATTGTACGCAAGGACGTTCGAAAATCCGGAACCGGGACCAAAGTCAACTCTCAACGCTCGACGCAACGGACTAAAAATTACAAGTCAACTATGCACATAAATATAATATAATATTTAAATAATTCTTATAATTATTTATATATTATATTTATTTATAAAAACCGTCGGCATACAAAGAAACAAAGTCTTGTAAGCTGAAAAAAGTGGCCATGCGATCGCATGGCCTGGAAGGCAAAAAGCCATGCGATCGCATGGCAGTAGGTGACAGCCCACACTTCTATAAATTCGCGGTTTTTGCTCATCATATATCCATCATCCTATCTCTCTCTCTCTCTATATATATATATATATATATATATATATATATATATATATATATATATATATATATATATATATATATATATATATATATATATATTTTAATTTTAAAATTCTAATAATAAGGGTATGTTAGCGAATGTTGTAAGGGTGTAAGTCGAAATTCTGTCCGTGTAACGCTACGCTATTTTTAATCACTGTAAGTTATGGTTAATGTTATTTTTAAATTAATGTCTCGTAGCTAAGTTATTATTATGCTTATTTAATGCCGAAGTAATCATGATGTTGGACTAAAATATTAAGACGGGGTAAAAGGGCTTTGTACCATAATTGGGGTTTGGACAAAAGATCGACACTTGTGAAAATTAGACTATGGGCTATTAATGGGCTTTATATTTGTTTAACTAAATGATAGTTTGTTAATTTAATGTAAAGATTTACAATTAGACGTACCTATAAATAATCATATACACTCGATCGGACACGATGGGCGGGATATTTATATGTACGAATAATCGTTCATTTAACTGGACATGGGAATAGATTAATAGTTAATAGACTTATTAAAACAGGGGTGAATTATGTACAAGGACACTTGGCGTAATTGTTAACAAAGTATTAAAACTTTGGGTTACACGCAGTCGATATCCTGGTGTAATTATTAAACAAAGTATTAAAACCTTGTTACAGTTTAAGTCCCCAATTAGTTGGAATATTTGACTTCGGATATAAGGATAATTTGACGAGGACACTCGCACTTTATATTTATGACTGATGGACTGTTACGGACACAAACCAGACGGACATATTAAATAATCCAGGACAAAGGACAATTAACCCATGGGAAGAAACTAAAATCAACACGTCAAACATCATTATTACGGAAGTTTAAATAAGCATAATTCCTTTTATTTCATATTTAATTGCACTTTTAATTATCGCACTTTTATTTATTATCATTTTATTTAATTGCATTTTTAATTATCATACTTTTTAATTATCGAAATTTTATTTTATCACACTTTTATTTATCGCAATTTCATTATCGTGATTTACTTTACGCTTTAAATTAAGTTATATTTATTTTTAATATTTTACATTAGGTTTTAACTGCAACTAAAGTTTTAAAATCGACAAACCGGTCATTAAACGGTAAAAACCCCCTTTTATAATAATAATACTACTTATATATATTTTTGTATTTTTACAAATATAGTTTTTAAAAATATAGCGTTAAGCTTGTTTAAAAGATCCCTGTGGAACGAACCGGACTTACTAAAAACTACACTACTGTACAATTAGGTACACGGCCTATAAGTGTTGTTGCAAGGTTTAGGTATATCCATTCTATAAATAAATAAATATCTTGTGTAAAATTGTATCGTATTTAATAGTATTTCCTTGTAAAAATATAAATATTTTATACACCTCCTCGCACACATCAAGTATTTTTGGCGCCGCTGCCGGGGAGCATTCTTGCTTAAACGCCGGAAGCGTAACGCTATATATATAAAAAAATTATTTATTTTTAGTTTACTTTTATAAAAATACGCTTTTGTAAAAATACGTTTTAAATATTCAAAAATATAAAAATAAAAACAAAAATTATATATTTTTAATAGTTTGTTAAATATATAAGTTTTAAAAATTTTCTCTATTTCTATTTTTAGTTTGTAAAAATATAAGTTTTATTTAATTTATATAAATACTTTTTATAAATATAAAAATAGCAAAACAGAAAAAAAAAATATAAAAGTATCGGGCCTGGTACTGTAGCAGCCCACATACTGGCCCGAAACCCTAGCTCATGCGATCGCATGAGCCCGAAGGCAAATATTCATGCGATCGCATGACTGTGTCTGACACGCCACAGTTGACCATCCAACAGCAATCATTACGGAGTATTATTATTAATTATAAAACCCTAATTAGGTTTTTAATTATTTATTGTTTAAGTTTTAGTTTTTATTAATTTGTATTATTTAGATAAATAAGTTTTATTAAATTATAAAATTAATAGTTTTATAAAATAATTAATATAAAAATAATTTTTTATAAAAATTGTACTTTTTACAACTTTAAGTTTATTTTTATATTTTGTTTTTATATTTATATTTTGTTTATTTTTAATTGTTTTAGCGTAATATTTGTATTTTTCGCTCGTTTTTAGTTTTAAGATATAGTTTTTGCCATAATTATTTTTATTTCTAGATTTTTAGGCTTTGCCGTAAAATCCCTTAAGTGCTTTTTCTTTAGACTAAGATTTAGGTGCTTTAGAATTTTGCGACACCGTTTTTAATATTTAAGTACTTTTTAAGTTATTGCCGTTTTGAGATATAGTATTTCTCTAAGCTTTAATATCTTTAGACATAAATTTTAATTCTTAGTTTTTAGTTCCTTTTTAAGTTTCGACGCGCTACGTTCTTTTTATTTTTCGACCTTTTATTTTTCGACGTTTTTCGACGCGCTCTTTTTCTTTCTTATTTCTCGACGCTCTAGTTTTTAGGACATAGATTTTTTTTCTATTTCTTCTCTAAAATTTCAAAACGAAAAATTATTTTAAGTGGTTAAATTGATAGACATCCATTTTTTGGTTCGTAGTAATAGTTGGATTTGTACGTGGACCGGGTTATTAGAGCCAAACAGTACTCAATTATATTGAGACCAAACGAATCCTGCCCCTCTGCTGCATCTTTTGGCTATTCGAAACGTGGGCAAAATCAGAAAAGTCTATTAATTTGATAACTTATATAATTTTTCTTATTTTTATAACTAATAGGATATTCAGTGAATGCACCGAGCAAAACGTTCACCACCTTTTGTACGTTCACCGCCTGTAACTCGATCAAGACATCTAGCCAATATTGTCGCCGTTGATTTTTCTTTAGAATCGTCATCCAGTCAACCAAGTACTCCAATTCAAATTTCCGATAATCCATTTTTTGAACCCGACCTCACAATTGAGAATCCGGAGAATATTCAGGGACGATTCATAGATCCTGAACCATTAATCTTTCCTCCGGAACCACCAATCATTCAAACGGAGATTGTCGAGGAACCAACCATTACATCAGAATCCTATAGAGATTCAGATTCAACAAATTCAATTATGAAGAATCTGGAACCTCTAAGTATGGAAGACCGAATGAGAGCTAAACGCACTGGCCAAGGTCACGCAATTACTCAACCAGACATTAATGCGCCAGATTATGAAATCAAAGGACAAATGTAACACCCCAGCTTAACATGACCACAATATTGTCCGCTTTGCCCGCAGGCGCACTGCTTTTTCTTGGCGACCACGCACGAGAAGCACTTTCCCATGAGGTCACCCATCCTGGTAGTGCTCTCACCCGAGCACGCTTAACCACAATGTACTCGCACTTCCGCTCTGCCTGTGGTCCCAAAACGCGTTGTGCCATTTAAGCGTGAGTATTACATTATAATCCCCTGATCACTCATGTTCGTGGGCGATGTGGGATTTGCCTAGGGTGTTACATTCACCCCCCTTTAGGGACTCATCGTCCTCGATGAGGTTTGCCCCACCACCCCCAAAGGCACATGAGTGACTCTGATACCATTCTGTAACACCCCAGCTTAACATGACCACAATATTGTCCGCTTTGCCCGTAGGCGCACGGCTTTTTCTTGGCGACCACGCATGAGAAACACTTTCCCAGGAGGTCACCCATCCTGGTAGTGCACTCGCCCGAGCACGCTTAACCACAATGTACTCGCACTTTCGCTCTGCTTGTGGTCCCAAAACGCGTTGTGTCATTTAAGCTTGAGTATTACATTATAATCCCATGATCACTCATGTTCGTGGGCGATGTGGGATTTGCCTAGGGTGTTACAACAAATCCTACACATGGTAACTAATCAATGCCAATTTAGTGGTGCGCCGAAGGAAGATCCAAATGAACATCTTCGTACCTTTAATAGGATCTGTACACTATTTAAAATCCGAGAAGTGGAGGATGAACAGATATATCTCATGTTATTTCCCTGGACTTTAAAGGGAGAAGCCAAAGATTGGTTAGAATCGTTACCTGAAGGGGCGATTGATACATGGGATGTTTTAGTTGAAAAATTTCTTAAACAATTCTTTCCGGCATCTAAAGCCCTGAGACTTCAAGGAGAAATTGTTACGTTCACACAGAAACCAAATGAAACTCTATATGAAGCATGGACCAGATTTGGAAAGTTATTGAGAGGATGTCCGCAACATGGTTTAGACACATGTCAAATAGTACAAATATTCTACCAAGGATGCGACATCACTACAAGGAAAGACATCGATATAGCAGCTGGTGGTTCTATTATGAAGAAAACAGCAACTGATGCTTACAAAATTATTGATAACACTGTTTCCCACTCACATGAGTGGCACCAAGAAAAAGATATCGTTAGATCATCTAAAGCAGCTAGAGCCGATTCTAGCCATGACTTAGATTCCATTTCTGCAAAGATAGATGCTGTCGAGAGACGAATGGAAAAGATGACTAAAGATATTCACTCAATAAGAATTAGTTGTGAGCAGTGTGGAGGACCACATTTGACAAAAGATTGTCTCAGTATTGAACCAACAATGGAACAAAGAGAGAATGTTTCATACATAAACCAAAGGCCTGGAAATAATTATCAGAATAATTATCAACCGCCAAGACCAATTTACAATCAAAACCAGAATTATAACCGAAATGTTCCATACAACAACCAACAAGGTCCTAGCAATCAACAAGTATCTAACAATACTTACAACCAGCAAAGACCTAATTTTCAAAACAATCCACCACAAACCGATGATAAAAACCCAAATTTAGAAGACATGATGTCAAAGGTAGTTGAATCTCAAACTTAATTTTTCACATCTCAAAAACAAACCAATGAACAAAATGCTCAAGCATTTAGAAATCATCAAGCTTCTATTCAAAATCTGGAACAAGAAGTGAGCAACCTAGCAAGGTTGATAGGTGAAAGAAAACCGGGAAGTTTACCAAGTGATACAAATGCTAACCCCCGGAATGAAACAGCTAAAGCCATTACCACAAGAAGTGGTATTACACTTAAACCACCTGAAATACCTGTAATTTCTGATGACTCTATTCCTACTCCACAAGAACCACAATCTGAGCAAGATAAGGAAAAAGAACCGGTAGTTGAGAAGGTTAATGAAGATAACACAGTTAAGGCTAAACCTTATGTTAAACCATACCAACCACCACTTCCTTACCCGAGTAAAATGAGAAAAGAGAAACTTGAAGCCGAGCAATCCAAATTCCTGGATATGTTTAAACAGATAAATGTTAATCTTCCTTTCATTGATGTGATTTCAGGAATGCCTAGATATGCTAAATTTCTGAAAGATCTAATCACGAATAGAAAGAAAATGGAAGAACTCTCGGCTGTTACAATGAATGCTAATTGTTCTGCAGTGCTGTTGAATAAGATACCAGAAAAATTATCAGATCCAGGAAGTTTCACAATTCCATGTTTTCTGGGTAGTCTTAGTTCAATAGAAGCATTGGCAGACTTAGGTGCTAGTATAAATTTAATGCCGTATTCACTATACGCTAAACTAGACCTTGGAGAATTGAAACCAACACGAATAAGCATACAACTAGCCGGTCGATCAGTAAAATATCCTAGAGGGATAATGGAGAACATGCTAGTTAAAGTTGGTACTTTAGTATTTCCAGTAGATTTTGTTATTCTGGACATGGAAGAAGATTCTCGAATTCCTCTCATATTAGGAAGACCATTCTTAAACACGGCTAAAGAAATAATAGACGTGTTTGGTAAGAAACTGACCCTAAGTATAGAGGACGAGAGTGTTACCTTTTCTGTGGATAGAGCTATGCAACAACCGCAATCTGCAGATGATACATGTTATTATATTCAAACTATAGAATCACATGCAGAATTGTTAGAAGAATTTCCAGAATTACAAGGAACAGGAGAATGTTCTTTAGGAGAAGGTACTGAACCAATTGATGAAACTGAAATGTTAGCTATACTTATGGCTAATGGATATGAACCAACAACAGAAGAAATTCAAATGCTAAAAGAAGAAGACAGATATCGATATAAATCATCGATAGAAGAACCGCCGACATTAGAATTAAAGCCACTTCCAAACCATTTGGAATATGCTTATTTACATGGTGAGTCTGAATTACCTGTAATAATATCGTCTTCTCTTACTGAAAATGAAAAATCTCAACTCATTTCTGTGCTAAAAGCTCATAAACCAGCCATTGCATGGAAATTTCATGATATTAAAGGAATAAGTCCTTCGTATTGCACACATAAAATCCTTATGGAAGAAGGTCATAAAACGTATGTGCAACGTCAATGAAAACTAAATCCTAATATGCAAGATGTTGTTAAGAAAGAAATTATTAAACTACTAGATGCAGGTTTAATTTATCTAATCTCTGATAGTCCATGGGTAAGCCCAGTTCAATGCGTGCCTAAGAAGGGTGGCATGACTGTCATCACAAATGAGAAAAATGAGCTTATTCCTACTAGGACTGTAACAGGATGGCGTGTTTGTATTGATTATAGAAAATTAAATGACGCCACCAGAAAAGATCACTTTCCCTTACCTTTCATTGATCAAATGTTGGAAAGATTAGCCGGAAATAGTTACTATTGTTTTCTTGATGGTTTTTCCGGATATTTTCAAATTCCAATAGCACCCGAGGACCAAGAGAAAACCACATTCACGTGCCCTTATGGTACTTTTGCTTACAAACGCATGCCATTTGGACTTTGCAACGCCCCTGCAACCTTTCAAAGGTGCATGATGGCGATTTTTTACGACATGATAGAAGAATGCATGGAAGTTTTCATGGATGACTTTTCAGTCTTCGGTGATACTTTTGAATCATGTCTAGTTAATCTTGAACGAATGCTTATTAGATGCGAACAATCAAATCTAGTACTTAATTGGGAGAAATGCCATTTCATGGTTAAAGAAGGCATCGTTCTTGGACATAAAATTTCAAAGGAAGGAATTGAAGTGGATAGAGCTAAAGTAGATGTAATTGCTAAACTTCCGCATCCCACTAATGTTAGAGGAGTTAGGAGTTTTCTAGGACATGCCGGTTTTTACCGACGTTTCATAAAAGATTTTTCTAAAATTGCTACTCCTATGAATAAACTCCTAGAAAAGGATGCTCCATTTATCTTTTCAGATGAATGCATCAAATCTTTTAATATACTTAAAGAAAAACTCACTAATGCGCCGATCATGATAACTCCAAATTGGAATTTACCGTTTGAACTAATGTGCGATAAGTGATTTTGCAATGGGAGCCGTTTTAGGACAAAGGATTGAAAAACGATTTCAACCTATATATTATGCTAGTAAGATGTTACAAGGAGCACAAACGAATTACACGACTACTGAAAAATAACTCCTTGCTATTGTTTTTGCTTTTGACAAATTTCGTTCATATCTCGTTCTAGCTAAAACGGTGGTCTATACCGACCATTCTGCTCTTAGATACCTATTTTCGAAACAAGATGCCAAACCAAGATTAATTCGTTGGATCTTACTCTTACAAGAGTTTGATATTGAAATCCGAGATAAAAAGGGAGCAGAAAATCTCGCCGCTGATCATCTTTCTCGTCTTGAAAATCCTGAATTAGAAGTTCTAAATGAATCGGCCATACAAGACAACTTTCCTGATGAATATCTATTGAAGATAGATTATAATGAAATTCCATGGTTTGCAGATTATGCAAACTACTTAGTATGTGGATTCCTTGAAAAAGGATTGTCGTACCAAAAACGAAAGACATTCTTTAGTGATGTAAAACACTATTTCTGGAAATATCCACATTTGTTTAAAAGTTATCCTAATGGAATAATACGTCAATGTGTATTCGGAGATGAAGCTAGTCAAATCTTAAACCATTGTCACACAGGACCAACAGGAGGGCATTATGGGCCTCAACTTACAGTAAGAAAAGTTTACGATGCTGGATTTTATTGGCCTACAATTTTCAAAGACGCACACCTTCTTTGCAAATCCTGTGATGCTTGTCAAAGGGCCGGAAAAATAAGTCAACGTGATGAAATGCCACAAAATGTCATTCAAGTATGTGAAGTATTTGACATTTGGGGTATTGACTTTATGGGTCCATTTCCAAAATCTCATAATAATCTATATATTCTCGTTGCCATTGATTATGTATCTAAATGGGCAGAAGCACAATCTCTCCCAACTAACGATGCACGATTTGTAGTCAACTTTTTAAAACGTCTTTTTGCTAGGTTTGGAACACCGAAAGCCTTAATAAGTGATCGGGGTACTCATTTTTGTAATAATCAACTTGAAAAAGTTCTCAAAAGATATGGAGTAACTCATAAAATCTCCACTGCTTATCATCTACAAACAAGTGGACAAGTTGAAAATACCAACCGAGCATTAAAACGTATTCTAGAGAAAACCGTAGGATCAAATCCGAAGGAATGTGTAGTGACCCGAACTTTTCCATGTTTATATATATTAATTGAGATTGATATTTACATGATTAAATGTTTCCAACATGTTAAGCAATCAAACTTGTTAAGACTTGATTAATTGAAATATGTTTCATATAGACAATTGACCACCCAAGTTGACCGGTGATTCACGAACGTTAAAACTTGTAAAAACTATATGATGACATATATATGGATATATATATATATATATAGTTAACATGATAATATGATAAGTAAACATATCATTAGGTATATTAACAATGAACTACATATGTAAAAACAAGACTACTAACTTAATGATTTTTAAACGAGACATATATGTAACGATTATCGTTGTAAAGACATTTAATGTATATATATCATATTAAGAGATATTCATACATGATAATATCATGATAATATAATAATTTAAAATCTCATTTGATATTTTAAACATTGGGTTAACAACATTTAACAAGATCGTTAACCTAAAGGTTTCAAAACAACACTTACATGTAACGACTAACGATGACTTAACGACTCAGTTAAAATGTATATACATGTAGTGTTTTAATATGTATTTATACACTTTTGAAAGACTTTAATACACTTATCAAAATACTTCTACTTAACAAAAATGCTTACAATTACATCCTTGTTCAGTTTCATCAACAATTCTACTCGTATGCACCCGTATTCGTACTCGTACAATACACAGCTTTTAGATGTATGTACTATTGGTATATACACTCCAATGATCAGCTCTTAGCAGCCCATGTGAGTCACCTAACATATGTGGGAACCATCATTTGGCAACTAGCATGAAATATCTCATAAAATTACAAAAATATGAGTAATCATTCATGACTTATTTACATGAAAACAAAATTACATATCCTTTATATGTAATCCATACACCAACGACCAAAAACACCTACAAACACTTTCATTCTTCAATTTTCTTCATCTAATTGATCTCTCTCAAGTTCTATCTTCAAGTTCTAAGTGTTCTTCATATATTTTACAAGTTCTAGTTACATAAAATCAAGAATACTTTCAAGTTTGCTAGCTCACTTCCAATCTTGTAAGGTGATCATCCAACCTCAAGAAATCTTTGTTTCTTACAGTAGGTTATCATTCTAATACAAGGTAATAATCATATTCAAACTTTGTTTCAATTTCTATAACTATAACAATCTTATTTCAAGTGATGATCTTACTTGAACTTGTTTTCGTGTCATGATTCTGCTTCAAGAACTTCGAGCCATCCAAGGATCCGTTGAAGCTAGATCCATTTTTCACTTTTCCAGTAGGTTTATCCAAGGAACTTAAGGTAGTAATGATGTTCATAACATGATTCTATTCATACATATAAAGCTATCTTATTCGAAGGTTTAAACTTGTAATCACTAGAACATAGTTTAGTTAATTCTAAACTTGTTCGCAAACAAAAGTTAATCCTTCTAAGTTGACTTTTAAAATCAACTAAACACATGTTCTATATCTATATGATATTCTAACTTAATGATTTAAAACCTGGAAACACGAAAAACACCGTAAAACCGGATTTACGCCGTCGTAGTAACACCGCGGGCTGTTTTGGGTTAGTTAATTAAAAACTATGATAAACTTTGATTTAAAAGTTGTTATTCTGAGAAAATGATTTTTATTATGAACATGAAACTATATCCAAAAATTATGGTTAAACTCAAAGTGGAAGTATGTTTTCCAAAATGGTCATCTAGACGTCGTTCTTTCGACTGAAATGACTACCTTTACAAAAATGACTTGTAACTTATTTTTCCGACTATAAACCTATACTTTTTCTGTTTAAATTCATAAAATAGAGTTCAATATGAAACCATAGCAATTTGATTCACTCAAAACGGATTTAAAATGAAGAAGTTATGGGTAAAACAAGATTGGATAATTTTTCTCATTTTAGCTACGTGAAAATTGGTAACAAATCTATTCCAACCATAACTTAATCAACTTGTATTGTATATTATGTAATCTTGAGATACCATAGACACGTATACAATGTTTCGACCTATCATGTCGACACATCTATATATATTTCGGAACAACCATAGACACTCTATATGTGAATGTTGGAGTTAGCTATACAGGGTTGAGGTTGATTCCAAAATATATATAGTTTGAGTTGTGATCAATACTGAGATACGTATACACTGGGTCGTGGATTGATTCAAGATAATATTTATCGATTTATTTCTGTACATCTAACTGTGGACAACTAGTTGTAGGTTACTAACGAGGACAGCTGACTTAATAAACTTAAAACATCAAAATATATTAAAAGTGTTGTAAATATATTTTGAACATACTTTGATATATATGTATATATTGTTATAGGTTCGTGAATCAACCAGTGGCCAAGTCTTACTTCCCGACGAAGTAAAAATCTGTGAAAGTGAGTTATAGTCCCACTTTTAAAATCTAATATTTTTGGGATGAGAATATATGCAGGTTTTATAAATGATTTACAAAATAGACACAAGTACGTGAAACTACATTCTATGGTTGAATTATCGAAATCGAATATGCCCCTTTTTATTAAGTCTGGTAATCTAAGAATTAGGGAACAGACACCCTAATTGACGCGAATCCTAAAGATAGATCTATTGGGTCTAACAAACCCCATCCAAAGTACCGGATGCTTTAGTACTTCGAAATTTATATCATATCCGAAGGGTGTCCCGGAATGATGGGGATATTCTTATATATGCATCTTGTTAATGTCGGTTACCAGGTGTTCACCATATGAATGATTTTTATCTCTATGTATGGGATGTGTATTGAAATATGAAATCTTGTGGTCTATTATTATGATTTGATATATATAGGTTAAACCTATAACTCACCAACATTTTTGTTGACGTTTTAAGCATGTTTATTCTCAGGTGATTATTAAGAGCTTCCGCTGTCGCATACTTAAATAAGGACGAGATTTGGAGTCCATGCTTGTATGATATTGTGTAAAAACTGCATTCAAGAAACTTATTTTGTTGTAACATATTTGTATTGTAAACCATTATGTAATGGTCGTGTGTAAACAAGATATTTTAGATTATCATTATTTGATAATCTACGTAAAGCTTTTTAAACCTTTATTGATGAAATAAAGGTTATGGTTTGTTTTAAAATGAATGTAGTCTTTGAAAAACGTCTCATATAGAGGTCAAAACCTCGCAACGAAATCATTTAATATGGAACGTTTTTAATCAATAAGAACGGGACATTTCAGTTGGTATCCGAGCGTTGGTCTTAGAGAACCAGAATTTTGCATTAGTGTGTCTTATCTAGTTTGTTAGGATGCATTAGTGAGTCTGGACTTCGACCGTGCTTACTTGAAAAATGATTGCTTACCAAATTTTGTTGGAAACTATATATTTTTAACATGTGAATATTATGTGATATATTAATCTCTTAACGCGTTTGATATTATGTGATAGATGTCTACCTCTAGAACAAGTCCCATTGACTCACCTAATAATAATGAAGAGTCAAATGTAAATTGGAATGATTCGTGGACTGATTCACAAGTTCCCGAAGAGGAACCGGAAGAAGAGTCGGAACCGGAAGAAAAATCGGAACCGGAAGAAGAATCAGAACCGGATGAAGAAATAGAACCGGTGGGGGAAATAATAAAACGGTTAAGTAAAAGAAAATCCTCAACCAACCGACCAAGGTTAATTATGGTCAATGGTGTTTCCGCCAAGGAAGCAAAATATTGGGAGGATTACAAATTCTCCGATGAATCGGATTCCGACGAGAATTCTGATGATGTTATAGAAATTACGCCAACTGAATTTAAAAAGGCAAAAGAAAATAATAAGGGAAAGGGCATAAAAATAGAGAAATCTAATTCCAACCCCGATGAACTTTATATGTATCGTCAACCCCCGAAGTCCTTAAGTTGTAACAATGACCCGGGAACCTCTAAACCACCAGGTTTTTCTAAACCATTGTGGAAAACGACAGTTGGTATTAGGGGAACATCATATATCCCTAGAAACTTGGCAAAACGAACCAAAACCGAAGAAGAAGAAACGAGCGAGTCGGAATAAGATAGTTGTATTCGTGTGGTGTAATATATGTAATATAGTGTGCTTATGCTTTATGATATATGTAAAAATTGCTTGTATTAATAAGTATTTTTTATGAATCTAACTCTTGTCTATTTTACAGTTTAAAAACACAAAATGGATAGACAACCCAATATTTTAATAGACCTACCCGGAGACATGATTGATGAAATCTTGTCTAGAGTTGGTCAGAATTCCTCGGCACAACTATTTAAGGCAAGATCAGTTTGTAAGACATTCGAAGAACGTTCCAAGAATGTCTTGGTTTATAAGAGACTTTCGTTTGAAAGATGGGGGATATCACATTGGGAAACCCATAAGTTACGATGTGTTTACTTTGACGCATATATTACGGGGAACCCAAATGCTATTTTACGCAACGGGTTAAGAAATTATTTTGACTCAATATATCCGAATATTGGACTTCGTGATTTAGAAAAAGCGGCTAACATGCAACATAAAGAAGCATGTTATGCTTACGGATTAGTAATGTTCGCTTCTCACCAAAGTGATAACAAGAACATCGGGCTACAACTATTAAACAAAACGTTTCCACAAGTGACGGAGTCGGTAATTGGGGTAAGAAATGAGGTTTTTAGATTGTTACGGGACTGTTGGACATTACGTAACCCTCGTCCTTTTGACGACGTTACAACACGCTGTCTTATCAACGGCCATAACGGTTATGTTCCACAAGACCAAGGATGGGAAGTAATCCTAGTAAAACCAGAATGCATGACTTGTTTCTGGACGTATGAATTACGTGTCTTTATTGCCTTTGCTGAACGACTTGTGTACTAGCTAGAATTATCTTCACAACTATCTTGTATCAAAGTTATTGTGTGCTATATTTCATGCTTTATGTAAAATAAGTGGTATTGTAAGTTTGTAAAATATTGTAGAAAAGTTTGAACGCGAAATATTATTATAATCAGTTTTTCATATAGAATTGTAGTAGTTGAATTGTATATTAGCTACTAAGTATGAACTTAACGGGTAGGTACTACCCGAATTTAAACTTATAAAACGCTAATATGAAGAAAAAGCTTTTATAAATGAGTTCATATTATGCTACGAAATACTATTAACTACTCTTAATATTATGTATGATTAACTTGTTCCATTTGACTATTTTGAAGGAAATGGCACCGACTACTCGTCACACCGTGAATATGAATGAAGAGGAATTCCGTACTTTTCTAGCTTCAAACATAGCCGCAGTACAGGCTGCGCTACATACCAACAATAACCTTGGATCTAGCAGTACAGGAAATCGTGTAGGATGCACCTACAAAGAATTCACTGCCTACAAACCTTTGGAATTTAATGGAACCGAAGGACCGATCGGATTGAAACGGTGGACCGAGAAGGTCGAATCGGTGTTTGCCATAAGTAAGTGTACTGAAGAGGACAAAGTGAAGTATGCTACGCATACCTTCACAGGTTCTGTGTTAACATGGTGGAATACCTATCTAGAGCAAGTGGGACAAGACGATGCGTACGCACTACCGTGGTCAGCATTCAAGCACTTGATGAACGAGAAGTACCGTCCCAGAACCGAGGTCAATAAGCTCAAGACAGAACTTAGAGGGTTACGAAACCAAGGATTTGATATTACCACGTACGAAAGACGATTCACAGAATTGTGCCTATTGTGTCCGGGAGCGTTCGAAGATGAGGAAGAGAAGATCGACGCGTTTGTGAAAGGATTACCGGAAAGAATCCAAGAAGATATAAGTTCACACGAGCCCGCCTCCATACAACAGGCATGTAGAATGGCTCACAAACTAGTGAACCAGATTGAAGAAAGAATTAAAGAACAGACTGCTGAAGAGGCCAATGTGAAGCAAGTCAAAAGAAAGTGGGAGGAAAACGGTGATAAGAATCACCAATACAACAACAACAGCAATTACAACAATAATCGCAACAATTATCCCAACAATCGCAACATTAATCGCAACTACAACAAACGGCCCAACAACAACAACAACAACAGCAACTACAACAATCGTCCCAACAACAATAACAATCGCAACAACAACAACAACAATCAGTAGCAGCTATGCCAAAGGTGTGAAAAGTATCACTCGGGGTTCTGCACCAAATTTTGCAACAAGTGTAAAAGAAATGGTCATAGCGCGGCGAAGTGTGAGGTCTACGGACCAGGGGTTAATAGAACGAAAGGAACAAATGGTGTCGGAACGAGTAATGGCGGAGTAAGTAGTGTCGGAGCAAGTTATGCCAATGTAGTTTGTTATAAATGTGGAAAACCGGGCCACATTATTAGAAATTGCCCGAACCAGGAGAACACGAATGGACAAGGCCGCGGAAGAGTTTTCAATATTAATGCGGCAGAGGCACAGGAAGACCCGGAGCTTGTTACGGGTACGTTTCTTATTGACAATAAATCTGCTTACGTTTTATTTGATTCGGGTGCGGATAGAAGCTATATGAGTAGAGATTTTTGTGCCAAATTAAGTTGTCCATTGACGCCTTTGGATAGTAAATTTTTACTCGAATTAGCAAATGGTAAATTAATTTCAGCAGATAATATATGTCGGAATCGAGAAATTAAACTGGTTAGCGAAACATTTAAGATTGATTTGATACCAGTAGAGTTAGGGAGTTTTGATGTGATAATCGGTATGGACTGGTTGAAAGAAGTGAAAGCAGAGATCGTTTGTTACAAAAATGCAATTCGCATTATACGAGAAAAAGGAAAACCCTTAATGGTGTACGGAGAAAAGGGCAACACGAAGCTACATCTTATTAGTAATTTGAAGGCACAAAAACTAATAAGAAAAGGTTGCTATGCTATTCTAGCGCACGTCGAGAAAGTACAAACTGAAGAAAAGAGCATCAATGATGTTCCCATTGCAAAAGAATTTCCCGATGTATTTCCGAAAGAATTACCGGGATTACCCCCACAGCGATCCGTTGAATTTCAAATAGATCTTGTACCAGGAGCTGCACCAATAGCTCGTGCTCCTTACAGACTCGCACCCAGCGAGATGAAAGAACTGCAAAGCTAATTACAAGAACTTTTAGAGCGTGGTTTCATTCGACCAAGCACATCACCGTGGGGAGCTCCTGTTTTGTTTGTCAAGAAGAAAGATGGTACATTCAGGTTGTGTATCGACTACCGAGAGTTGAACAAACTTACCATCAAGAACCGCTACCCACTACCGAGAATCGACGACTTATTTGATCAACTACAAGGCTCGTCTGTTTATTCAAAGATTGACTTACGTTCCGGGTATCATCAAATGCGGGTGAAAGAAGATGATATTCCAAAGACTGCTTTCAGAACACGTTACGGTCATTACGAGTTTATGGTCATGCCGTTTGGTTTAACTAATGCACCAGCTGTGTTCATGGACCTTATGAACCGAGTGTGTGGACCATACCTTGTCAAGTTTGTCATTGTTTTCATTGATGACATACTTATTTACTCAAAGAATGACCAAGAACACGGTGAACATTTGAGAAAGGTGTTAGAAGTATTGAGGAAGGAAGAATTGTACGCTAAGTTTTCAAAGTGTGCATTTTGGTTGGAAGAAGTTCAATTCCTCGGTCACATAGTGAACAAAGAAGGTATTAAGGTGGATCCGGCAAAGATAGAAACTGTTGAAAAGTGGAAAACCCCGAAAACTCCGAAACACATACGCCAGTTTTTAGGACTAGCTGGTTACTACAGAAGGTTCATCCAAGATTTTTCCAGAATAGCAAAACCCTTGACTGCATTAACGCATAAAGGGAAGAAATTTGAATGGAATGATGAACAAGAGAAAGCATTCCAGTTATAGAAGAAAAAGCTAACTACGGCACCTATATTGTCATTGCCTGAAGGGAATGATGATTTTGTGATTTATTGTGACGCATCAAAGCAAGGTCTCGGTTGTGTATTAATGCAACGAACGAAGGTGATTGCTTATGCGTCTAGACAATTGAAGATTCACGAACAAAATTATACGACGCATGATTTGGAATTAGGAGCGGTTGTTTTTGCATTAAAGACTTGGAGGCACTACTTATATGGGGTCAAAAGTATTATATATACCGACCACAAAAGTCTTCAACACATATTTAATCAGAAACAACTGAATATGAGGCAGCGTAGGTGGATTGAATTGTTGAATGATTACGACTTTGAGATTCGTTACCACCCGGGGAAGGCAAATGTGGTAGCCGATGCCTTGAGCAGGAAGGACAGAGAACCCATTCGAGTAAAATCTATGAATATAATGATTCATAATAACCTTACTACTCAAATAAAGGAGGCGCAACAAGGAGTTTTAAAAGAGGGAAATTTAAAGGATGAAATACCCAAAGGATCGGAGAAGCATCTTAATATTCAGGAAGACGGAACCCGGTATAGGGCTGAAAGGATTTGGGTACCAAAATTTGGAGATATGAGAGAAATGGTACTTAGAGAAGCTCATAAAACCAGATACTCAATACATCCTGGAACGGGGAAGATGTACAAGGATCTCAAGAAACATTTTTGGTGGCCGGGTATGAAAGCCGATGTTGCTAAATACGTAGGAGAATGTTTGACGTGTTCTAAGGTCAAAGCTGAGCATCAGAAACCATCAGGTCTACTTCAACAACCCGAAATCCCGGAATGGAAATGGGAAAACATTACCATGGATTTCATCACTAAATTGCCAAGGACTGCAAGTGGTTTTGATACTATTTGGGTAATAGTTGATCGTCTCACCAAATCAGCACACTTCCTGCCAATAAGAGAAGATGACAAGATGGAGAAGTTAGCACGACTGTATTTGAAGGAAGTCGTCTCCAGACATGGAATACCAATCTCTATTATCTCTGATAGGGATGGCAGATTTATTTCAAGATTCTGGCAGACATTACAGCAAGCATTAGGAACTCGTCTAGACATGAGTACTGCCTATCATCCACAAACTGATGGGCAGAGCGAAAGGACGATACAAACGTTTGAAGACATGCTACGAGCATGTGTTATTGATTTCGAAAACAGTTGGGATCGACATCTACCGTTAGCAGAATTTTCCTACAACAACAACTACCATTCAAGCATTGAGATGGCGCCGTTTGAAGCACTTTATGGTAGAAAGTGCAGGTCTCCGATTTGTTGGAGTGAAGTGGGGGATAGACAGATTACGGGTCCGGAGATTATACAAGAAACTACCGAGAAGATCATCCAAATTCAACAACGGTTTAAAACCGCCCAAAGTCGACAAAAGAGATACGCTAACTTTAAAAGAAAAGATATAGAATTTGAAATTGGAGAGATGGTCATGCTTAAAGTTGCACCTTGGAAAGGCGTTGTTCGATTTGGTAAACGAGGGAAATTAAATCCAAGGTATATTGGACCATTCAAGATTATTGATCGTGTCGGACCAGTAGCTTACCGACTTGAGTTACCTCAACAACTCGCGGCTGTACATAACACTTTCCACGTCTCGAATTTGAAGAAATGTTTTGCTAAAGAAGATCTCACTATTCCGTTAGATGAAATTCAAATCAACGAAAAACTTCAATTCATCGAAGAACCCGTCGAAATAATGGATCGTGAGGTTAAAAGACTTAAGCAAAACAAGATACCAATTGTTAAGGTTCGATGGAATGCTCGTAGAGGACCCGAGTTCACCTGGGAGCGTGAAGATCAGATGAAGAAGAAATACCCGCATCTATTTCCAGAAGATTCGTCAACACCTTCAACAGCTTAAAATTTCGGGACGAAATTTATTTAACGGGTAGGTACTGTAGTGACCCGAAATTTTCCATGTTTATATATATTAATTGAGATTGATATTTACATGATTAAATGTTTCCAACATGTTAAGCAATCAAACTTGTTAAGACTTGATTAATTGAAATATGTTTCATATAGACAATTGACCACCCAAGTTGACCGGTGATTCACGAACGTTAAAACTTGTAAAAACTATATGATGACATATATATGGATATATATATATATATATATATATAGTTAACATGATAATATGATAAGTAAACATATCATTAAGTATATTAACAATGAACTTCATATGTAAAAACAAGACTACTAACTTAATGATTTTTAAACGAGACATATATGTAACGATTATCGTTGTAAAGACATTTAATGTATATATATCATATTAAGAGATATTCATACATGATAATATCATGATAATATAATAATTTAAAATCTCATTTGATATTTTAAACATTGGGTTAACAACATTTAACAAGATCGTTAACCTAAAGGTTTCAAAACAACACTTACATGTAACGACTAACGATGACTTAACGACTCAGTTAAAATGTATATACATGTAGTGTTTTAATATGTATTTATACAATTTTGAAAGACTTTAATACACTTATCAAAATACTTCTACTTAACAAAAATGCTTACAATTACATCCTTGTTCAGTTTCATCAACAATTCTACTCGTATGCACCCGTATTCGTACTCGTACAATACACAGCTTTTAGATGTATGTACTATTGGTATATACACTTCAATGATCAGCTCTTAGCAGCCCATGTGAGTCACCTAACACATGTGGGAACCATCATTTGGCAACTAGCATGAAATATCTCATAAAATTACAAAAATATGAGTAATCATTCATGACTTATTTACATGAAAACAAAATTACATATCCTTTATATCTAATCCATACACCAATGACCAAAAACACCTACAAACACTTTCATTCTTCAATTTTCTTCATCTAATTGATCTCTCTCAAGTTCTATCTTCAAGTTCCAAGTGTTCTTCATATATTTTACAAGTTCTAGTTACATAAAATCAAGAATACTTTCAAGTTTGCTAGCTCACTTCCAATCTTGTAAGGTGATCATCCAACCTCAAGAAATCTTTGTTTCTTACAGTAGGTTATCATTCTAATACAAGGTAATAATCATATTCAAACTTTGTTTCAATTTCTATAACTATAACAATCTTATTTCAAGTGATGATCTTACTTGAACTTGTTTTCGTGTCATGATTCTGCTTCAAGAACTTCGAGCCATCCAAGGATCCGTTGAAGCTAGATCCATTTTTCACTTTTCCAGTAGGTTTATCCAAGGAACTTAAGGTAGTAATGATGTTCATAACATGATTCGATTCATACATATAAAGCTATCTTATTCGAAGGTTTAAACTTGTAATCACTAGAACATAGTTTAGTTAATTCTAAACTTGTTCGCAAACAAAAGTTAATCCTTCTAACTTGACTTTTAAAATCAACTAAACACATGTTCTATATCTATATGATATGCTAACTTAATGATTTTAAACCTGGAAACACGAAAAACACCGTAAAACCAGATTTACGCCGTCGTAGTAACACCGCGGGCTGTTTTGGGTTAGTTAATTAAAAACTATGATAAACTTTGATTTAAAAGTTGTTATTCTGAGAAAATGATTTTTATTATGAACATGAAACTATATCCAAAAATTATGGTTAAACTCAAAGTGGAAGTATGTTTTCCAAAATGGTCATCTAGACGTCGTTCTTTCGACTGAAATGACTACCTTTACAAAAACGACTTGTAACTTATTTTTCCGACTATAAACCTATACTTTTTCTGTTTGGATTCATAAAATAGAGTTCAATATGAAACCATAGCAATTTGATTCACTCAAAACGGATTTAAAATGAAGAAGTTATGGGTAAAACAAGATTGGATAATTTTTCTCATTTTAGCTACGTGAAAATTGGTAACAAATCTATTCCAACCATAACTTAATCAACTTGTATTGTATATTATGTAATCTTGAGATACCATAGACACGTATACAATGTTTCGACCTATCATGTCGACACATCTATATATATTTCGGAACAACCATAGACACTCTATATGTGAATGTTGGAGTTAGCTATACAGGGTTGAGGTTGATTCCAAAATATATATAGTTTGAGTTGTGATCAATACTGAGATACGTATACACTGGGTCGTGGATTGATTCAAGATAATATTTATCGATTTATTTCTGTACATCTAACTGTGGACAACTAGTTGTAGGTTACTAACGAGGACAGCTGACTTAATAAACTTAAAACATCAAAATATATTAAAAGTGTTGTAAATATATTTTGAACATACTTTGATATATATGTATATATTGTTATAGGTTCGTGAATCAACCAGTGGCCAAGTCTTACTTCCCGACGAAGTAAAAATCTGTGAAAGTGAGTTATAGTCCCACTTTTAAAATCTAATATTTTTGGGATGAGAATATATGCAGGTTTTATAAATGATTTACAAAATAGACACAAGTACGTGAAACTACATTCTATGGTTGAATTATCGAAATCGAATATGCCCCTTTTTATTAAGTCTGGTAATCTAAGAATTAGGGAACAGACACCCTAATTGACGCGAATCCTAAAGATAGATCTATTGGGTCTAACAAACCCCATCCAAAGTACCGGATGCTTTAGTACTTCGAAATTTATATCATATCCGAAGGGTGTCCCGGAATGATGGGGATATTCTTATATATGCATCTTGTTAATGTCGGTTACAGGTGTTCACCATATGAATGATTTTTATCTCTATGTATGGGATGTGTATTGAAATATGAAATCTTGTGGTCTATTATTATGATTTGATATATATAGGTTAAACCTATAACTCACCAACATTTTTGTTGACGTTTTAAGCATGTTTATTCTCAGGTGATTATTAAGAGCTTCCGCTGTCGCATACTTAAATAAGGACGAGATTTGGAGTCCATGCTTGTATGATATTGTGTAAAAACTGCATTCAAGAAACTTATTTTGTTGTAACATATTTGTATTGTAAACCATTATGTAATGGTCGTGTGTAAACAGGATATTTTAGATTATCATTATTTGATAATCTACGTAAAGCTTTTTAAACCTTTATTGATGAAATAAAGGTTATGGTTTGTTTTAAAATGAATGCAGTCTTTGAAAAACGTCTCATATAGAGGTCAAAACCTCGCAACGAAATCAATTAATATGGAACGTTTTTAATCAATAAGAACGGGACATTTCAGAATGGTCCATGAAATTGGAGGATGCACTCTGGGCTTTTAGAATAGCCTACAAAACTCCAATTGGAACCACACCTTTTAAACTCGTTTACGGAAAAGCATGTCATCTTCCAGTAGAAATTGAACACAAAGCATTTTGGGCTTTGAAGACATGTAATCTTGATTTACATGAAGCTGGACGTCTACATTTAAGTCAACTAAACGAATTAGAAGAATTAAGACAAGAAGCATACGAAAATTCGTTAATCTATAAGGAAAGAACAAAGAAATTGCATGATAAAAGAATCAGAAGTTCAAAAGAATTTAAGGAAGGAGACAGATTTCTTCTTTTCAATTCACGATTCAAGCTATTCCCTGGAAAATTGAAATCAAGATGGTCTGGACCATTCATAGTCAAAAGAGTTTTCCCATACGGAACAATAGAGTTAATAAATTCAAATGGGATTGAATTTAAAGTTAATGGTCACAGAGTTAAACATTACATAGTTAGTCCAATGGAAGTTGAAGATGAAGTTAATCACAATTTCAACACCACAGCTAACTAAGTGTGGGGAGATTCGAATCTTTTTAGGGTAATATGTATTTCTGTTAGAGTTAGATTTTCTGTTTTCGTGTAGTTCTCGAGAATGGAATCCGAATGGTCTTTCCCTAGCAGACACTAAAGAACTAGTCTTCTCCCCCCATTCTGAATTTTTATTTTTTTAGGTTTTACGAGATGAAGACTTCCTGTGAACTAAACCATGGTCTAATGCTACACGCTTTGATCACTAAACGTAATAATGATACCCTTCCAAGTGAATTGGTATCATTAATCAGAGGTAAATTGGACGGAGTAAGAAAAGAATCCAGGAACGAAAATAATAAGTTACAGTTTGGTAAAGGAAAATCAAAATCCACAGCGAAAAGAAGAGCACGACACCTTGAAAGATGTCACAAATGCGGAAAATGGTCACACGAAGGAAAATGCTCAACGAATCAGACATATTCCATTACCGAATTCGTTACTTTATGCAGAGATGGACCGTTCATATGTTTCGAAGAAAAAATGTTGAATGCTCGAGGTTACGCCTATGTAGCTATGGAAAACCAATTAGTCCGACTATCTTATGAGTGGGCTAAAGCAGGTCACTAAGAATTCTATTTCAGAGGTAAGTATGTACAGTTTTTATTTTTATTTTTATTATTTTTAACCTTTTGATAATAAACGCTAAATCGTTCGCTATAAAGTATTAAATTGATACTCAATAAAATTAGGTTTTGCGACCGAAATTATTGATATCATACAAAAATTTATTACATCACTGCGAAATTTACCGTTTATTCTTAAGGTATAAATATCTTTAATCAATTAACCCAAAATATTTCAAAAATTCATCAGGAGTAAAACTAGGTAATATAGCCGAAATTACTTTACCGAAAAAAGGGGCGTATATTTTTGATAATATTTGATTGATTAAAGTGGGATAAAAGACCAAAAAGATTTTTGATTTTTAATTTTATTATGTTTTTAAATTTAATATATTAATATTAAATTATTAATGTAACTTTTTAAAATTAATATATTTAAAATTGTAAATATCTGAAAAATTAATATTTTTAATATAAGTTTGTATGTATAAAAATACAAATATAATTTAAGTTTGGTGTGAATTTTTAATATGAATTTTTAATTTTATGCATTTTAAATTTAAGTTTGGTGTGAATTTAAAAACAAAAATTTACTTTATTTCGCTAAGTTAAAAATTGATTTCTAAAAATTCGTCGTGAGTTGAAGACTAGGTCTTTGAACCGAAATTGCTCTACCCAAGGGAGGGACGAGAACTTTTAGTATCATTATTTTTAATTTTATTGAACTAAAGTATGCCAAAAACATTTAAAAAACCCAAAAATCTTTACTTTTAAAACCGCGCTTTGAATTGACAAATTTTAAAATTTTGTCGAGGGACGGACTAGGACAACGATCCGAAACGCCCTCATCCTAAAAAGAAACAAATTTTTAAAATTTTTATTAATTATATGTTTTATAAGTTATAAGCTTTTTTATAAAAAAAAATAAAAAAAAAATACCAGACCCATGCGATCGCATGGGTTTTGAACTTCAACTCCATGCGATCGCATGGAGCTGTATTTCAGCTCAAGATCAAAAGGCAGTCGACTGGTTCTGTCTTCACACCACAACACACACAAACATCCGAAAATACCCCAAAATCCTCTCTAAAATTTGTAATTTTTCACCGTAATTCGTCAAATTTCTTGCTCTAATCATGCCTAGGTTCGGATTCTTCAACAAAAAGGTAAAAATTACACCCCTAAACTCATAAATTTTCTAGTTTTTGTGATAACTACCAATATTGTACCTAATTTAATTTTGTTAATTTCTAGTGTAATTAGTGTTAAATTGTTAGTATTTTATGCATGTATAACCTAGATTGATGCTATTTAACATGATTTGAAGCCAAAAACTTCAAATTTTTTTAGAAATCTAGGGTTTGTGTTCTTGAGCAATTTGGGGCTTTTTGATATAAACAGGTTATGGCCGATTTTTGTCATGAATTATTACTAAATTAAGTAGTGTAACATGTTTAGGTAGCTAAATGATCCAAACATTGATCGTAAACATGATTTTTGGAGATTAAAGTAGACTTTTTAGGTACAAAATTCATGAACTTGATTAATTTGATATAATTGCCATTTGAGACTTGTTTAATTGCTAGTTATGACTATTTTGACATGTTATTTGAGTTAAATGCTTATGAACTTTGTATACATTTTCATATGTGCTAATTTGAAAAAAATGTAGAATTGTAAAAAATGTGAAAATGTGTATAAGTTTAATTTTGATTTAACATGTTATTGTGGTTAATTTAAGTTGTTATTTTGCTAACATTAATGCATATTTGGATGCACAAATTTTGTGTTTAATGTGTTTTGCAGAAAACCGATACTGCTGGTGCTTCATCATCATCTAGACAACCACAACAAGAACCTGAACCAGAATATGAACCGCAATACGAGCCAGAACCTGAACAAGAACCACAACAGGAACAACAACATCAGCCTGATCAACATGTACCTTATTATGATCCGCTACAGTTTGATAATGAATTCATAGTAGTTCCGATGCATCCGACACGTTATAGACCATAATTAAAAGCATGTCAGGGGACATTGCCTTAACAGTTGCTTGTTCAACGATTTCCTTTACAACCGGACGGTAGTTTACCAAAAGGTAATATACGGAGCAAGTATTCTGGAGGTGTTGCTTTCCCAATACAAGGTTAGCAAGTGGGTGACACAAAACCATAAGTTTTGAGCTAAAATTTTCAAATCTGAAACCCATCAAACCCACAAAAATAATTTGCAAACACCGGTGAAGGGTTATTCCGGAAAACTTATCTAGGGTAAAAACTAGATTGTATTTTCAAAAGATCAAATGTTTTCATAAAGATTCAATTTCCTTAATGGATCTAACTTTTCATAGTCATGTGGGACTGTAAACCACATCGTTACTACCATTGTTTATACCGCCGTATAGAAATCACTGATGTACAAAGTGTGAAGAATAAAGAAGTGATTCTAGTATTTTTATTTCAAGACTATATTGCTTGAGGACAAGCAACGCTCAAGTGTGGGAATATTTGATAATGCTAAAAACGAACATATATTTCATAGCATTATCCCTCAAGAAAGACAAGCTTTTAGTTGCAATTGTTCTATTTACAAGTGATATTCGTTTAAATAATAAAAGGTGAAGACAAAAGACAGATTCGACGAATTGAAGACGCAAATGATCAAAAAGCTCAAAAGTACAAAATACAATCGAAGTGGTTCAAATTATTGATGAGAAATGTCTAAAAATTACAAAAGTACAAGACGCGAAACGCAAAGTACAAGATATTAAATTGTACGCAAGGACGTTAGAAAATCCATAACCGGGACCAAAGTCAACTCTCAACGCTCGACGCAACGGACTAAAAATTACAAGTCAACTATGCACATAAATATAATATAATATTTAAATAATTCATATAATTATTTATATATTATATTTATTTATAAAAACCGTCGGCATACAAAGAAACAAAGTCTTGTGAGCCGGAAAAAGTGGCCATGCGATCGCATGGCCTGGAAGGCAAAAAGCCATGCGATCGCATGGCAGTAGGTGACAGCCCACACTTCTATAAATTCGCGATTTTTGCTCATCATATATCCATCATCCTATCGGTCTATCTATCACTCGTGTATATATATATATATATATATATATATATATATATATATATTAATTTTAAAATTCTAATAATAAGGGTATGTTAGCGAATGTTGTAAGGGTGTAAGTCGAAATTCTGTCCGTGTAACGCTACGCTATTTTTAATCACTGTAAGTTATGGTTAATGTTATTTTTAAATTAATGTCTCGTAGCTAAGTTATTATTATGCTTATTTAATTCCAAAGTAATCATGATGTTGGACTAAAATATTAAGACGGGGTAATTGGGCTTTGTACCATAATTGGGGTTTGGACAAAAGATCGACACTTGTGGAAATTAGACTATTGGCTATTAATGGGCTTTATATTTGTTTAACTAAATGATAGTTTGTTAATTTAATGTAAAGATTTACAATTGGACGTACCTATAAATAACCATATACACTCGATCGGACACGATGGGCGGGATATTTATATGTACGAATAATCGTTCATTTAACCGGGCATGGGAATGGATTAATAGTTAATAAACTTATTAAAACAGGGGTGAATTATGTACAAGGACACTTGGCGTAATTGTTAACAAAGTATTAAAACCTTGGGTTACACGCAGTCGATATCCTGGTGTAATTATTAAACAAGGTATTAAAACCTTGTTACAGTTTAAGTCCCCAATTAGTTGGAATATTTGACTTCGGATATAAGGATAATTTGACGAGGACACTCGCACTTTATATTTATGACTGATGGACTGTTATGGACAAAAACCAGACGGACATATTAAATAATCTAGGACAAAGGACAATTAACCCATGGGAAGAAACTAAAATCAACACGTCAAACATCATGATTACGGAAGTTTAAATAAGCATAATTCCTTTTATTTCATATTTAATTGCACTTTTAATTATCGCACTTTTATTTATTGTCATTTTATTTAATTGCATTTTTAATTATCGTACTTTTTAATTATCGAAATTTTATTTTATCACACTTTTATTTATCGCAATTTCATTATCGTGATTTACTTTACGCTTTAAATTAAGTTATATTTATTTTTAATATTTTACATTAGGTTTTAACTGCGACTAAAGTTTTAAAATCGACAAACCGGTCATTAAACGGTAAAAACCCCCTTTTATAATAATAATACTACTTATATATATTTTTGTATTTTTACAAATATAGTTTTTAAAAATATAGAGTTAAGCTTGTTTAAAAGATCCCTGTGAAACGAACCGGACTTACTAAAAACTACACTACTGTACGATTAGGTACACTGCCTATAAGTCCATTCTATAAATAAATAAATATCTTGTGTAAAATTGTATCGTATTTAATAGTATTTCCATGTAAAAATATAACTATTTTATACACCTCCTAGCACACATCAACATCCATAGTACTCAAGATCCCAAGGCTAGCCCAACGAATGGTATCGTCAACATCGAACTTTAACCCCATTCGCCTATATTAATGTGGTATCATCAACACTGAACTTTAAACTCACATATGAGGTATTGTCAACAACGAACTTTAAACCCTCATCAATGTCACTACAATAATCGTATGGCATCGTCAACATCGAACTTTAATTCCATACGTATGAGGTATCGTCAACAACAAACTTTAAACCTTCGTCAACTATACTCTAGGGTATGGTATCGTCAACAATGAACTTTAACCCATACCTCAAAAGTAAATAAATTATATACATGCATATATAATTATTCCACTCACCTCAAGTCTCTTGTGAAAGCTAACCGAGCTTGCAACCCTTCAATGTAACGTACCTATTACATTATGCATTTATTAACATACAATCTAGTTGAATTAAATGCCAACTTCTAACCCTTGAGCATTTTATGACCCGATTGCATTAAATGACTCAACTACACCAAAACCGCCCATTAATGACCATTCCTTGTCATAAATAACTAAAAGCTAGTGATTAGGGTCTATTAACATCAACTAACACAAAATTGGTGTATTTCATACCCATTTTACCCAATTAGGTCAACTTTGACTCATATGACCCATTTTAACACTTACACTGTAGTGACCCGAACTTTTCCATGTTTATATATATATATTAAATGAAATTGTTATTTACATGATTAAGTGTTTCCAACATGTTAAGCAATCAAACTTGTTAAGACTTGATTAATTGAAATAGGTTTCATATAGACAATTGACCACCCAAGTTGACCGGTGATTCACGAACATTAAAACTTGTAAAAACTATACGATGACATATATATGGTTATATATATAGTTAACATGATTTTATTATAAGTATGTATCTCATTAGGTATTTTAACAATGAGTTATATACATAAAAATGAGACTATTAATTTAAGAAACTCGAAAACGATATATATAACGATTATCGTTATAACAACGTCTTACTAGGTACATATGAATCATATTAAGATATTGATACACTTGGTTAATTATGTTAAATGATAAGTAAATATATTATTAAGTGTATTAACAATGAAATACAAATGTAAAAATAAGACTACTAACTTAATGATTTCGAAACTAGACATATATGTAACGATTATCGTTGTAACGACATTTATCTGTATATATATCATACTAAGATATATTATATATCATAATATCATGATAATATAACAATTTAACATCTCATTTGTTATAATAAATAATGGATTAACAACATTCAATAAGATCGTTAACCTAAAGGTTTCAAAACAACATTTACATGTAACGACTAACGATGACTTAACGACTCAGGTAAAATGTATATACATGTAGTGTTTTAATATGTATTCATACACTTTTGAAAGACTTCAAGACACTTATCAAAATACTTCTACTTAACAAAAATGCTTACAGTTACATCCTCGTTCAGTTTCATCAACAATTCTACTCGTATGCACCCGTATTCGTACTCGTACAATACACAGCTTTTAGATGTATGTACTATTGGTATATACACTCCAATGATTAGCTCTTAGCAGCCCATGTGAGTCACCTAACACATGTGGGAACCATCATTTGGCAACTAGCATGAAATATCTCATAAAATTACAAAAATATGAGTAATCATTCATGACTTATTTACATGAAAACAAAATTACATATCATTTATATCTAATCCATACACCAACGACCAAAAACACCTACAAACACTTTCATTCTTCAATTTTATTCATCTAATTGATCTCTCTCAAGTTCTATCTTCAAGTTCTAAGTGTTCTTCATAAATTCCAAAAGTTCTAGTTTCATAAAATCAAGAATACTTCCAAGATTGCAAGTTTACTTCCAAGTTTTCTAAATCCATTCCAAGTAATCATCCAAGATCAAGAAACCTTTGTTACTTACAGTAGGTTATCTTTCTAATACAAGGTAATAATCATATTCAAACTTTAATTCAATTTCTATAACTATAACAATCTTATTTCGAGTGGAAATCTTATTTGAAATTGTTTTCGTGTCATGATTCTGCTTCAAGAACTTTCAAGCCATCCAAGGATCCTTTGAAGATAGATCTATTTTTCTCATTTCCAGTAGGTTTATCCAAGGAACTTGAGGTAGTAATGATGTTCATAACATCATTCGATTCATACATATAAAGCTATCTTATTCGAAGGTTTAAACTTGTAATCACTAGAACATAGTTTAGTTAATTCTAAACTTGTTGGCAAATAAAAGTTAATCCTTCTAACTTGACTTTTAAAATCAACTAAACACATGTTCTATATCTATATGATATGCTAACTTAATGATTTAAAACCTGGAAACACGAAAAACACCGTAAAATCGAATTTACGCCGTCGTAGTAACACCGCGGGCTGTTTTGGGTTAGTTAATTAAAAACTATGATAAACTTTGATTTAAAAGTTGTTATTCTGGGAAAATTATTTTTATTATGAACATGAAACTATATCCAAAAATTATGGTTAAACTCAAAGTGGAAGTATGTTTTCTAAAATGGTCATCTAGACGTCGTTCTTTCGACTAAATTGACTGCCTTTACAAAAACGACTTGTAACTTATTTTTCCGACTATAAACCTATACTTTTTCTGTTTAGATTCATAAAATAGAGTTCAATATGAAACCATAGCAATTTGATTCACTCAAAACGGATTTAAAATGAAGAAGTTATGGGTAAAACAAGATTGGATAATTTTTCTCATTTTAGCTACGTGAAAATTGGTAACAAATCTATTCCAACCATAACTTAATCAACTTGTATTGTATATTATGTAATCTTGAGATACCATAGACACGTATACAATGTTTCGACCTATCATGTCGACACATCTATATATATTTCGGAACAACCATAGACACTCTATATGTGAATGTTGGAGTTAGCTATACAGGGTTGAGGTTGATTCCAAAATATATATAGTTTGAGTTGTGATCAATACTGAGATACGTATACACTGGGTCGTGGATTGATTCAAGATAATATTTATCGATTTATTTCTGTACATCTAACTGTGGACAACTAGTTGTAGGTTACTAACGAGGACAGCTGACTTAATAAACTTAAAACATAAAAATATATTAAAAGTGTTGTAAATATATTTTGAACATACTTCGATATATATGTATATATTGTTATAGGTTCGTGAATCAACCAGTGGCCAAGTCTTACTTCCCGACGAAGTAAAAATCTGTGAAAGTGAGTTATAGTCTCACTTTTAAAATCTAATATTTTTGGGATGAGAATACATGCAGGTTTTATAAATGATTTACAAAATAGACACAAGTACGTGAAACTACATTCTATGGTTGAATTATCGAAATCGAATATGCCCCTTTTTATTAAGTCTGGTAATCTAAGAATTAGGGAACAGACACCCTAATTGACGCGAATCCTAAAGATAGATCTATTGGGCCTAACAAACCCCATCCAAAGTACCGGATGCTTTAGTACTTCGAAATTTATATCATATCCGAAGGGTGTCCCGGAATGATGGGGATATTCTTATATATGCATCTTGTTAATGTTGGTTACCAGGTGTTCACCATATGAATGATTTTTATCTCTATGTATGGGATGTGTATTGAAATATGAAATCTTGTGGTCTATTGTTACGATTTGATATATATAGGTTAAACCTATAACTCACCAACATTTTTTTTGACGTTTAAAGCATGTTTATTCTCAGGTGAATACTAAGAGCTTCCGCTGTTGCATACTAAAATAAGGACAAGATTTGGAGTCCATGTTTGTATGATATTGTGTAAAAACTACATTCAAGAAACTGATTTCGATGTAACATATTTGTATTGTAAACCATTATGTAATGGTCGTGTGTAAACAGGATATTTTAGATTATCATTATTTGATAATCTACGTAAAGCTTTTTAAACCTTTATTTATGAAATAAAGGTTATGGTTTGTTTTAAAAATGAATGCAGTCTTTGAAAAACGTCTCATATAGAGGTCAAAACCTCGCAACGAAATCAATTAATATGGAACGTTTTTAATCAATAAGAACGGGACATTTCAGTTGGTATCCGAGCGTTGGTCTTAGAGAATCAGAATTTTACATTAGTGTGTCTTATCGAGTTTGTTAGGATGCATTAGTGAGTCTGGACTTCGACCGTGTTTACTTGAAAAAAAAAAAGATTGCTTAACAAATTTTGTTGGAAACTATATATTTTTAACATGTGAATATTATGTGATATATTAATCTCTTAACGTGTTTGATATTATGTGATAGATGTCTACCTCTAGAACTAGTCCCATTAACTCACCTAATAATAATGAAGAGTCAAATGTAAATTGGAATGATTCGTGGACTGATTCACAAGTTCCCGAAGAGGAACCGGAAGAAGAGTCGGAACCGGAAGAAGAATCGGAACCGGAAGAAGAATCGGAACCGGAAGAAGAACCAGTGGGGGAAATAATAAAACGGTTAAGTAGAAGAAAATCCTCAACCAACCGACCAAAGTTAATTATGGTCAACGGTGTTTCCGCCAAGGAAGCAAAATATTGGGAGGATTACCAATTCTCCGATGAATCGGATCCCGACGAGGATTCCGATGATGTTATAGAAATTACCCCAACTGAATTTAAAAAGGCAAAAGAGAACAATAAGGGAAAGGGCATAAAAATAGAGAAATCTGATTCTAACCCCGTTGAACTTTATATGTATCGTCAACACCCGTATTTCTTAAGTTGTAACAATAACCCGGGAACCTCTAAACCACCAGGTTTTTCTAGACAAATGTGGAAAACGACGGCTCGTATTAGGGGAACATCATATATCCCTAAAAACTTAGCAAAAAGAACCAAGTTCGAAAAAGAAGAAACGAGTGAGTCGGAATAAGATAGTTGTATTTGTGCGGTGTAATATATGTAATATAGTGTGCTTATGCTTTACGATATATGTAAAAATTGCTTGTATTAATAAGTATCTTTTATGAATCTAACTCTTGTCTATTTTACAGTATAAAAACACAAAATGGATAAACAACCCAATATTTTAGAAGACTTACCCGGAGACATGATTGATGAAATCTTGTCCAGAGTCAGTCAGAATTCCTCGGCACAACTATTTATGGCAAAATCAGTTTGTAAGACATTCGAAGAACGTTCCAAGAATGCCTTGGTTTATAAAAGGCTTTCGTTTAAAAGATGGGGGATATCACATTGGGAAACCCATAAGTTACGATGTGTTTACTTTGACGCATATATTGCGGGAAACTCAAATGCTATTTTACGCAACGGGTTAAGAAATTATTTTGACTCAATGTATCCGAATATAGGACTTCATGATTTAGAAAAAGCGTCTAACATGCAACATAAAGAAGCATGTTATGCTTACGGGTTAGTAATGTTCGCTTCTCACCAAAGTGAGAAAAAGAACATCGGACTACAACTATTAAACAAAACATTCCCACAAGTGACGGAGTCGGTAATTGGGGTAAGAAATGAGGTTTTTAGGTTATTACGAGACTGTTTGTCATTACGTAACCTTCGCCCTTTTGACGACGTTACAACACGTTGTCATACTATCGGTCACAACGGTTATGTTCCGCAAGACCAAGGATGGGAAGTGGTATTAGTAAAACCAGAATGCATGACTTGTTTCTGGACGTATGAATTACGTGTCTTTGTTGCCTTTGCTGAACGCCTTATTTATTAACTAGAATTATCTTCGCAACTACTTTGTATCAAAGTTTTATGTGCTATATCTCATGCTATATGTAAAATAGCGGTATTGTAAGTTTGCAAGTTATTGTATAAAGGTTTGAATATGATATTTTTTTTTTGTTGTGATTAGTTTTTTATATAGAATTGTAGTAGTTGAAATGGTATGTTAGCTACTAAGTATGAACTTAACGGGTAGGTACTACCCGAATTAAAGAGTATAAAACGCTAATATGAAGAAAGAGCTTTTATAAATAAGTTCATATTACGCTACGAAATACTATTGACTACTCTTGATATTCTATATGATTAACTCGTTTCATTTGACTATTTTGAAGGAAATGGCACCGACTACTCGACACACCTTGAATATGAGTGAAGAGGAATTTCGTGCCTTTCTTGCTTCAAACATAGCCGCAGTACAGGCTGTGCTACATACCAACAATAACCTTGGATCTAGCAGTACAGGAAATCGTGTAGGATGCACCTACAAAGAATTCACTGCCTGCAAACCTTTGGAATTTGATGGAACCGAAGGACCGATCGGATTAAAACGGTGGACCGAGAAGGTCGAATCGGTGTTTGCCATAAGTAAGTGTACTGAAGAGGACAAAGTGAAGTACGCTACGCATACCTTCACAGGTTCTGCGTTAACATGGTGGAATACCTATCTAGAGCAAGTAGGACAAGATGATGCGTACGCACTACCGTGGTCAGCATTCAAGCACTTGATGAACGAGAAGTACCGTCCCAGAACCGAGGTCAATAAGCTCAAGACAGAACTTAGAGGGTTACGAACCCAAGGATTTGATATTACCACGTACGAAAGACGATTCACAGAATTGTGCCTATTGTGTCCGGGAACGTTCGAAGATGAGGAAGAGAAGATCGACGCGTTTGTGAAAGGATTACCGGAAAGAATCCAAGAAGATATAAGTTCACACGAGCCCGCCTCCATACAACAGGCATGTAGAATAGCTCACAAACTAGTGAACCAGATTGAGGAAAGAATTAAAGAACAGACGGCTGAAGAGGCCGATGTGAAGCAAGTCAAAAGAAAGTGGGAGGAAAACGGTGATAAGAATCACTAATACAACAACAACAGCAGTTATAATAATAATCGCAACAATTATCCCAACAATCGCAACATCAATCGCAACTATAACAAACGGCCCAACAACAATAACAACAACAACAACAACAACAACAACAACAGCAACTACAACAATCACCCCAACAACAATAACAACCGCAACAACAACAACAACAACAACAATCAGAAGCAGCTATGCCAAAGGTGTGAAAAGTATCACTCGGGGTTCTGCACCAAATTTTGCAACAAGTGTAAAAGAAATGGTCATAGTGCGGCGAAGTGTGAGGTCTACGGACCAGGGATTAACAGAACGAAAGGAACAAATGGTGTCGGAACGAGTAATGGCGGAGCAAGTATTGTCGGAGCAAGTTATGCCAATGTAGTTTGTTATAAATGTGGAAAACCGGGCCACATTATTAGAAATTTCCCGAACCAGGAGAACACGAATGGACAAGGCCGCGGAAGAGTTTTCAATATTAATGAGGCAGAGGCACAGGAAGACCCGGAGCTTGTTACAGGTACGTTTCTTATTGACAATAAATCTGCTTACGTTTTATTTGATTCGGGTGCGGATAGAAGCTATATGAGTAGAGATTTTTGTGCTAAATTAAGTTGCCCATTGATGCCTTTGGATAGTAAATTTTTACTCGAATTAGCAAATGGTAAATTAATTTCAGCAGATAATATATGTCGGAATCGAGAAATTAAACTGGTTAGCGAAACATTTAAGATTGACTTGATACCAGTAGAGTTAGGGAGTTTTGATGTGATAATTGGTATGGACTGGTTGAAAGAAGTGAAAGCAGAGATCGTTTGTTACAAAAATGCAATTTGCATTATACGAGAAAAAGGAAAACCCTTAATGGTGTACAGAGAAAAGGGCAACACGAAGCTACATCTTATTAGTAATTTGAAGGCACAAAAACTAATAAGAAAAGGTTGCTATGCTGTTCTAGCACACGTCGAGAAAGTACAAACTGAAGAAAAGAGCATCAATGATGTTCCCGTCGCGAAAGAATTTCCCGATGTATTTCCGAAAGAATTACCGGGATTACCCCCACATCGATCCGTTGAATTTCAAATAGATCTTGTACCAGGAGCTGCACCAATAGCTCGTGCTCCTTACAGACTCGCACCCAGCGAGATGAAAGAACTGCAAAGTCAATTACAAGAACTTTTAGAACGTGGTTTCATTCGACCAAGCACATCACCGTGGGGAGCTCCTGTTTTGTTTGTCAAGAAGAAAGATGGTACATTCAGGTTGTGTATCGACTACCGAGAGTTGAACAAACTTACCATCAAGAACCGCTACCCACTACCGAGAATCGACGACTTATTTGATCAACTACAAGGCTCGTCTGTTTATTCAAAGATTGACTTACGTTCTGGATATCATCAAATGCGAGTAAAGGAGGATGATATTCCAAAAACTGCTTTTAGGACGCGTTATGGTCATTACGAGTTTATGGTTATGCCATTTGGATTGACTAATGCACCAGCTGTGTTCATGGACCTTATGAACCGAGTGTGTGGGCCATATCTTGACAAGTTTGTCATTGTTTTCATCGATGACATACTTATTTACTCAAAGAATGATCAAGAGCACGAAGAACATTTGAGAAAAGTGCTAGAAGTATTGAGGAAAGAAAAACTGTACGCTAAGTTTTCAAAGTGTGCATTTTGGTTGGAAGAAGTTCAATTCCTCGGTCACATAGTGAATAAAGAAGGTATCCAGGTGGACCCGGCAAAGATCGAAACCGTTGAAAAGTGGGAAACCCCAAAAACTCCGAAGCATATACGTCAATTTTTAGGATTGGCTGGTTACTACAGAAGATTCATCCAAGATTTCTCCAAAATAGCAAAACCCTTGACTGCATTAACGCATAAAGGGAAGAAATTTGAATGGAAGGATGAACAAGAGAAGGCGTTTCAATTATTGAAGAAAAAGCTAACTACGGCACCTATATTGTCATTGCCTGAAGGGAATGATGATTTTTGTGATTTATTGTGACGCATTAAAGCAAGGTCTCGGTTGTGTATTAATGCAACGGACGAAGGTGATTTCTTATGCGTCTAGACAACTGAAGATTCACGAGCAAAATTATACGATGCATGATTTGGAATTAGGCGCGGTTGTTTTTGCATTAAAGACTTGGAGGCACTACTTATATGGGGTTAAAAGTATTATATATACCGACCACAAAAGTCTTCAACACATATTTAATCAGAAACAACTGAATATGAGGCAGCGTAGGTGGATTGAATTGTTGAATGATTACGACTTTGAGATTCGTTACCATCCGGGGAAGGCAAATGTGGTAGCCGACGCCTTGAGCAGAAAGGACAGAGAACCCATTCGAGTAAAATCTATGAATATAATGATTCACACTAACCTTACTACTCAAATAAAGGAGGCGCAACAAGGAGTTTTAAAAGAGGGAAATTTAAAGGATGAAATACCCAAAGGATCGGAGAAGCATCTTAATATTCAGGAAGACGGAACCCGGTATAGGGCTGAAAGAATTTGGGTACCAAAATTTGGAGATATGAGAGAAATGGTACTTAGAGAAGCTCATAAAACCAGATACTCAATAAATCCTGGAACGGGGAAGATGTACAAGGATCTCAAGAAACATTTTTGGTGGCCGGGTATGAAAGCCGATATTGCTAAATATGTAGGAGAATGTTTGACGTGTTCTAAGGTCAAAGCTGAACATCAGAAACCATCAGGTCTACTACAACAACCTGAAATCCCGGAATGGAAATGGGAAAACATTACCATGGATTTCATTACTAAATTGCCAAGGACTGCAAGTGGTTATGATACTATTTGGGTAATAGTTGATCGTCTCACCAAGTCAGCACACTTCCTACCAATAGGAGAAGATGACAAGATGGAGAAGTTAGCACGACTGTATTTGAAGGAAGTCATCTCCAGACATGGAATACCAATCTCTATTATCTCTGATACGGATGGCAGATTTATTTCAAGATTCTGGCAGACATTACAGCAAGCATTGGGAACTCGTCTAGACATGAGTACTGTCTATCATCCAAAAACTGATGGGCAGAGCGAAAGGACGATACAAACGCTTGAAGACATGCTACGAGCTTGTGTTATTGATTTCGGAAACAGTTGGGATCGACATCTACCGTTAGCAGAATTTTCCTACAACAACAGCTACCATTCAAGCATTGAGATGGCACCGTTTGAAGCACTTTATGGTAGAAAGTGCAGGTCTCCGATTTTTTGGAGTGAAGTGGGGGATAGACAGATTACGGGTCCGGAGATAATACAAGAAACTACCGAGAAAATCATCCAAATTCAACAAAGATTGAAAACCGCCCAGAGTCGACAAAAGAGCTACGCGGATAGTAAAAGAAAAGATATAGAGTTTGAAATTGGAGAAATGGTCATGCTTAAGGTTTCACCTTGGAAAGGCGTTGTTCGATTTGGTAAACGGGGGAAACTAAATCCAAGGTACATTGGACCATTCAAGATTATAGATCGTGTCGGACCAGTAGCTTACCAACTGGAGCTACCTCAACAACTCGCGGCTGTACATAACATTTTCCACGTCTCAAATTTGAAGAAATGTTTTGCTAAAGAAGATCTCACTATTCCGTTGGACGAAATCCAAATCAATGAAAAACTTCAATTCATTGAAGAACCCGTCGAAATAATGGATTGTGAGGTTAAAAGACTTAAACAAAACAAGATACCAATTGTTAAGGTTCGATGGAATGCTCGTAGAGGACCCGAGTTCACCTGGGAGCATGAAGATCAGATGAAGAAGAAATACCCGCATTTATTTCCAGAAGATACGTCAACACCTCCAACTGCTTAAAATTTCGGGACGAAATTTATTTAACGGGTAGGTACTGTAGTGACCCGAACTTTTCCATGTTTATATAAATATTAAATGAAATTGTTATTTACATGATTAAGTGTTTCCAACATGTTAAGCAATCAAACTTGTTAAGAC
Source organism: Rutidosis leptorrhynchoides (assembly GCF_046630445.1). Lineage (NCBI taxonomy): Eukaryota > Viridiplantae > Streptophyta > Magnoliopsida > Asterales > Asteraceae > Rutidosis > Rutidosis leptorrhynchoides. The sequence goes on from NC_092335.1 coordinate 626,128,406, forward strand.
TTGATTAATTGAAATAGGTTTCATATAGACAATTGACCACCCAAGTTGACCGGTGATTCACGAACGTTAAAACTTGTAAAAACTATACAATGACATATATATGGTTATATATATAGTTAACATGATTTTATTATAAGTATGTATCTCATTAGGTATTTTAACAATGAGTTATATACATAAAAATGAGACTATTAATTTAAGAAACTCGAAAACGATATATATAACGATTATCGTTATAACAACGTCTTACTAGGTACATATGAATCATATTAAGATATTGATACACTTGGTTAATTATGTTAAATGATAAGTAAATATATTATTAAGTGTATTAACAATGAAATACATATGTAAAAATAAGACTACTAACTTAATGATTTCGAAACGAGACATATATGTAACGATTATCGTTGTAACGACATTTAACTGTATATATATCATACTAAGATATATTATATATCATAATATCATGATAATATAACAATTTAACATCTCATTTGTTATAATAAACAATGGCTTAACAACATTTAACAAGATCGTTAACCTAAAGGTTTCAAAACAACATTTACATGTAACGACTAACGATGACTTAACGACTCAGTTAAAATGTATATACATGTAGTGTTTTAATATGTATTCATACACTTTTGAAAGACTTCAAGACACTTATCAAAATACTTCTACTTAACAAAAATGCTTACAATGACATCCTCGTTCAGTTTCATCAACAATTCTACTCGTATGCACCCGTATTCGTACTCGTACAATACACAGCTTTTAGATGTATGTACTATTGGTATATACACTCCAATGATCAGCTCTTAGCAGCCCATGTGAGTCACCTAACACATGTGGGAACCATCATTTGGCAACTAGCATGAAATATCTCATAAAATTACAAAAATATGAGTAATCATTCATGACTTATTTACATGAAAACAAAATTACATATCATTTATATCTAATCCATACACCAACGACCAAAAATACCTACAAAAACTTTCATTCTTCAATTTTATTCATCTAATTGATCTCTCTCAAGTTCTATCTTCAAGTTCTAAGTGTTCTTCATAAATTCCAAAAGTTCTATAAAATCAAGAATACTTCCAAGATTGCAAGTTTACTTCCAAGTTTTCTAAATCCATTCCAAGTAATCATCCAAGATCAAGAAACCTTTGTTACTTATAGTAGGTTATCTTTCTAATACAAGGTAATAATCATATTCAAACTTTAATTCAATTTCTATAACTATAACAATCTTATTTCGAGTGGAAATCTTATTTGAAATTGTTTTCGTGTCATGATTCTGCTTCAAGAACTTTCAAGCCATCCAAGGATCCTTTGAAGCCAGATCTATTTTTCTCATTTCCAGTAGGTTTATCCAAGGAACTTGAGGTAGTAATGATGTTCATAACATCATTCGATTCATACATATAAAGCTATCTTATTCGAAGGTTTAAACTTGTAATCACTAGAACATAGTTTAGTTAATTCTAAACTTGTTCGCAAATAAAAGTTAATCCTTCTAACTCGACTTTTAAAATCAACTAAACACATGTTCTATATCTATATGATATGCTAACTTAATGATTTAAAACCTGGAAACACGAAAAACACCGTAAAATCGGATTTACGCCGTCGTAGTAACACCGCGGGCTGTTTTGGGTTAGTTAATTAAAAACTATGATAAACTTTGATTTAAAAGTTGTTATTCTGGGAAAATGATTTTTATTATGAACATGAAACTATATCCAAAAATTATGGTTAAACTCAAAGTGGAAGTATGTTTTCTAAAATGATCATCTAGACGTCGTTCTTTCGACTGAAATGACTACCTTTACAAAAACGACTTGTAACTTATTTTTCCAACTATAAAACTATAATTTTTCTGTCTATATTCATAAAATAGAGTTCAATATGAAACCATAGCAATTTGATTCACTCAAAGCGGATTTAAAATGAAGAAGTTATGGGTAAAACAAGATTGGATAATTTTTCTCATTTTAGCTACGTGAAAATTGGTAACAAATCTATTCCAACCATAACTTAATCAACTTGTATTGTATATTATGTAATCTTGAGATACCATAGACATGTATACAATGTTTCGACCTATCATGTCGACACATCTATATATATTTCGAAACAACCATAGACACTCTATATGTGAATGTTGGAGTTAGCTATACAGGGTTGAGGTTGATTCCAAAATATATATAGTTTGAGTTGTGATCAATACTGAGATACGTATACACTGGGTCGTGGATTGATTCAAGATAATATTTATCGATTTATTTCTGTACATCTAACTGTGGATAACTAGTTGTAGGTTACTAACGAGGACAGCTGACTTAATAAACTTAAAACATCAAAATATATTAAAAGTGTTGTAAATATATTTTGAACATACTTTGATATATATGTATATATTGTTATAGGTTCGTGAATCAACCAGTGGCCAAGTCTTACTTCCCGACGAAGTAAAAATCTGTGAAAGTGAGTTATGGTCCCACTTTTAAAATCTAATATTTTTGGGATGAGAATACATGCAGGTTTTATAAATGATTTACAAAATAGACACAAGTACGTGAAACTACATTCTATGGTTGAATTATCGAAATCGCATATGCCCCTTTTTATTAAGTCTGGTAATCTAAGAATTAGGGAACAGACAACCTAATTGACGCGAATCCTAAAGATAGATCTATTGGGCCTAACAAACCCCATCCAAAGTACAGGATGCTTTAGTACTTCGAAATTTATATCATATCCGAAGGGTGTCCCGGAATGATGGGGATATTCTTATATATGCATCTTGTTAATGTCGGTTACCAGGTGTTCACCATATGAATGATTTTTATCTCTATGTATGGGATGTGTATTGAAATATGAAATCTTGTGGTCTGTTGTTACGATTTGATATATATAGGTTAAACCTATAACTCACCAACATTTTTGTTGACGTTTAAAGCATGTTTATTCTCAGTTGAATACTAAGAGCTTCCGCTGTTGCATACTAAAATAAGGACAAGATTTGGAGTCCATGTGTGTATGATATTGTGTAAAAACTGCATTCAAGAAACTGATTTCGATGTAACATATTTGTATTGTAAACCATTATGTAATGGTCGTGTGTAAACAGGATATTTTAGATTATCATTATTTGATAATCTACGTAAAGCTTTTTAAACCTTTATTTATGAAATAAAGGTTATGGTTTGTTTTAAAAATGAATGCAGTCTTTGAAAAACGTCTCATATAGAGGTCAAAACCTCGCAACGAAATCAATTAATATGGAACATTTTTAATCAATAAGAACGGGACATTTCATACACTTGCAAGCCTAGTCAAACATGACACAATTAACATCATTCAACTTTAAACAAGTGTTTTAATGCTTACAACACCATTAACACTTACAAACCTCATTTCATTAGACCAAACCCTAGATTATGGTAATTAGGGTTTCCTTTCAACAATCTAACCCAAAATCCACCCATTTAACCCTCAAATGGGTCACACAAGTTCCATATGAACCAAACCCTAGCTTAAACTAAATAAAACTCAAAACTTAAAGTTGAGACTTACCAAAACTATCCTCTTGTAGCTAATAGCAAGGAGAACAACTTTAATTCTTGCTCCTAGGATTGATTCACAAAACTTCTTCTTCAAATCTCAAGTTTTATCTAAGTGGATTTTAAGTTTTGAGAGGAAATTATGAAAGAAAAGGAACAGAAATGAGAAATATAGGATAAGTGGCTGATACTAAAAGCTCCCATCAGATCTACACACAAAAAGACCAAATTGCCCCTAAAACCCTTTTTAATTTGAGCAGAAATCGGAGTCAGAACTGCAGAGGTGCCGCGGCGCGGCTCCTTTGTCGCGACGCGACATAAAGAAGGAAAATGACCCTTCTTAACTCATGTTCTGATCTGGATTTGCTTTGATTGTCGCGTCGCGGCCCCTTTCCTCGCGGCGCGGCATTGGCCTATTCCTGATCACTTCGACAATTTAACAAAATCAAAGGTTCAAACAACAAGTGCAACATCTTTCACCCTTCCTATGCACGTCTAAACCTCGACCTTAGGTCTCACACGACTCAACGCCAACGCGACACATTCATAATCACGTTTACGCACGCATTCAAACATATATATATATATATATATATATATATATATATATATATATATATATATATGTATATATATATATATATATGTATATATATATATATATATGTATATATATATATATGTATATATATATATATATATACATACATATACACTTATACGACAGCTAGCCCTGTAGCTCATTTAATCACATAACGAACAAGTTATAAGCGTACTATTGATTAAGTACGTACCTTTAAACGCGCACGGGAAAACGGGGTGTTACAACTCTCCCCCACTTAAATCGGAGCGCGTCCTCGCTATCCACGCCGCATGACAAGAAGGAACATAAACCAACAAAAACTCTTCGGGCTCCCAAGTAAACTCGGAACCCTTACTTCGACGCCATTGAACTTTAAAAGTCCTAACCTCTTTATGTCTCAACCTTTTGACCTTCTCATCAAGTATAGCAATCAGCTCTTCAACGTATTCTAACTTGTTGTTTAGCTCAATTTCGTCTAAAGGCGTCCATGAAGAATCATCCGTAAGACACTTTCGGAGATGAGAAACGTGAAACGTATTATGAATCTCCGCAAGTTCTTCGGGTAATTCCAAATGATACGCGACCTCATCAACACGAGCTAAAACCTTAAACGGCCCAATAAACCGAGGAGCTAACTTTCCTCGTTTCCGAAACCGAATAATACCCTTCCATGGCAAAACCTTAAGCATCACCATATCACCTTCTTGAAATTCGATCGTTCGTCTACGTTTGTCGGCATACGACTTTTTCCTATCTTGAGCCTCCTTCAAATGCTCTCGAATCATATCAATCTTACAATTCGTCTCTAAAACTAAATCGGTACTCCCGATTTCCTTTTGTCCCACTTCACCCCAACAAATCGGGGTTCGACACCTACTCCCATAAAGCATCTCATAAGGTGGCATCCCAATACTAGTATGATAACTATTATTGTACGAGAATTCCACCAAAGGTAAGTGCTCGTCCCAACTACTACCAAAATCGATAATACATGCCCGTAACATATCCTCCAATGTTTGATTCGTACGTTCGGTTTGACTGTCCGTTTGAGGATGATACGCCTTGCTCAACTTCAATTGCGTACCCATATCTTCATGAAACTTTTCCCAAAACCGAGATGTAAAGCGAGTATCTCGATCCGAAATAATAGATATAGGAACACTGTGTTGAGAGATGACTTCCTTGATAAACAACTTAGCCAAGGTCTCTGAAGATATCGCTTCCTTAATGGGAAGAAACAAAGCACTCTTCTTCAGTCGATCAACTATAACCTAAATCGAATCAAACTGGGTTCTCGCCGTTTTAGGTAACTTTGTGATGAAATCCATGGTAATGTGCTCCCATTTCCATTTCGGGATTTCCAACGGTTGTAACTTACCATACGGCTTTTGGTGCTCGGCCTTAACTTGCAAACACGTGACGCATTGCTCAACATACTTCACAATATCACGTTTCATGCCCGGCCACCAATAATCCTTCCTTAAATCAAGATACATTTTCGTCGCACCCGGATGAATGGAATACTTTGACTTATGTGCTTCATCGAGTAGCACTTGTCGGTAATCACCTATCTTAGGCACCCACACTCTTCCTTGAAAAGACAACAAACCACGCGAGCCCATAGTAATGAACTCCGATTGTCCCACAATTCGCTCCGCATGCTTGTTGTGAACGTAAGCCTCTATTTGAATCACACCGAGTTTTTCAAGAAAATTGTTAGTAATAATCATGCATAACAATCCCAATCGTAATGCCGGGTGATGACTCTTTCAACTTAACGCATCCGCGACCACATTCGCCTTGCCCGGATGATACAGTATTTCACAATCATAATCTTTCACCAAATCCATCCACCTACGTTGACGATAATTCAAATCTCGTTGATTAAAGAGATGTTTCAAACTCTTATGATCAGAATAAATCGTACTCTTGACACCATACAAGTAGTGGCGCCAAATTTTCAACGCATGTACCACCGCCGCCAACTCAAGATCATGAGTCGGATATCTCGTTTCGTGTTCCTTTAATTGTCGAGAGGCATAAGCGATGACTTTACCTCTTTGCATTAGAACACACCCGAGCCCATTTAACGAAGCATCACAATAGACCGTCATGTCTTCCACTCCTTCCGACAACACTAACACCGGAGCTTGACACAACTTCTCTTTTAACAGTTTAAAAGCAATTTCTTGCTCGTTCTCCCAATTAAACCTCGCGTTCTTCCTCGTTAATTTCGTCAACGAAGAAGCGATCTTAGAAAAGTCTTGGATAAACCGACGTTAATAACCGGCCAATCCGAGAAAACTTCGGACCTCCGTAGGAGTAGTCGGTTGTCTCCAACTCTTCACCATCTCTATCTTCCCCGGATCCACTTGAATGCTGTCTTTGTTCACAATGTGGCCAAGGAATTGAACTTCCCTTAGCCAAAATTCACATTTGGAGAACTTAGCATACAACTTCTCCCTTTGTAACGTCTTCAAAACTTCACGCAAATGGCGTTCATGTTCGTTCATACTTTTCGAGTAGACTAGTATGTCGTCAATGAACACAATCACCGACTTGTCCAACATAGGTTGGCATACTCGGTTCATAAGATCCATGAATGTCGCCGGTGCATTCGTAAGACTAAAAGGCATTACTACAAACTCAAAATGCCCATAACGCGTTCGAAAAGCCATTTTCTCAATATCTTCCTCACGGACCCGCATTTGGTGATAGCCGGACCGTAGGTCAATCTTTGAGAAATACGTCGCACCTTGGAGTTGATAAAACAAATCATAAATTCGGGGCAATGGATAACGATTCTTGATCGTCACCTTATTCAACTCCCGATAATCGATGCACATCCGCATACTACCATCCTTATTTTTCACGAATAAAACCGGAGCGCCCCATGGCGAAGCACTCGGTCGAATAAAACCCTTCTCAAGCAACTCTTGGGTTTGATTTAACAACTCTTGCATTTCCGTTGGTGCTAAACGATAAGGAGTTTTAGCAATGGGAGTAGCTCCCGGAACCAACTCAATGCGAAATTCAACTTGTCTTTCCGCCGGAAAACCCGGTAACTCGTCCGGAAAAACGTCTTCGAATTCACTAACCACCGGAATTTCACGGATGGGTGGTGACTCATCGCGAGTATCAACAACATGGGCAAGAAAAGCCATGCCACCACTAACAAGAAAACGACGTGCCCGTGCAAAAGAACATAACGGCACAAGCCTTCTTTGTTTATCACCGTGAATAATTAACTCTCCCCCACTAGGGGTCTTCACACGAATAGATTTCTCATGGCATGCGATATTGGCTCTATTACGATCGAGCCAATCCATACCAACAACGATATCAAAATCGCCCAAAGTCATAGGGATGAGATCAATTTTAAAGTTTTTGGCACCAAAAACAACGTCACAATTCTTACACACATCAACCACTAGCACCGTATTTTCGTCTGCTATTTCGACTTCTACCGGACGACTTAACTTAGCTAACGGTCTATCAAGTTTAGGCACAAATTTTGGAGACACAAACGACAAATTTGCACCGCTATCAAAAAGAATCCTTGCCGGATTGGAATTAACCAAGAAAGTACCTGAGACAACTTCGTTGGATTGCTTGGCTTCGTCGTTAGTCATCAAATAGTTTCGCCCTCGAGCTGTACCCACCGCCTTCTCTAGCCTTTTAACATTATCGTTGTTCAAATCGGGACACTCTGACTTTTGATGTCCTTCTTTGTTGCAATTAAAACAAGTGAGCTTGTTTGTTGAAGTTGGCTTCGGACAATCTCGAGCCATATGTCCACGTACCCCACAATTGTAGTAAGTAGGGACAAAGTTCCTAAAACCGCCGGTAGCGCCCTTCTTCACACTATTGACACTTTCGGAACCCTTCTTGTTCTTGTTCTTTTTATTTGAAAAATTCGAATGACTCGAACCTTCAAACTTTCTTTTCAAAAAAGTGAAATCGCTTTTTCTTGGAACCTCCGGCTCAAAACCCCGAGCCAACTCGAATAGCTCTTCAAAGGTCTTAGCCATTCCCCAACTAATCTTACCCTTTAACTCATCGTTCAAGGTACGGTAGAAATCTTTCATTAGCTTGTGATCGTCACCAACGTATTTTGGGCAAAAACGAGTCTTTGCCAAAAAGGTAGACTTGAGAGTAACCAAGTCCATTGAACCTTGTTTCAAATGATGCAACTCGTCCCGGATTCTATCAAGGTCGGAAGAAGTTCGGTTTTCTTGGAAGAATTCCTTCTTAAACTCCTCCCATGTCAAGCTCATGCATTGCTCTTCACCATATAAATTGATTTTATCGTCCCACCACAACTTGCCTTCTTCACGTAACATGCTAGACCCACACCTCGTCTTCTTCTCGGGAGGACACTCCGCGGTACGGAACGCCCCCTCGATATCAGAAATCCAACAAGTGTTTTTCAATGGATCCCTCACCCCATTAAACATCGGAGGTTGAGTATCCTTGAAGTTTTTGTAGTGGAAGTCTCGCCTTCCTTCACCTCCTTCACCACGAGGATAAATGTTTCTAGCTTTAAGAGCCTCGTCGATAGTGGCCTTCATTCGTTCATTAATTAAATCGGTTATTTGCTCGTCAACCGATTCCTTGAAAACCTTTCTCACGCTAACAAGGAAGTCCTCCTTGTAGTTCTTCAAGATGGCCTCAACCTTGGCCGTGAATTCGGGATCCTCGCTTGTACCACTGATATCATTATCGTGTCCGTTTCTCGTCTTCATTCTATAAAACGGAAAAGGTTAAACCAAGAACAAAAAGGCATAACACGTAAGTATATACATACGTACCACACTACCTCATCTTGCTCAACAATCGTCGTACATTACTCGTTTGACACGATTTGCACCCGTAACAACGATAGCTAATCGTTGTTACGCGAGCACGTCGCATTAACTTGCTAGTACAACATCCGTCTTGCTTGATGATTGCTAAACACAACACAAAACAATTAGCACAATGTTAGCTCACATAAACCAAAGCACTAACAATTCCCGATTAGACCCAAAGTACTACAAGTCCCGTATAAAGCGTTCACACAATAAAGTCTAAGTCTAGGCACCTATCTCGAGTCGCCTAAATCCCTTAGACCATGCTCTGATACCACTTGAAACATCCCAACCCATATTCCATATGATAAATTTTTTTTTATATAATACACATTTATGCGCCAATTAAATATGTAAACCATTCCACAAGTTCCATTTAAACGTACATCAATTTAAATGTTTACAAAAGGCATGAAGGCCATTAATTAAGTTTAATACATGTTTGACCCACTACAATGATAGTTTATAATCCAAACGATACTCGAGCATGGTTTCGGGCTAAACTACCCAAAACGTTAGGCCAATTTCAAAAAGCTAACACCAAAAGCACCCCCCGGCAACATAAGCGGAAGACCACTAGTCCAAACGTATGCCCTTACCCTTGTCCAAGCCGGAACCTATAAAATGGTAAACAACGAGAGGGTAAGCAAGGCTTAGTGAGTGCAACAATTATACATACATATATATAACCTACTTACTTGCAAACACTTACCAAATCCGCATACATACTAGTTACATAATTAGCATACCTTTCACATGTATAACGCTAAGTACCACGATAACAAGGCTAGTATAACAATAGCATATAACACAACAATACAATATGCTAAAGCACAAGTATAACGATGATGTTCACAACATCCATAGTACTCAAGATCCCAAGGCTAGCCCAAAGAATGGTATCGTCAACATCGAACTTAAATCCCATTCGCCTATATTAATGTGGTATCGTCAACACCAAACTTTAAACCCACATATGAGGTATCGTCAACAACGAACTTTAAACCCTCATCAATGTCACTACAATAATCGTATGGCATCGTCAACATCGAACTTTAATTCCATACGTATGAGGTATCTTCAAAAATGAACTTTAAACCTTCATCAACAACACAATATACTCTAGGGTATGGTATCGTCAACAACGAACTTTAACCCATACCTCACAAGTAAATAAATTATATACATGCATATATAATTATTCCACTCACCTCAAGTCTCTTGTGAAAGCTAACCGAGCTTGCAACCCTTCAATGTAACGTACCTATTACATTATGCATTTATTAACATACAATCTAGTTAAATTAAATGCCAACTTCTAACCCTTGAGCATTTTATGACCCGATTGCATTAAATGACTCAACTACACCAAAACTGCCCATTAATGACCATTCCTTGTCATAAATCACTAAAAGCTAGTGATTAGGGTCTATTAACATCAACTAACACAAACTTGGTGTATTTCATACCCATTTTACCCAATTATGTCAACTTTGACTCATATGACCCATTTTAACACTTACACTTGCAAGCTTAGTCAAACATGTCCCAATTAACATCATTCAACTTTAAACAAGTGTTTTAATGCTTACAACACCATTAACACTTACAAACCTCATTTCATTAGACCAAACCCTAGATTATGATAATTAGAGTTGCCTTTCAACAATCTAACCCAAAATCCACCCATTTAACCCTCAAATGGGTCACACAAGTTCCATATGAACCAAACCCTAGCTTAAACTAAATAAAACTCAAAACTTAAAGTTGAGACTTACCAAAACTATCCTCTTGTAGCTAATAGCAAGGAGAACAACTTTAATTCTTGCTCCTAGGATTGATTCACAAAACTTCTTCTTCAAATCTCAAGTTTAATCTAAGTGGATTTTAAGTTTTGAGAGGAAATTATGAAAGAAAAGGAAAAGAAATGAGAAATATAGGATTAGTGGCTGATATTAAAAGCTCCCATCAGATCTACACGCAAAAAGACCAAATTGCCCCTAAAACCCTTTTTAATTTGAGCAGAAATCGGAGTCAGAACTGCAGAGGTGCCGCGGCGCGGCTCCTTTGTCACGGCGCGACATAAAGAAGGAAAAACGACCCTTCTTAACACATGTTCTGATCTGGATTTGCTTTGATTGTCGCATCGCGGCCCCTTTCCTCGCGGCGCGGCATTGGCCTATTCCTGATCACTTCGACAATTTAACAAAATCAAAGGTTCAAACAACAAGCACAACATCTTTCACCCTTCCTATGCACGTCTAAACCTCGACCTTAGGTCTCACACGACTCGACGCCAACGCGACACATTCATAAACACGTTCATGCACACATTCAAACATATATATATATATATATATATATATATATATATATATATATATATATATATATATATATATATATATATATACATATACACTTATACGACAGCTAGCCCCGTAGCTCATTTAATCACATAACGAACAAGTTATAAGCGTACTATTGATTAAGTACGTACCTTTAAACGTGCACGGGAAAACGGGGTGTTACACATATCTTGATAGTAAACTCAAACTTATAAATATAATATAAAAGCTTCAAATCTCATATTGTAGCATCCCGTTTTTCCCGTACGTATTGAAAGGTACAAATTAATAAAATCAAAAATTGCTTAAAATGGTCGAGCTGTCCAGATGCAGCTTTAAGCCGCGCCGCGACAAATGGGTCCGCACCGCGGCATAACAAGCAAACCTGGATCAGAAAGTGGGTTAAGAAGGGTCGAATTTCCCTTTATGTGTGGCGCCGCGACGAATTGGGCCGCGCCGCGGCAGTACTGCTGGACAGAATCTGGACTTAGCTCTTTTTAAGAGATTTTGAGGGGCAATTTGGTAATTTGACGTCTAGATCAGATTGGAGCATTAAATCTGCACCACTTGTTCTTTTAATTCATTTCCTTTTTCTATTTTCTTTCATTTTCGCTCCCAAAACTTAAAACCCATTTGAATTAAAAGTGAGATTTGAGAGTGAAGGATTTAGGGTTGATCTTTGGAGAAAGAATTAAAGTTGTTCCTTGTGTCTCTAGCTACGCGTTGATAGTCTCGGTAAGTTCTAACTCTAAGTTTTGAGTTTTAATTGGTTAATGGCTAGGGTTTTGGTTACTAGAGACTTGTATGACCCATTTGAGGGTAAAATGGGTGAATTTGGGTTATGTTGTTGTAATGAAACCCTAATAGCCACAAACTAGGGTTTTGGTCTTGTGATTTGGGGTCGTAAGTGTCAAATGGTGTTGCTAGTCACTAATACATTTTTAGATTATGAAAGAAGTGTTAATGGGTAAGTTTGGCTTGATTGTGAGGCTAAGTAATTTAAAATGGGTCAAAATGTACTAGTTGACCTAGTTTGGGTGAAATGGGTATGAATTACCCTAAGTTTGTGTTAATTGAAGTTAGTAGACTTTAATGCACTAGCTTTAGTGATTAAAGTCGGGTCTTGGCCATTTAAGGGCGGTATTGGTGTGGTCGAGTCATTTAATGCGAATTGGGTCATTAAATGCTTAAGTATGTGTAATGTGGTTAATTCCACTAGTTGGTGTATTGAAATTGTACTTAATGTATTAGGTACATTGCTTTGAAGTTCGGAAGTGCATAGTCATCATCCTTGTGTCAAGGTGAGTGGAATAATTATGCGTGTACGTATATAATGTATTTATTTGTGTGGTATGAATGTGGAATTGTCGCGGTGTTCACGACACCACATTCTAGTAGCGAGTAGTATTGTCGCGGTATTTAAGACACTACTCATTGTTGATTGACATGTGGTATTGTCGTGGTGTTTGAGATGCCACATTGTCATGAGAGTGGAATAGTCGCGGTGTTCAAGACACCACTCATTGTTTTGATTGACATGTAGATTCGTCGCGGTGTTTAAACGCCACATTGTCATGAGGGTGAGTTAGTCGCGGTGTTCAATACATCACCCGGGGGATTAGTGAATACGCGGTGTTTAAGTAACACTAATGGATGTTATGAACTACAACGGGCTTTCATGTACTGTTCCCTTGTATGATTGGATAAACATGGTTGTGTGAATGTGTATTTAGCATATTACATTGCGAACTATATACTACTATTGACGCTAGCTTCTTGTGAATTGTGGATCTTGGTTTACTCTTAATGTTTGCATAGTTGTCGAATTGCTAGCTTGTGTACGGTATTGTGTAAGTGATGCAAGTAAGTAGGTTATATATGAACATGTATAATTATTGCATTCACTAAGCGTTAGCTTACCCCTCTCGTTGTTTATCTTTTTAGTCGCAGGTGCGGATAAGGGCAAAGGGGTTATCGGGCATTAGGTGGCCCTTGATGATGTTTTGTTGAAGCTTGGAAGTTGGCCTAACGTTTTGGGTAGTTTAGTCCCAAACCATGCCTAAGTGTCGTTTGGATTATAAACTATCATTTGTAGTGGGTCAAACTTGTATTGAACTTAATTAATGGCTTTCATGCCTTTAGTAAACATTTAAGTTGTTGTACGTTTAAATGAACTTTGTGGAATGGTTTACACGTTTAATTGGCGCGTAAATGTGTATTATTTTTAAAAAAAAATTATCGTATGGAATACGGGTTGGGTTATTTCAAGTGGTATCAGAGCATGGTCTAATGGATTTAGGTGACTTGAGATAGGTGCCTAGACTTAGACTTTATTGTGTATGCGCTTTTATGCGGGACTTGTAGGACTTCGGGTCGAAATGGGAATTGTTAGTGCTTAGGTTTATTTGATCTAACCATGCACTAATTGTTTTGTGTTGAAGTTGAAATCATCAAGCGAGATAGACGTTGTACTAACGAGTTGATGCGACGTGCTCGTGTAGCAATGACTAGCTACCATTGCTACGAGTGTAAATCGCGTCAAACAAGCGATGTACGACGATTGTTGAGCAAGATGGGGTGGTATAGAGTGTATGTGTATATATATGTGTCATGTCTTTCGTTTCGTTGTTTGATCTTTTCCGTTTTATAGAATGAAGATGAGAAACGGACACGACACCGATAATGGAGGTACGAGTGAGGACGCCGAGTTGACGGCCAAGATTGAGGCCATCCTTAAAGCTCAAAAGGCGGAGTATCTCGTAGATATCAAGAAGATGTTCCTAGATTCAATTGATGAACAATTAGTCAATGTAGTAAGGGAACAAGTTAAGGCCGTCCTACATGAAGATAATGTGGGAAGACGCGACTTTTTCTTTAAAAATTTCAAAGATGCTCAACCACCTACTTTTGAGGGCGAAAGAGACCCGTTGAAGAGTGCCCGGTGGATCTCCGATATGGAGGGGGCTTTCCGTACATGTGAATGTCCTCTTGATAAGAAGATAAGGTATGGTTGTAGCATGTTGAGAGGTGATGCTAAGCTATGGTGGGATGCAAAAATCCAAGTTTATGGTGAAGAACAATGCATGGATTTTACTTGGGATGAATTCAAGGTGGAGTTTTTCGATGAGTACTGAACTTCGGCCGATCTTACTAGGCTCAAGGACGAGTTACGTTCCTTGAGGCAAGGGTCGATGGATTTGAACACTCTCAAATTCGTGTTTTTGTCCAAGACCCAATTTTGCCCGGAGTATGTCGGGAATGATAAGATGTTGAAAGAAGATTTCTATCGGGTCTTGAATGATAGTTATCATGAGAAGATAAGTGTGAATGTAGTAAAAATCTTTGATGAGTTGTTTAACATGGCCAAAGGTTTTGAGGCACTTGTGTTGAGAAAAAGTGGCTTTACCTTGGGCAAAAAGAAGTTTGAAGCTACTAGGCAATCGAATTTTTCTAACAAGAAGCATAAGAAGGGCTCCGAGAGTGTTGGTAGCATGAAGAAAGGTGCTTCGGGGGATTTTCCTTATTCTTGTCACAATTGTGGGTGAAGGGGGCATATGGCCCGTGATTGCACCAAACCATCTTCCACAACCAAACTCACTTGTTATAATTGTGGTAAGGAAGGGCACAAGAAGCCGGAATGTCCCGATTTGATTAATGATAATGTTAAGAGGTTAGAGAAGGCGGCGGGTACGGCCCGGGGGCGAAATTATTTGATGACCAATGATGAGGCCAAGCATTCCAATGAAGTTGTCTCAGGTACTTTCATGGTTAACTCTAATCTGGCAAGGATATTATTTGATAGCGGTGCTAATTTGTCTTTTGTGTAGCCTCGATTTGTATCTAAGCTTAACAAACCGCTAGCTAAATTAAGTCGTCTGGTAGAAGTCGAAATAGCGGACGGCAAGACGGTGCTAGTGGTTGATGTGTGTAAAAATTGTGATGTTGTGTTTGGTACCGAAAACTTTAAAATTGATCTCATCCCTATGACTTTGGGCGATTTTGATATCGTTATTGGTATAGATTGGCTCGATCGAAATAGAGCCGATATCGCATGCCATGAAAAATCTATTCGAGTGAAGACCCCAAGTAGGGAAGAGTTAATTATTCACGGTGATAAGCGTAGGAGACTTGTGCCGATATGCACTTTTGCACGGGCACGTCGTTCTCTTGTTAGTGGTGGCATGGATTTTCTTGCCCGTGTTGTTGATACTCGTGACGAGCCACCACCTATACGTGAAATTCCGGGGGTTAGTGAGTTCGAAGATGTTTTTCTGGATGAGTTACCAGGGGTTCCGGAGGAAAGACAAGTAGAATTTCGCATTGAGTTGGTTCCGGGAGCTACTCCCATTGCTAAAACTCCTTATCGTTTAGCGCCAATGGAAATGCAGGAGTTGTTAAATCAAACCCAAGAGTTGCTTGAAAAGGGTTTCATTCGACCGAGTTCCTCGCCATGGGGTGCTCCGGTTTTGTTTGTGAAAAAGAAAGATGGAAGTATGCGGATGTGCATCGATTATAGGGAGTTGAATAAAGTGACGATCAAGAATCGTTATCCATTGCCTCAGATTGACGATTTGTTTGACCAACTCCAAGGTGCGATGTATTTTTCTAAGATTGACTTACGGTCCGGCTATCATCAAGTGCGGGTCCGTGAGGAAGACATAGAGAAAACGGCTTTTCGAACGTGTTATGGGCATTTTGAGTTTGTAGTTATGCCTTTTGGTCTTACGAATGCACCGGCGGCATTCATAGATCATATGAACCGAGTGTGCCAACCTATGTTGGACAAGTCAGTAATTGTGTTCATTGACGACATACTTGTTTATTCTAAGAGTATGAAGGAACATGAACACCATTTGCGTGAAGTATTGAAGATGTTGCGAAAGGAGAAATTGTATGCTAAGTTCTCCAAATGTGAATTTTGGCTAAGGGAAGTTCAATTCCTTGGCCATATTGTGAATCAAGAAGGTATTCAAGTAGATCCGGGGAAGATAGAAACGGTGAAGAGTTGGGGACGACCGACTCAGCCTACGGAAATCCGAAGTTTTCTCGGACTGGCCGGTTATTATCGTTGGTTTATCCAAGACTTTTCTAAGATTGCTTTTCCTTTGACGAAGTTGACGAGGAAGAACATAAGGTTCAATTGGGAGAACGAGCAAGAAATTGCTTTTCAATTGTTAAAAGAGAAGTTGTGTCAAGCTCCGGTGTTGATATTGCCGGAAGGGGTAGAAGACATGACGGTTTATTGTGATGCTTCTCTAAATGGGCTCGGGTGTGTTCTTATGCAAAGGGGTAAAGTCATCGCTTATGCCTCTCGACAATTAAAGGAACACGAGACGAGATATCCGACTCATGATCTTGAGTTGGCGGCGGTTGTACATGCGTTGAAAATTTGGCGCCACTACTTGTATGGTGTCAAGTGTACGATTTATTCGGATCATAAGAGTTTGAAACACCTTTTTACTCAACGAGATTTGAATTATCGTCAACGTAGATGGTTGGATGTGGTAAAAGATTATGATTGTGAAATACTTTATCATCCGGGCAAGGCGAATGTAGTCGTGGATGCGTTAAGTCGAAAGAGTCATCACCCGGCATTACGATTGGGATTGTTACGTATGATTCTTACTAATGATTTTCTTGTAAAGCTTGGCGAGATTCAAATAGAGGCTTACGTTCACAACAAACACGAAGAACGAATTGTAGGGCAATCGGAGTTCATCACTATGGGATCGCGTGGTTTGTTGTCTTTTCAAGAAAGAGTGTGGGTGCCTAAGATGGGTGGTTACCGGCGAGTGCTACTTGATGAAGCACATAAGTCAAAGTATTTCATTCATCCGGGCGCGACGAAAATGTATCATGGTTTAAGGAACGATTATTGGTGGCCGGGCATGAAACGTGAGGTTGTGAAGTATGTGGAGCAATGTGTCACGTGTTTACAAGTTAAGGCCGAGCACCAAAAGCTGTATGGTAAGTTACAACCGTTAGAAATCCCGAAATGGAAATGGGAGCACATTACCATGGATTTCATTACAAAGTTACCTAAAATGGCGAGAACCCAATTCGATTCGATTTGGCTGATTGTTGATCGATTAACGAAAAGTGCTTTGTTTCTTCCCATTCGGGAAGCGATATCGTCGGAGACCTTGGCTAAGTTGTTTATCAAGGAAGTCATCTCTCGACATGGAGTTCCTATATCTATTATTTCGGATCGAGATACCCGTTTTACATCTCGATTTTGGGAAACGTTTCACGAAGATATGGGTACACAATTGAAGTTGAGCACGTCATACCATCCTCAAACGGACGGTCAAACCGAACGTACGAATCAAACTTTGGAAGATATGTTACGAGCGTACATTATTGATTTAGGTGGTAGTTGGGATGAGCATTTGCCTTTGGTGGAATTCTCGTACAATAATAGTTATCATACTAGTATCGGGATGCCGTCATATGAGATGCTTTATGGGCGTAGATGTCGAACCCCGATTTGTTGGGGTGAAGTGGGACAAAAGGAAATCGGGAGTACCGATTTGGTCTTAGAGATGAATAGCAAGATTGATACGATTCGAGAGCATTTGAGAAAGGCTCAAGATAGGCAAAAGTCATATGCCGACAAACGTAGACGAACGATCGAATTCCAATAAGGTGACATGGTGATGCTTAAGGTTTGGCCATGGAAAGGTATTATTCGATTTCGAAAACGGGGAAAGTTAGCTCCTAGGTTTATTGGACCATTTAAGGTTTTAGATCGTGTTGGTGAAGTCGCGTATCGTTTGGAATTACCCGAAGAGCTTGCGGGGATCCATAATACATTTCATGTTTCCCATCTCTGTAAGTGTCTTGCGAATGATTCATCTTGGGTGCCATTAGACGAGATCGAGCTAAACAATAAGTTAGAGTATATTGAAGAGCCGATTGCCATACTTGATGAGAAGGTCAAAAGGTTGAGACATAAAGAGATTAGGACTTTTAAGGTTCAATGGCGTCGTAGTAAGGGTTCCGAGTTTACTTGGGAGCCCGAAGAGTTTGTGTTGGTTTATCTTCCTTCTTGTCATGCGGCTTGGATCGCGAGGACGCGCTCCGATTCAAGTGGGGGAGAGTTGTAACATCCCGTTTTTCCCGTACGTATTGAAAGGTACAAATTAATAAAATCAAAAATTGCTTAAAATGGTCGAGCTGTCCAGATGCAGCTTTAAGCCGTGCCGCGACAAATGGGTCCGCGCCGCTGCATAACAAGCAAACCTGGATCAGAAAGTGGGTTAAGAAGGGTCGAATTTCCCTTTATGTGTCGCGTCGCGACGAATTGGGCCGTGCCGCGGCAGTACTGCTGGACAGAATCCGGACTTAGCTCTTTTTAAGAGATTTTGAGGGGTAATTTGGTAATTTGACGTCTAGATCAGATTGGAGCATTAAATCTGCACCACTTGTTCTTTTAATTCATTTCCTTTTTTTATTTTCTTTCATTTTCTCTCCCAAAACTTAAAACCCATTTGAATTAAAAGTGAGATTTGAGAGTGAAGGATTTAGGGTTGATCTTTAGAGCAAGAATTAAAGTTGTTCCTTGTGTCTCTAGCTACGCGTTGATAGTCTCGGTAAGTTCTAACTCTAAGTTTTGAGTTTTAATTGGTTAATGGCTAGGGTTTTGGTTACTAGAGACTTGTATGACCCATTTGAGGGTAAAATGGGTGAATTTGGGTTATGTTGTTGTAATTGATGTTAAAGCGAAGGGGTACGAAATATACTTATTTTTATTACGAAAAGCGATACAAAATTACACAAGTTTTATTAATTTACGGATGGGATATACCTAAACCTTGCTACAACACTATAGGCAGTGTACCTAATCGTAGAGTAGTGTAGTTTTTAGTAAGTCCGGTTCGTTCCACAGGGAGCTGGTGATACTTACTATATTTTTAACTATATTTATACAAAATATATATAATTATATAAGTAGTAATATTATTATAAAAGGGGGGTTTTACCGTTTAATGACCGGTTTGTCGATTCTATATTTTAAGCGTAAAGATAAATGACGATAATTAAAGTGCGTAAAATAATGACAATAAATAAAATGACAGTAAACAAAATTGCGAGTAATAAAATGACAGTAAATAAAGATACGATGAGAAATATAATAAAAGAATTATGCTTATTTAAACTTTCGTAATCATGATGTTTGACGTGTTGATTTTAATTTATTACCATGGGTTAATTGTCCTTTGTCCTGGTTTATTTGATACGTCTATCTGGTTTTTGTCCATAATAGTCCATCGATCATAAATATAAAGTGCTAGTATCCTCGTCAAATTACCCTTATACCCGAAGTCAAATATTCCAACTGATTAAGGATTTAAACTGTGACGCAGTTATCACTTCTGTCAACAATTACACCAGTTATCACTGTATGTAATCCACCCCTGTTTTAATTAGTTTATGAATATTAATTCATCCACTTGATCAGAATGAATAATCAATTACCCAACCCAATTGATTAATTAAATGATTATAACAGATTCCATATGAACATCACTAAATAGGACAACCATAATCATTATTAATTATTAGGTTAATTAATTTGAAGATAGGTTCGACAGACTCCAATGAGTTGTCACTCAATTAGACAATACCGCCCATCTATTAATAGTCAATAGTTCAATTTCCACAAGTGTCGGTCTTTTGCCCAAACCTTAATTATGGTCCAAAGTTCAATAACCCCTTCTTAATATTTTAGCCCAACATCACGATTACTTCGGCTCAAATAAGCATAATAATAACTTAGTTACGATACATTAATTTAAAAAGGAAGAACATAGCTTACAGTGGTGATTAATCGCGTAGCGTTACACGGGCAGAGTTTCGACTTTAAAACCCGTAAAATATTTCTTACAATAACCCAATTATTATTAAACTTAAATTAAACTTAATATTATAAATATAAATATATATATTCTTACAGAGGGAAAGAAAGAAAAATGAAGTGAAGGTGTTCTTTTTCATTACTACGTGAATTCCATTTTATAGGGCAAATGTTGATTTGAAATTTTCACTTATGACCCCTTAACTATGCTCAATTAACAACTTTTTATTATTTATTATTATTCTTATTATGAATTATTTAAATATTATATTATATTCTTGTGCATAGTTGACTTGTACTTTCAGCTCCGTTGCGTCGAGCGTTGATAGTTGGCTCGGGTACCGGTTCCGGATTTTCGAACGTCCTTTCGTATAATTTAATATCTTGTACTTTGCGTTTTGTAACTTGTACTCTTGTCATTTTTAGACGTTTCTCATCAATAAATTGAACCTTTTGAATTGTATCTTGTACATTTGAGCTTTTTGGACGTTTTGGTCTTTCAAATCTTCGTTTTTGTCTTTAAATCTTCATTTTCGAGCGATTTGCGTCTTTCGTCTCCGCACTTATTTATTTAACTATTACAACTAAAAATAAGGAAATTACATTTAAAAACTTTACATATTGGAACGATATTGCTACTAAATATATGTTCATTTGGAGCACTATCAAATATCCCCACACTTGAGCGTTGCTTGTCCTCAAGCAATACAGAACTTGAAATAAAAACATACATGAATCACTTTTTTATTCATCACATTTTGTACATCAGTGATTTTGATATAGCGGTATAAACAATGACAGTAATGATGGTTAAAGGTGGGTGTGTCATCCACAGTTGCCTTAGGTTTAGGTCAACGACACTTGCAATCAAATAGCCGATTTACTTTCGGTTTCCAAAGCAAAGTGCACATTTGAAAGGCGGTTTACAGTCCCACATGACTATAAAAATTTAGATCCTTTAGGAAATTGGATCTTTATGAAAACAATTGATCTTTTGAAAATTCAAGCTAGATTTTACCCTAGACAAGTTTTCTGATTTGATCCATCATCGGTGTTGCAAAATATATTTGTGGATCATTATTTTGGCTAAAACTTTTAGGCTCGTGTAATCCACTGCTATCCCGGTATCAGAAAGCACACATCCAGTTTACTTGTTCCGTATATTACCTTTCGGTAAACTACCGTCCGGTTGTAAAGGAAAGCGATGAACAAGAAACTGTTAAGGAAATGTCTAATGACATGCATTTGTTCATGGTCTAATTACGTGTCGGATGCTAGTACTATCCTTGGTAGGAGCAATAGTAAAGATCATCCTATGATTTTTCGGTCTGGCACAAGGTCCTGTCTCCGACCATGCTATGCAACCACCGTTCTTACAGTTGACACCCGATTTGGTTCAGGTGACCTAATGAATTCCAGGTGAATTCCTAGGATTTTACGTTCAATGGTAATGAACGCATTGAAAATGGATTTTCAGAAAACAAATCGGTTTGTATTTTTGATCAAAATATTTTCTCGTTCAAGCTCGAGTTTAGATATCATTGAATTCCATGAGTTTGAATTCTCAATCTTTAAGGTCAATCTCAAGGATTGAGTAATATCAGTCTTAAAAGCTGATTTTTAATCTTTAAGGAGATTATCCTTTCTGGGGATCTGATTCATTAGTCTTATCAAGCTAATTTGCACGGTGCCCCCCCATTGTACGAGATAAATCCTTCTCATGGTTAGAATAAATATGACCACCTGGCGACCCTGTTTGATGCTGAGGTCCGTGGATTTCCAGCCGATTTTAGTGATGACTTTTCTAGATTTTTCGTCAACCTACAGCTGGTCTGGACGACAACTTCATGACCTAAATCAAGAAGTGCGTGTCTTTTTCGGAAGACTTTACTTCCTTTTAATGATGGAATTGATTCATCGTGTAGATCCATCTTTCTTTAAAATATATTACAGTAAACCGGGTAAAACTGATTAGTATCGTCCAAAGCAAAAGTACCTGCAATAATTCTTATACAAAAATGTGATAGATAGTTTTTAATTGAATAACTTGGTACATTCTCCCCACACTTAGCTTTTATTTATTCTTTTCTTTGCCTTTTTATTCTCTTCTATCCCATTTTAAATGAATTCAAGCGTTTTGGGTTGTTTCTCAATTTATGTCCTCGAGGTAACAATAATTTCGGCATTAACACCTAGTTTTATCGTTCATAAATATGTATAAACATGATTTTGAATTCATTTAGTTGAATTTTTTTTCAAATTTTCACAAAATTTGGAAATTAAAACAAGTGTAAACCCGAAAGAATTTATAACCCTTCCCCACACTTGAGATCTTGCAATGCCCTCATTTGCAAGAAATCAGTAAAAATTTAAATTTATGAGGGTGATTAGTGTAGAAAAATGATTAAAAATACCGAGTTTGCAAACATATTGTTGTTATTTCACATTTGATATTTTGTTTCTTGTAGTCAAAATTAGTACCTTTTTCTGAACTTAATGACAGTCTTTGAAAGTGCGTTATTTTACCCTGTTTTGTATATAACATAAAATACAAACATACATAATTTTGAAGTTGGGTATATTACCCCACGTTCAAAAATTTATAAAATCTAATATTTTTTTTTTGGCATACTTTAAATCAATTAAATTAAAAATAATGATAACAAAATTTCTCGTCCCGCCCTCGGTTAAAGTAATTTCGGTTCAACTACCTAATCTTCAACTCACGACGAATTTTAGAAATCATTTTTTTACTTAATGAAATAAAGTAAATTTTGGTTTTAAATTCACACAAAACTTAAATTTAAAAAGCATATTAATTTCATATAAAACCTACAAAATAAAAAAAAATCAGAATGGGGGGAGAAAACTAGTTCTTTAGTGTCTGCTAGCGGAAAAGACCAATCGAATTCCATTCTCGGAACTACACGAGAACAGAACAACTAACTCTAAACAGCATTTTCTTTTTAGAATACTTGAATCTCCTCACACTTAGGTAGATGTGGTGTCGAAATTGTGATTAACTTCATCGTCAATTTCTCTTGGACCATAATCAACTTGCATATCTGTGACTTTTGCTTTAAGCCAGTGACCAGCTTTTTCCGTAATATCCACAAATTCAACTAGCTTCGCCTTTTCTTTAGGCGACAGATTGGATACTAACCGGTTATATAACTTAAAGTTTCCCTTACTTTTAGCATCAATAACCCGTTTAAAAAGTTTCTTCATTGAACTGTTAATAACGGGGTTATTTAATTTCGTATCAACTATGGAGTTCTTTATTATCAAGTCATCATTAGGTGTTACTTCATTTTCCCCACACTTAGGCATTCTATTATTGTTAAGCATTACCGTTGGAGTTGGTAAAACAACATGGTTCTTACCAATCATTTTTGTCGGTTCAACGGTTTTGGTTTGTGGATATTTAGACTGTCGAATCATAAAGGTGATCGATTTCTCATCATTACTAAGTGTCATTCTACCCTTTCTTACATCAAATAACGCCCCGGTGGACGCTAAGAATGGTCGACCTAAAATTAGAGGAACGTTTGAGTCCTCTTCTATGTCAATGACAATGAATTCGACTAGAAAGGTTAAATTACCTACTTGAACGGGTAGGTTGTCAGCAATTCCAACTGGGTGCTTAATGGTTTGATCAAGGAGTCGAACACTCATATCCGTTGGAGTTAACTCACCTACACCTAATCTCTTATATAATGAAAGAGGGATAACACTCACACTTGAACCTAAATCTGCTAGTGCATCATACATGACACAGTCACTAAGTAGACAAGGAACAATAAATTCACCCGGATCACCTACCCTAGGTGGAGGATTTGGTGGAACTGTCTTCACCGGGTTTACTTCTACTGTTTTTGTTTCTTGCATTTTTTTATTCTTCTTCTTCTTCTTCTTTCCAGAGGTATCACAGACTTTATTACCTATTACTTGCTCATACTCAACTCCTTTTCTTGGAAACGGGATGGGTGGTCTGTATGGTGCCACCACTGGCTTTACATACTCGGGTGGTGGTGGTGGTGTAACTTCTTCATTGTTACTTACATCTAAAACCTCCCCATCTTCTGATGCTGGTTTTTCAGAATTTGTTGAAACCATATTAACATTTTCATTCCGAGGATTTACTTCAGTATTACTCGGTAGCTTTCCTTGTTTCCTTTCACTCATCAATCTAACAAGAGTACCTACTTGTTTTTCTAGATTCAAAATAGAAGCTTGTTGAGTTCTAAATGACTGATCAAACCTCTCATTCGTTTGAGTTTGAGTTTCAATAAATTGTGTTTGAGATTCAACTAGCTTAAATACCACTTCTTCCAGATTTGACTTTTTCTCTTCGATTTGTTGTGGTGGTTTATACAAGCCAGGTCTTTGTTGATTGAAAGTGTTGTTTTGAGTTGGTTGGTTATTCGGACATTGTTGGTTATACGAGTTATTATCGGGTCCTTTTGGATTGTAAAGAATGTTTTGATTTCGATTGAAGTTTGGCCTTGGCGGTTGATAATTATTCTGATAACTATTTTCCAGCCTTTGGTTCATGTAGACAACATTCTCACGTTGTTCCATCGTTTGTTCAATGTGACAGTCTTTCATTAAGTGTGGTCCACCGCATTGCTCACAACTGATTCGTATTGCGTGAATATCTTTATTCATCTTTTCCATTCGTCTCTCGAAAGCATCTATTTTTGCGAAAACAGAATCAAAGTTATGGCTAGAATCGGCTCTAGCTGCTTTAGATGATCTAACGATATCTTTTTCTTGGTGCCACTCATGTGAGTGGGAAGCAGTGTTATCAATAATTTTGTAAGCATCAGTTTCGGTTTTCTTCATAATAGAACCACCAGCTGCTGTGTCGATATCTTTTCGTGTAGCGATGTTTACGCCTTTATAGAAGATTTGCACTATTTGAAAAGTATCTAATCCGTGTTGAGGACATCCTCTCAACAACTTTCCAAATCTTGTCCACGCCTCATATAGAGTTTCATTTGACTTTTGTGTGAACGTAACAATTTCTCCTTGAAGTCTCACGGCTTTAGATGCCGGAAAGAATCTTTTAAGAAATTTCTCAACTAAAACATCCCATGTGTCAATCGTTCCTTCATGTAATGATTCTAACCAATCTTTGGCTTCTCCCTTTAAAGTCCATGGGAACAACATAAGATAAATAGTTTCATCCTCAACTTCTCGGATTTTAAAGAGATTACAAATCCGATTAAAAGTTCGAAGATGTTCGTTTGGATCTTCTTTTGTTGTACCACCAAATTGGCACTGATTAGTTACCATGTGTAGGATTTGTCCTTTGATTTCATAATCTGGCGCATTAATGTCTGGCTTAATAATGGCGTGACCTTGGCCCGTGCGTGTGGCTCTCATTCGGTCTTCCATACTTAGAGGTTCCAGATTTTCCATAATTGAATTTGTTGAATACGAATCACTAGAAGATTTTGATTTAATGGTTTGTGGTTTAGGAGGAATGTTTAGTGGTTCTGGATCTTGGAATTGTCCCTGAATATTCTCCGGATTCTCAATTGTGAGGTCGGGTTCAAAAAATGGATTATCGGAAATTTGAATTGGAGTTCTTGGTCGACTAGATGATGATTCTAAAGAAAAATCAACGGCGACAATATTGGCTAGATGTCTTGATCGAGTTATAGGTGGTGAACGTATGAAAGGTGGTGAACGTTTTACTCGGTGCATTCACTGAATATCCTATTAGTTTTTAAAAGGAAAGAAAAATTATATAAGTTATCCAATTAATAGACTTTTCTGATTTTGCCCACGTTTCGAATAGCCAAAAGATGCAGCAGAGGGGCAGGATTCGTTTGGCCTCAATATAATTGAGGACTGTTTGGCTCCAATAACCCGGTCCGCGTACAAATCCAACTATTACTACGAACCAGAAAATTTTGATGTCTATCAATTTAACCACTTAAAATAAATTTTCGTAATTTTAAGAAATTTAGATAAGAAGTAGAATAAAAATCTTATCCTAAAACTAGAATAGCGAGAAATAAGAAAGAAAAAAAAACGCGTCGAAAAAGGTCGAAAAATAAAAGGTCGAAAAATAGGCGTCGAAAAATAAAAATAAGAAAGTAGCGCGAAAAACGGCGTCGCAAAATTCTAAAGCACATAAATCTTAGTCTAAGGAATAAGCACTTAAGGGATTTTACGGCAAACCTAAAAATTCTAGAAATAAAAATAACTATGGCAAAACTAAACTTAATACTAAAAATTGTAACTAGAGTCTAAAAATTTAAAGGTAATAAAAAAAAAAACTTTTTTTTTTATTTTTTTTTTATTTCGTTTTTTAAGGATTTTTAAATTTTTTTTTTTTTTATAATTTTTTTTTTAAAACTTTTTTTTTTTTTTAAATTTTTAAAAAAAACGATTTTTTTTACAATTTTTTTTTAAAACGAATTTTTTTTTCTTTAAAAAAAACGATTTTTTTTTTTACACAAATTTTTTTTTTTTTTTTTTTAAAAACGAAATTTTTTTTCTTAAAAAAAACGATTTTTTTTACCCAATTTTTTTTAAAGGAATTAATAATTTTTTTATTATTATTATTATTTTTTCAAAACTTTTTTTTTTAACTCATTTACTATTCATGAATAGTAAATGAAAAGAAATTAATTAATTTACTATTCACATGAAAGCGACATTGTAGAAATTATTAATTATAAGTTACATAATATACCCCTGAAATATTTAATAAATATGACTTTTTAAAACTTTTAAAACTTTTACGTATCAAATTTGATTCTAAAATATTATTATATTATTATATTTTATTTCAATATTATTATATTATTATATTTATTAAATTATTATATTTAAATTAATATATCTTTAATCAATCAAAAACTAAAAAAAAACTTTAATACCCCGTGAAAACACAAAAAGTGTCCCCGAAATTACTTTTTTATAACTATATTTTTACAGATATAAATTAAAAATATAGCGTTTTAGCGCTCCCCGGCAGCGGCATCAAAAACTTGATGTTTAAGCGAAGGGGTACGAAATATACTTATTTTTATTACGAAAAGCGATACAAAATTACACAAGTTTTATTAATTTACGGATGGGATATACCTAAACCTTGCTACAACACTATAGGCAGTGTACCTAATCGTAGAGTAGTGTAGTTTTTAGTAAGTCCGGTTCGTTCCACAGGGAGCTGGTGATACTTACTATATTTTTAACTATATTTATACAAAATATATATAATTATATAAGTAGTAATATTATTATAAAAGGGGGGTTTTACCGTTTAATGACCGGTTTGTCGATTCTATATTTTAAGCGTAAAGATAAATGACGATAATTAAAGTGCGTAAAATAATGACAATAAATAAAATGACAGTAAATAAAATTGCGAGTAATAAAATGACAGTAAATAAAGATACGATGAGAAATATAATAAAAGAATTATGCTTATTTAAACTTCCGTAATCATGATGTTTGACGTGTTGATTTTAATTTATTACCATGGGTTAATTGTCCTTTGTCTGGTTTATTTGATACGTCTATCTGGTTTTTGTCCATAATAGTCCATCGGTCATAAATATAAAGTGCTAGTATCCTCGTCAAATTACCCTTATACCCGAAGTCAAATATTCCAACTGATTAAGGATTTAAACTGTGACGCAGTTATCACTTCTGTCAACAATTACACCAGTTATCACTGTATGTAATCCACCCCTGTTTTAATTAGTTTATGAATATTAATTCATCCACTTGATCAGAATGAATAATCAATTACCCAACCCAATTGATTAATTAAATGATTATAACAGATTCCATATGAACATCACTAAATAGAACAACCATAATCATTATTAATTATTAGGTTAATTAATTTGAAGATAGGTTCGACAGACTCCAATGAGTTGTCACTCAATTAGACAATACCCCCCATCTATTAATAGTCAATAGTTCAATTTCCACAAGTGTCGGTCTTTTGCCCAAACCTTAATTATGGTCCAAAGTTCAATAACCCCTTCTTAATATTTTAGCCCAACATCACGATTACTTCGGCTCAAATAAGCATAATAATAACTTAGTTACAATACATTAATTTAAAAAGGAAGAACATAGCTTACAGTGGTGATTAATCGCGTAGCGTTACACGGGCAGAGTTTCGACTTTAAAACCCGTAAAATATTTCTTACAATAACCCAATTATTATTAAACTTAAATTAAACTTAATATTATAAATATAAATATATATATTCTTACAGAGGGAAAGAAAGAAAAATGAAGTGAAGGTGTTCTTTTTCATTACTACGTGAATTTCATTTTATAGGCAAATGTTGATTTGAAATTTTCACTTATGACCCCTTAACTATGCTCAATTAACAACTTTTTATTATTTATTATTATTCTTATTATGAATTATTTAAATATTATATTATATTCTTGTGCATAGTTGACTTGTACTTTCAGCTCCGTTGCGTCGAGCGTTGATAGTTGGCTCGGGTACCGGTTCCGGATTTTCGAACGTCCTTTCGTATAATTTAATATCTTGTACTTTGCGTTTTGTAACTTGTACTCTTGTCATTTTTAGACGTTTCTCATCAATAAATTGAACCTTTTGAATTGTATCTTGTACATTTGAGCTTTTTGGACGTTTTGGTCTTTCAAATCTTCGTTTTTGTCTTTAAATCTTCATTTTCGAGCGATTTGCGTCTTTCGTCTTCGCACTTATTTATTTAACTATTACAACTAAAAATAAGGAAATTACATTTAAAAACTTTACATATTGGAACGATATTGCTAATAAATATATGTTCATTTGGAGCACTATCAGTAATGAAACCCTAATAGCCACAAACTAGGGTTTTGGTCTTGTGATTTGGGGTTGTAAGTGTCAAATGGTGTTGCTAGTCACTAATACACTCTTAGATTATGAAAGAAGTGTTAATGGGTAAGTTTGGCTTGATTGTGAGGCTAAGTAATTTAAAATGGGTCAAAATGTACTAGTTGACCTAGTTGGGTGAAATGGGTATGAATTACCCTAAGTTTGTGTTAATTGAAGTTAGTAGACTTTAATGCACTAGCTTTAGTGATTAAAGTTGGGTCTTGGCCATTTAAGGGCGGTATTGGTGTGGTCGAGTCATTTAATGCGAATTGGGTCATTAAATGCTCAAGTATGTGTAATGTGGTTAATTCCACTAGTTGGTGTATTGAAATTGTACTTAATGTATTAGGTACATTGCTTTGAAGTTCGGAAGTGCATAGTCATCATCCTTGTGTCAAGGTGAGTGGAATAATTATGCGTGTACGTATATAATGTATTTATTTGTGTGGTATGAATGTGGAATTGTCGCGGTGTTCACGACACCACATTCTAGTAGCGAGTAGTATTGTCGCGGTGTTTAAGACACTACTCGTTGTTGATTGACATGTGGTATTGTTGCGGTGTTTAAGACGCCACATTGTCATGAGAGTGGAATAGTCGCGGTGTTCAAGACACCACTCATTGTTTTGATTGACGTGTGGATTCGTCGCGGTGTTTAAGACGCCACATTGTCATGAGGGTGAATTAGTCGCGGTGTTCAAGACATCACCCGGGGGATTAGTGAATACGCGGTGTTTAAGTAACACTAATGGATGTTATGAACTCCAATGGGCTTTCATGTACCGTTCTCTTGTATGATTGGATAACCATGGTTGCGTGAATGTGTATTTAGCATATTACATTGCGAACTATATGCTACTATTGACGCTAGCTTCTTGTGAATTGCGGATCTTGGTTTATGCTTAATGTTTGCATGGTTGTCGAATTGCTAGCTTGTGTACGGTATTGTGTAAATGATGCAAGTAAGTAGGTTATATATGAACATGTATAATTATTACATTCACTAAGCGTTAGCTTACCCCTCTGGTTGTTTATCTTTTTAGTCGCAGGTGCGGATAAGGGCAAAGGGGTTATCGGGCATTAGGTGGCCCTTGATGATGTTTTGTTGAAGCTTGGAAGTTGGCCTAACGTTTTGGGTAGTTTAGTCTCAAACCATGCTCAAGTGTCGTTTGGATTATAAACTATCATTTGTAGTGGGTCAAACTTGTATTGAACTTAATTAATGGCCTTCGTGCCTTTAGTAAACATTTAAATTGTTGTACGTTTAAATGAACTTTGTGGAATGGTTTACACGTTTAATTGGCGCGTAAATGTGTATTATTTTAAAAAAAAAATTATCGTATGGAATACGGGTTGGGTTGTTTCACAGATCTTGAAGGATATTGGCTTAAAATCTCGGACTCCATATCTGAACGATGCCCGGAAGTAAACTTTCAAACAACGCCACCTTTATCTCTTGTAAACAACCATTGTGTGACAGAATTAATAAATCGTATAGTCTAACAACATGCACAACACATAAGTCCAAGAGTCCATCCTTTTCTAAAACCAATTGATGATAGAGGGACTTCCCCTTTGACTTATATGCATACATTTGTTTTTTCCATGACCGATGTGGGATAACTTCCCAACACGCCCCCTCACATCGATGCGTGGAACGGTTGTAGAGATGGTGGCAAGAATAAGGCCTGACTCAATCTCTTTGTAGTGACGGCGGCACACACATGGGGGCCTGACTCGGACTCGCTTTGTAAAACCGTTTACCTGAGCTCTGATACCATGACAAAATTGATAAATCGTATAGTCTAACAACATGCACAACACATAAGTCCAAGAGTTCATCATTTTCTAAAACCAATTGGTGATAGAGGGACTTCCCCTTTGACTTATATGCATACATTTGTTATTGTCCATGACCGATGTGGGATAACTTCCCAACATCGTGAACCATCCAATATCACCTCCACCGTGAGCACACCTACAACCGCCATCACCCCCTACCTCCTTCTCTCTCTTGTTGAAACCCATCACCACCCATCGAGATCATCACCATGTAAGAACCTATTCGTTTTCTGTTTTGTTAAACCACCATAACCACCACTTTAGAACCATTACAACCTCCACCTTTACTACTATACTTTTTGTTTAAACCACTTTCATCCTCAAAACTCCACCATGATGAAACAACCACCTGAAATCACCGCCACTCCTTCACCACCTCCACCGTCGACAGAACCACCACCAACCTTCAAGAATTACTCAACCGAACACCACCACAACGCCACCTGAAATCCCACTGTTTTGCAACAATAAACCATCAAGACCCAACACCATTACATGCGGCTGTTTACTTCTTTTCTGTCCATGAAAAACCGAACCCAAAGTCACTCTCTCTCCTCTCTCTCTCTCTCTCTCTCTCTCTCTCTTAATTTCCTTCATGAACCCAACTCGTTAATAATTTTTTTTCTTCTTCTGTTTTGAATTCGAGAACCTGCAGCTCCTGTTTGCTGTTATTGCTACAATACATGTATGTTTCTATTTTCACAGCCATCGACAACCACCTACTTAGTTTTACGACTATAACCTACTCCATAACTGAGACCCACTTGCTACTTGTTTGCTACGAGTGTTTCTGTTGCAAACCGAAGCACAACCCACACATTTAGCTACTGCTGTTCGAACATATTTCTGTTTCTGTTCTAACCACGAACGAAGGAAGTAAAGAAGGTGAATCGAGGAAGATGATGAATAGTGAAATTATGATGATGATGATGTGTAGATGACGATTTGGTGATGATTATTATGAGGATTAGGATTAAGAAATGATGATAATATCACGATGGTTAGATATTGGTGATGACGTGATGATCTCTGATCGATTGAATTATGTGAAGAAGAAGAAGAAGAAAATGGAAACACAATGATATGGGTTAAATAGATTTGAGTTGGGTATTAAAACAGAAATGCACGAACAGCGGACTGGTTAGGCGTGTGTTGGGTGAACGGGAGGTCGCGGGTTCAAGCCCAGGCAGTGGCATTTTTTTATAAAAAAGCTTGTTCTTTTAAAGGTAGTTTTCTTATTAATATTGTTGTTATTATTATTATTAATTATTATTGTTGTTATTATATACTAATATATTAATAATATGATTATTATCATCACTAATATTATTATCATTACTAGTATTATCATTAAGTATTGTTATTATTATTATTAGTATCATTATCATTATTATTAAAAATTATCATTTTCATTTTTTTTATTAAAAATTTATCAATTTTAAAAGTATCATTTTTATTTAAATTAACATTATTACCAAAAATTTATCATTAATTATATCATTATTATTCTTAGTATCATTATTATTATTATTTTACCTTTATTCTTATGAATATTACTATTATTATTAATTTTATGAATATTATTATTATTATTATTATTATTATTATTACAAAATAATACAACTCTTTATTCATTATCATTATTAATATTAATTTATCAAATAAATACTTATATATAAAATATATATATAAGTATATATATAGAAATATATAACAATTGAAATAATATATATAAATTTGTTCGATTATAATTATATGTGTTAATATATATATAACTGATATAGGTTCATGAATTCGAGGCCAACCCTGCATTGTTCAGTTCCGTCGTATGCATATTTTACTACAAAATATCGTATCGTGAGTTTCATTTGCTTCCTTTTTAAATGTTTTTGCAATATATATTTTTGGGCTGAGAATACATGCACTGCTTTTATAAATGTTTGACGAAATAGACACAAGTACTTGAAACTACATTCTATGGTTGGATTACTATACCGAATATTGCCTCTTTAACTTGGTAACCTAAGAATTAGGAAAATGGCCCCTAATTGACGCGAATCCTAAAGGTAGATCTACGGGCACTGACTAGCCCCAGTCAGAGAATTTGAATTGCTTTAGTACTTCGATTTAAATGGTGATTGCGATTGCCGGTATATGGTATACTTGCGAGTATGCGGGGGATATTCTATATGCATTATGTTAATGTCGGTTACCAGGTGTTCATCATACTAATAATTTTTATACAGATAGCTATATACCTGTATGATTTTTATACACTTGCTAGTGTATGGTTATTTATAAAATGAAATCTTGTGGTCTATTAAAATTATTGAAATCATTGTTATGATAAACCTATGAACTCACCAACCTTTTGGTTGACACTTTTAAACATGTTTATTCACAGGTATTAAAGAAATCTTCTGCTGTGCATTTGCTCATTTTAAAGACATTACATGGAGTCGTTCATGGCATATTTCAAATGACGTTGTATTCAAATCATTTGAGTTCAAAAAGACTGTTATTAAGTCAATGACAGATTAGTCATTCATATCATGGGAATCATATATCATTTGTATCGAAATGTTATATTTTGAAATGAGTTTATCTTTTAAAAGAATGCAATGTTTGTAAAACGTATCATTTAGAGGTCAATACCTCGTAATGAAACCAATTAATATGAAACGTTTATAATCAATATGAAGGGGCCGTTTCAGTATAAACTATTAAGAACTTTAGTTTTTGATAGTACAAGGAGAACCTCGTTTTTTATTAAATGAAATAACACAAATTGATATGGATACAGATGTATAATTGTATATGGATATGAATATAAATGTGTAAATTTTTTTCACCTTCTTGATTATCTATTTACATTAATCACATTCATATAATTGGATTAAGTTAAAAATCAATTTTAAACACACTATATAATTTTCAGATTTTTTTAACACCTAAAATTTTATTTGGAATTAACGAGATGTCAAGGCAATTTATTGAATCAGGCTCAAATTTACTCCTAGAAAATAAGTAAGAGAAAGCCAATAGGCGAAAACAATCGAAAGTCTCGCTTTCCTGACAATGTTGGTGCCAAAAACAATGTCGCTTCTTAGGCGTCATAGTCACCAAAAAGTAGAAATGAAAATGCAAGCAATCTGAGCTGGTTGTATAAGTATATACAACACACTTTCTCGCCAAAACTTATGTTGTAAATTCACATAACCGATCACGCGAGCTGATTGACAAACATTGGCGAATTTAGTATCATCAGTGTGATCCATTGGCGAGCTCATCGCATGTGATTGGGGTGACCACAACCTCGTCATGGTTGCCGCTAGTCTTAAAAATTAAAATATAGTAAAATAAGACTTTGAGTTGGAGTATTACTACAACTACTACAACCAAAAAACTTGTTGATATATTAGTTTTGTCTTGCAGTGACAAAAGGAGAAAGTGACTAAATAATTACTTACTTATTTGATTGCATTCACACTCCATCTTCGCAGCAACATATATGCTGGTGAAAGTCATATGAAACTTCCTTTCGAACAAAAAATAAAGTACTGTAAATGTTTATAATGAAACTTCCTTTAAACCATCCGGATGTTGTTAAATCGCCATAACTACACGGATTAGACCGTATAACTAACACATATGAATATTGGGAAGAAGTAAATTGATTGTACAGAAAGGAAAAGAACTCGCCAAAAAGAATTAGGAGTAAAAGAAAATAAAGAAAATTTTTATGTTAAATGTGATTACAATTATTATATGATCTAAGGTAAATTTTAGAAAATGTCACTAAATTATGGCAGATCTACAAAAAAAGAAGTGTGGAAATATCAACTCTTATCAAAAAGTGTCATTTACAACAAATTATGAATATTTACCTCAAATTGCTTTAAAGGGTATGAATTTACTTTGCATATAATTTTTTTAATGTGCAATAAGAACAAGAATTATGAACATATAACCTTTTTAATATCCAGTATTAATTGACTCTTAGAGCCTAAATTAACATATAACATTTTTAACGTACAGTATGAATTGACTCTTAGAGTCTAAATTAAATTTCAGGTAGCAAGCGTCGATTTATTGGCGACTTGACTGACTCTTAGAGTCTAAATTAAATTTCCGGCATGATTTAAAACCAATGAAATTTTCATGGCGTCTCAATTTTATTTTTTATTATTTTTAAAAAAAAAAATTCCTATCTATTCGCCAGAGGTCTACTCGAAAACAATCTCTTTATCCGTCGAATTAGAGAGGGGAATGACTTTTTCTACTTTTGAAACTCTGGGTGGAGAAACTTGTCTTTATTATCGGACAGGGAAATGATTGTCTACATCTCACCTCCCCATACACCACTTATGTAGTATTGAGTTTTGTTGTTGTTGTTGTTCACTTGTTTGCATATAGCCCTTTTAGTAGGGTTTTTTTTTTTTTTTAAAAAAAAAACTTTGCGTATAACCTTTTTAATGTGCAATGAGAACAAGAACTTTGCATTTTTCTTAATTACAAAAATTTTTATTCTTCAAAACTTCACTCCACCCTGATAAAAGAGGGCTAAACAATTACAATAACTTTATAAGCTAAGTATTTCAACTAAAATTACATTTGCTTCTACTTACTAGTAAATTCAAAGAATAATTTCTAACGAAATAAAAATATATCTTTCTTTATGCTAGACGAGCCAAAAGCAAGTTATTTTAAAATTTCTAAGAGGGCTAGTATCGGTCCGTGAATGGACCCGCCTTTGCCCTCCGCCTTCCCATCACCCCGATACTAGCAATTAGCCAATGGCTAGTGCTTGATGTCCCGTACTCCAAAATGTCGTTGGATAGCAAAATGGATCACGGACTGAAAGCATTGATTTGTTGTACATTTTACCTTATTACTTGTACTCGTAAATAATTAATTAATTTAGTGGGTGTGAGGAAGTGTGTGATGGGTACGTCATGGTTGTTAGTATTTAGTGGTTGGTTAGTGATGGAAAGAAGGTGCTGATGTGACGCTGATGTGATACTCCGTGATTTCATAACGGACCGTCATGGTTAAGAGTGGTCTAAACAAACCAAATAAAGTACACACATATGACTAGTTTTAAAAAAAGAGAAACAAAAAGTATTATTATGTCATGAGTAGCTAAAATTTCCTAAAGCATAGACCACGTGACTCTGGATACTCTATAAGGTTGTGACGGCTAATATTAAACTTTAATTTAATAATTAATAATTATAATTATAATTATAATTATAATTATAAATATATTCAATAAAATATATGATTTTACTATTCACAACATTATTTTATTTGAAAAGGTTACTTTAGTAATTTTATGCCCTAGGGTTTCTTGCATCTTCTACATC
This sequence comes from Rutidosis leptorrhynchoides, assembly GCF_046630445.1. Classification (NCBI taxonomy): domain Eukaryota; kingdom Viridiplantae; phylum Streptophyta; class Magnoliopsida; order Asterales; family Asteraceae; genus Rutidosis; species Rutidosis leptorrhynchoides. Next base: position 626,164,699 of record NC_092335.1, read on the forward strand.
TTCTTCTCTAATCTAGAAGTTTTACCTGTGAAAACCCGGTACAATCGAGACTCTTCCTTCTCCACCTTCGTTTTAATCTACTCACCCATCAGAGTTTCAATCTCAATCTACAAACCCTATCTGCCCCAAAAATACTCACCCACCTCCGTTTCAGTCGATCTAAAAAAAGTCTGCCCTAAAAATCCCTAAAAATAGTTGATCAGAGGCTGACGGTTTGTGATTTCAACGCCTTCTACCACGTATCATCTTCAACTCCGTTGATTCCAGGTTTCTTTACTTTTTCTTCCTTTCGCCTTCTTCATCCTCTGAATTTTAGTTGCCGATTTTTCTCATGTTTAGATCTCTGTTAATGGTAAGCGTTTATCTTCTTCTATTTCTAATTGCTCATGTGACTGCCGTATTTGTCCAATTGTTGAGCTAACTTGACCGTCGACGACATGTTCGTTTCCCGTTTTTTTTTTTTGGTGATGTTATTTGCGTGTCAATGATTTTCTATCCTTTAAAATAATCACTCTGATTGTGTGTTTCTTTTTGGTTCCGAATGTTGACCTGGAAACACTATACATCTCTTTATTTTTTTCGAATATGATGTTTACCTTTCCGATTTTTTGGTTTTTTAATACAGGTTCTGTGCACTTTGTTTGGAGACGGATTTGTGTTCAGATACGTGTTCCTTTGTTATTATACGTTTAGTAGTTAAATTTTTATGCTTCTATGTGTTTGCATGGCTTTAAGAATCCTATAATTTGCACCTATTTGTCGCATTTATTTTTATCCTTGTTATTAGAAATTTTGAGGTAGTCGAGTGTTCTACTTCGGTTAAACTTAACGGTAATGCGGGAGGTTATATCTCCGGTAATGATTCAAAAAGGCGGGCTAACAGGCGTAACTACCTGACGGATCATAATCGTCTTTACCAGCTACTTCATGGTGGTTTTGTAACGACCCTGGATTTTCCAACGTTTATTTATTAATAATTATTATTATTAATACTTGTGATTAAACGAATGTATGTTATTACATTTACTTGATGTCATGATTAACCGTACTTGACTTTAATTGCCCGAAACGTCTCTGTGACACCAAAAACTTACACGAATAATATTTTCAGATATTATTTACATTCATGATTAGTTTTATTAATCATTTTAATTAACTAAGGTTATTAGTTAGTTACATGGGCTTTAAATGGATTAATTTGTTAATTAATTGAACTTGGGCCTTGTTAATGTTAATGGACTCTTGAATGAGGACTTATAAGCCCAACCTACTTCTTAATGGACCTTTTAGCCCAACCTACCATGTGTAAGTATTACTTGTAAATGGAAACTAGTTAGTTAAGAACATTGGAATCTAGTTAACATATAATCCCCATGTAAACCCATCTTTTATCCACACTTTTAAGGCTTTACATACAAGGAACCATTGAACTCTTGCCTCCCTCTTTTTTTTCTGCTGCAACTGTGGGCTTCCAAGGAGTGGAGGGAGTTCAAATTCTTTTTTTTTGTGTTACTTCTACTTGCATTTTGCTCTCTTTTTCTCACACACAAAACACTCTCATACTTGCAACTCTTTTACTCTCTTTTTCTTTCTATACTTAGTAAGTAACTTGAACTTTCTTTCTCTCTTCTTTTCTTGTTAAAACCGAAATCAAGAACACCCTTAATCATCATCATTCTTTGTTTGTTTCAATCTTTTGTTACTTGTGTTGATTACTAGTAGTTGTTTGTTACTTACTTACTTGGTTTCAAGAATCAAACTTACTAGTTTCATTCTTCTTTTATCTTGTTTTTACAAGAACACACAAGAACATAAACTTACTAGTTTATGTTCTACACTTAATGTATCAAAAGATTGTAAGTTCATAGTTGTTAAACTCATACTTGTAATTCATGTTAGTAAACTTTAAAGTTTACTTTCTTAAGATCAAACTTTAGTTTGAATCTTTAAAGTATGAACAACAATGAACTAGTTACTTGTTTACTTAGTTTATGTCTTCATTTTATGCACTTTAATTTTGTGATTTTGATTGTTGTTGGTCAAGTACTACAAGTTAGTCTTGATTTCATTTCTCTTGAACTAAAAGTTAACTTTACTAGTTCAAGAACATGTAAATGAAACTTTTAATTATAACTTTGTACACTTATGTTTGATCTAGACTTTTGAGTCTTGGATCTTCAGGATCAAACTAAGAACTATGTTCTACAACTCAAGATCTTGATTTCATAAGTTTACTTTCAAGTTTGTAACTTATTACTAGTTTTAAAGTTCATGTATGTGTTAGATCTAAGACCTTGATGTAACTTTGGCTCATCAAACTTCATACAACTCTTAAGTGAGTTGTGCTACATGTCTTAGACCTACACTTGTGTCATAATAGTCAAAACTTGGTTAATATTACTTTTACATTTCATGTATGTGTTGAATCTAAGACTTTGATGTAACTTTGGTTCATCAAAACACTTGCAACACTTAAGTGAGTTGTGCTTCATGTCTTAGACTTACACTTGGGTTATGATGGTCAAACCTTGGTGAAAATGATGCAAACACATCAACGAATTGTACACTTGAAGCTATATGCATCAAGGATGAGAACCATGATAAGCATCGAGCACCAAGACCACCGGAACCCACTATTTTTCTGTTTTCTGTCTTCTGCCTGCTGTTTTTTGGTTTCTGTTACAGACCAGTACACCTGGGCTACTGTACCTTGATTTTCAGATAAATCTTTTCGAGTAGATAACTTTTCATATAGGACTCGTCTTAATCCGAGTTACGGTTTAGGATTTATGGCCCTCCGATCGTCACTATGTCCTTTAACGTTGTGCAGAAATTTCTGACCTACTCGCACTTAGACCGTCGCCACGGTCAAATGAAGACGGACTCATATACGGAGCCATGGACACTGGTCTCACCTTATTTCAGTAAGGGTAGAGGCCGTGGTGACTGACTGAAGTCAGCCTTTGTTTTAAACTACTTTCATAAACGAAACTTACTTTACGCCTTTTGTTTGATGATGAATGATGATGACACTTAAGACCTTATTTACATACTTTTAAACCTATTCGGACGATTTACTGACTTAGTACTATTTGACTTAGGTTGAGGACTCGTTGGACCTTTCGGACCGATTACTTGCACACTTTTCCCGACTCGACTTTACCGCCACTTTATCATTGTGAGTTATAGCATTCCCTTTTTACTTTAACTTATTTTGGGAACTGAGAATACATGCGGATTTTATGTTTTACATACTAGGCACGAGTACTTAAACTTATATATGTGTGGGTTATACAACGGCATAAACATTCCCTTTAGCTCGGTAACGTTTAATCATTGGTTTTTGAACCGTGAACGCGAATCTTAGATATGGATCCATAGGGTTTGACATCCCCACTCGGGCTAGTAGCGCTAGCATTTAACGAGTGTTTAATACTTCGTAAACATACGCACTTGCCAAGTGTACTTTCAGGGGGTATAAACATTAAGTTAGTTACCAAGTGCCCACGGTTAACATATACTTTATCATACTGTTTTGAAACGCTCTTTGTAGCACTGAAATCTCATGGCCTACCTTACATACTGTTATACTTAAACTATAGCTCACCAACCTTTGTGTTGACGTTTTTAAGCATGTTTTTCTCAGGTGCTTAAGGTTATTTGCTTCCGCTGTCGTGCTAGTCTTGCCGTAGACACCCGCTGCTCTAGTGTTATCACCGCATGAACTGTTTATCCTGCATTCATAACTTTAATACTTTTGAACTATGTTTTGTAACGACCTAAGGGTCACATACATTTATTCATGCTTGCTATTCGTAGAAGCATACTATTGGTGTAAAACAATTGACGTCGGTTATGACGTCATCTTTTTATCGTGAATGCAACTTCTTTTTTTACAGCATATAGTACTTAACCTTGTAATGATCCTGTTGTTGATGATTCGTACACGATGGTTTTGTACGGGGCATCACAGGTTTGATCGATGTTTTTCAGGATATGTTTTACAAGTTGAACCTTCTGTTTCACATGTTGTGTCATGCATAGCTGATGACGTTTCATGTACTGACCTGCTTCAGAGTATGTGCAGTTCGATGCTCATTTATGTTCATTATATGTACTCTCTATGTTTACAATTCTCAGTTTTCGCTGTTTGTTTTCTCCTTAGATGGTCGCTCAATGCCACGCTCTTCAGGTGCTATTACACGTGGGTTAGTTGGCGAAGGGCCTTCAGGTTTGTTACTACTGTTCAATCTGTATGTAAGTATGTATTTGTCGTTATCTTTTAAGTTAACGCAAGCATTTAATAATAACCTGTTGTGTCTTTAAGTTTAGTACAACTAATAGATGACTAAGATTTGTAGCTAATATTTTTACATTTGATTTAGTTACATATTTGGTGTCCACCTTTTAGGATAGCAGAAATTGTTCCTCTGACTGAACTTTAACCAAACCAAGGATTCATGCCGATAGAGATGAACGTTTATAGCACATGGGTCGCCGGGTTACCAGGGCTTCAAGACCCACTCGGCTACTGCTGCATTATGCTTGACAAATACGTAAGTCTGCAAAACATTAGTAGCCATATCTATAAACAAAACTGCTATTTTATACGTGACTCATTCCTGGAAAATATAAACAGGGAAACGGTATACAAGGACACATGAATTTCAATGATATCGATCAGTTCTATGAAGTGTTCAAGCCTTCAAAAATGGCAGAAAGCAGTATCAATTCAGACGCTACTGCGATTTGGACGGGTCACCATCTTTGAAGAAGTTCCCAACACAGACTTCGCAGAGCACTACTTCAACTTTTTTCCCAACAATCAACTACCCAGCAGATATCTCAAAAATTCACCTATAACATGTAAGTGTAATCCGATCGATAAAATGTAAGGTTAATCTATTTAACAAAACTGTTTTTTACAACACCGTTCTAATCGTACATGTGCATGAATAACAATGCACGTTTCACTTGCTAATTGCAAGTTCTAAATCGTTGCAACTTGCAATAAGTGCAGCCCACTGTTCTTTCTTTGCTTGCTTTCAAATGCGTATACATGTGAGTAGTTACATACACACTCGACTGTAATGACACTGATAAGTGCTGACTTTTCTTGAGACATTTGATAGTAGAATCTGTTATCAATAAATGTTTATTATTTAGTGTAGTAAAGCCTGGATGCCTTACATTTTTACTTAGTGTAGTAAAATCTACAACATACTAACAAAAGAACGTATGGCAGATTACATTGGAATTATAGTCAGAGTACACAACATCGAGAACCACGAAAACGCTCACACCGATCAGTCCAAGCGAAGAAGGCTTTACATAGTAAGGAGAACAACATTATAAAAAAAGGCACAACCAATTTACAAAAAAAATAAAAAAAAAAAAAAAAAAAATTGTTCTGCTCTCTGTATCTTGCGGCAACAACATCGTCGAACTGACACTCTGGAACGAACACGCCGAAAACTTTGACGTTGCCGAATACCTGGACCATATCAAACAATAAGTACAACAGAGGTGTACATTCTCCTAAACCCTATAGGTGTAGTCGAAATTGGCATCCGTTACAACGTTTAACATGGTTGGCTAAATGGTAGGCTGATTTACAACTAAAAATTCAGATCCGGCGGGAACGAAAACAACAAAGAAACGTGACTAACGTGCAACAAACACTTACACTGGCCTTTTGAACACCTCAACCCCGTAACTGTTAACGATCGCTAACCTTTTGTTGTAAATAGCAAGTATCTCTTGCTGTAGGTTTATGTAGTAGGTATATCTTTTGCTGTAAATAAAAAAACTCCTTAAATAGGAAATAGCTATTACTACGTTGTAATAGACATCCTTTGCTGTAAATAGGATGTAACTATTAAGCTTTTGTAACAACTTGCATATTAAACGCTTTCATACATTACCAACTGACCACACACCTATTACAACCCGGCAGCGAAGCGCCGGGCGATCCTCTCTTGTTATCATCATTGGAACAGTGAATAAATTATAAATTTATACAGTGATCGTTCAATAATAATCTTTTCTTTAACATTTAACGTGCTAAGATTATAGTAACAAGTATCATCTTTAAATTCTGTTTTTAAGTTATGATTATTAGTTTTTTTTTTTTTTTTTTATGTATGATTACTTTATTGAGTTGATTGATTCGCATGTCAAAACTGTAAATTGATCATAAATCTACTCGATAATATATTTTTCAAGTAGCTTTAGCTTAGATATAGATAAATATATTAAAGCTCACGTATTAAAAACTTAGATTAGATACAAACGATTAATCAAAAAGGGAATCATAAATGGCCTAAACTATATAGTTACACAAATTTATAAACTCCGTATTAGTTTATTTAAAATTAAATTTATTAATTAAAATAACACAAGGAAGTAAGAACAAAAATCCATGAAGTATATAGTTACATAATTTTACTACGTACTAAAATTATTGGAGTACTAACTAGTCAGTGTCCGGCCCGCGCAATGCGGCGGGGGCTTTCGGCCTGCGTATTCATATTCAACGTAGCTTTATATATTTACAGAAGGGAAAACGGCTCATGTGTTAAGCGCCGTTGTTGGTGTTGTCGTCTTTACTGTTTTTTAAAATCTGTCCTGTTCGAACGTAGTTCGTTTCGTTTTGTTGATAAAATTATTTCGAGTCTGACGGTGCTGGCGAAAAAATATAACTCGCGGCAAGCAGGAAGATACGGGCTGTCGTTTTTAGCGTTTTTTAAAAAGTGTCTGTTTCAAACGTACTTATTATCGTTTTGTTCATAAAATTATTTCGAGTATGACGCTCATGTCGAAAAAATTTAACTCGCGGCGAACGGAAAGATATGGGTTGTCGTTGTGTTTAGCATTTTTTGAGAAGTATCCGTTTCGCGTATAGTTAGTCCCGTTGGGTTTGTAAGATTTTTTCGAGTTGAACGGTGGTCTCGGAAAAATTTAACTCGCACCGAGCGAGAAGATAGAGTCCGTTATAAATTTGGGTGGAATTAGTTTCTTTTATTTTAATAAAATTATATATTTATACTTTTTACCCTTTAAAAAGTGTAAACTTGAGGGGCTGTTGTGTAAATATAGACGAAATTGAGGGACCGTTTGTAATGTGAACAGCAAATTCGATTTAACTGTGGCAAGAAGCTAGAGCATGAAAAGACAACTGTGTGAATTACTTGGCATCAAATATAATAAAAGTAAATCTTGACATCTACACCTAGAAGATTATCGCTACTTAGCACCAAATCCCGTGTTAATTCTATCCCCAAAAGATCTAGACAACTGTGTGAATTACTACCTCCAAACATACGTAATTTAGATTCACTTTACTTGAAAGGATTGATATCATCAGGAATTGGTTCACAATCCTTCAAAACGACAGGATACTCACCAATCTCGTTCATCCAAGGATTATGGTGATCAAGATAATTAACAGTCTTCATTGCACGCCAAATGAGACTACTACACTTAAAACCTGACCCGAACGCCATCTGCCATACCTGGTTACCTTTCTTGACTCGACCCTTTGCCTCCACGTACGCCAGCTCATACCATATCGAGCTGCTGGAGGTGTTTCCGTACCTATACAATGTCATTCTAGAAGCTTCCATTACGGTGTCTGAAAACCCTAGTGTCCTCTGCAGCTCATCGAGCACCGGCTTCCCACCAACGTGAGGGAGGAAGTGATCGATGACGCCATTGTAATTAGGTATGTACGGCTTGATGCTCATTGACGGAATTATCTTTATATTAATTTTAATGTAGTTTAAAAGGTATTTGAGTTTCTCTTTTAATGGAAGGATGAGGTATGATAGGATGGTCACGTTGGGTTTAATGGTGTCTATGGCGGCTGTAATGAGGTCTTTGTTGATGTTAATTCCAACCATCCCAGCTTCGTCCTCTTCTCTACATACACACTTGTAGGATCGATCTAAACGTGATGTATTGGTGTGTATTGCGTGAACAAGTTCGTATTTACATTTCTTGATATCGGACGGGTGGTTCGAGAGGAGAATCGCGGCTCCACCCACACGGAACACGCAGTTTTGTAGGAGTTTTGAACGATCTTTTCCCCGGTACAAGTTATCGGTAATGCCCTCTGTACTCACTATCAAAGCATATGAGTTTAGGTGCACCTATGAAAATTAGCAACTCATTAGTTGTCTTTGTAGTCTTTGGTAGCTTAGACCCACTTGTTTCTACACGTTTGTTAAAAAAATTTGTTTTCACCAATAAGATTGAGCAGAGTCGTCTCATTATTTTAATGGGCCATGTTCGAAACATAAAAAATAGACCATTATAAACATTAAATTTATATAACATATCATAAAAAGATATATAGTGCTAAAAATATATCAATAGAAAAAAAGTTAATGTGCGATTAAATTGTATGATAAATTAATTTTTACGATTTGATTTATGAAAAGATTATAAATGAATGTATTATTATATAGGACTTTTAAAATTTTGGGCCACCACAAAATTCGGGGCCATATTCGACCGCACACTTCGCACATGTGGTAGAGACGGCCCTCGGGTTGATTGAGAATACAACAATCAAGATAATGGTGCCGAAATACCTGCAGGAGTTGTTGAGCAAGTCCTATTGCACGAAGCCCTGCACTGCACCCCATCCCAACAAGATTGTAGGTGATGATGTTCTCTCTAAGCTTATATCGGTTAACAATCATGCTACAAAGAGACGACACTGAGTTATGAATAGTACAATTCACAATTAGGATCCCAATATCCTCGCATCTTACACCCGTTTTTGCGAGAAGCATGTCCACTGAACCAAAGATGGTCTTCTCAACTTCTCGTCTAGCATGGTTAATGGACGGGTTGTAAGTTTGTTGAGAAAAGATCTCAGGAAAATAAGTGGAGTCACCGAGACCGCATCCTTCCAAAACTTTCGTCATGTAATCCAAAGTCTCTTCCGAGTAAAATCCGAATTGCCTTAGTTTCTTAACAAACTCTTTGGAGCACATTTGAGAAATTGGAGGCTTGTAACATGTGAAATCTACTAAATAAACTCTGCATGAAGCTTTTTTTGTCATGACAAGACGTAACAAAAACAGACACGTTAACAGGGCTAAACAGTACACGGTTTCTATTTTAAAAGTAAAGATAGGCTGACTAATGAAGTCCATGAGATCTTTCTAACTGTGGTTGGTATTAAACATGAGTGTGGTTTAATAATAGAATTTATAATATAATGGACGCGATTTTATTATCTTATTTTGGATAATACTAGTGCCATATAAACTTCGTGATATGTTACTATAAATAGATAGATTGGAGGTGCACTTGGATTTGCATGGTCAAATTAGTACGTCTCAAAAGTCAACTAATACACCCTCACACATTACTACGGACTGTTACTCCGTATTTATTACTATTACTATTGATTCTCTTGATGAAGAAAACTAGTCCGGATCCGGCCCGCGGAATGCGGCGGGGGCTTTCGGCCTGTGTATTCATATTTAACGTAGCGTTGTGTATTTACAGAGGGGAAAACGGCTCATGTCTTAAGCGCCGTTTTAGATGTCGTTGTCTTAAACGTTTTTTAAAAAGTGTCCGTTTCGAACGTAGTTAGTTTCGTTTTGTTCATAAAATTTTTTCGAGTGTAACGGTGCTGTCGAAAAAATTTAACCTGCGGCGAACAGAAAAATACGGGCTGTCGTTGTGTTAAACGTTTTTTAAAAAGTGTCTGTTTTGCGTATAGTTAGTCCCGTTGGGTTCGTGAGACTTTTTCGAGTTGAACGGTGGTCTCGGAAAAATTTAACTCGCACCGAGCGAGAAGATAGGGTCCGTTATAAATATGAGGGGAATTAGTTTATTTCATTTTAATAAAATTATATGTTTACACATTCTACTCCTGGAAAAGTGTAAACCTGAGGGGTTGTTGTGTAAATTGAACCGAAGTTGAGGAACCAATTGTAGTGTGAACGCAAACTCAAAACTACAATCGAAAACAACGGAAACTACACAATTGACCATGGCTTATAGTGTTTAAGGGTTAAACGTTTTTTAAAAAGTGTCTGTTTTGCGTATAGTTAGTCCCGTTGGGTTCGTGAGACTTTTTCGAGTTGAACGGTGGTCTCGGAAAAATTTAACTCGCACCGAGCGAGAAGATAGGGTCCGTTATAAATATGAGGGGAATTAGTTTATTTCATTTTAATAAAATTATATGTTTACACATTCTACTCCTGGAAAAGTGTAAACCTGAGGGGTTGTTGTGTAAATTGAACCGAAGTTGAGGAACCAATTGTAGTGTGAACGCAAACTCAAAACTACAATCGAAAACAACGGAAACTACACAATTGACCATGGCTTATAGTGTTTAAGGGTTAATATTAAATATTAAATATTAAATTAATATTAATATTAATATTAATATTAATATTAATAAGTAAGAAAAAAAGTTATTTTTATAAATAAAACATAACATGACAACCTGTTAGAGTATTAGGATTGGGCCAGCCCGATTACATTGTAGGCTGGGTCCATTAGGGTTATTTAGCATATTAGGGTTTGTAATACCTATATATATGCATCAATAATACAATCACATTCATGGGTTCATATTCTATTATATAACATGGTAATTAGAGTTTAGGTCTGATCCCGAGACCTAGTCGGCCGCCTTGAGCCGCTATCTATACAGCCCGTCAATTCACCATCCATCCCTACTATCCAAAAAAAAAAACCCTAATAATATTGTTCGTATTTTTTTTTTTTTTTTTCCTATAGCCGATCAAACTCTCAATCTCCTCTTCTTCTTTTTGCTTTTAATCCCACAATTTCATTAATGCTAATGTTTCTCTCAAACTTCGATGCTGAGCGACCTGCTTACAGCCGTCAGTCATACCATTATTCTTTTAATATTGTTGAAATATTCCTCTTCCTTCATCTATCAATATTATTGGTTGATTATTTTGCAGCTGTCTTATTTTGTAGCTATTTTCGTTTTCATCTTTTCCTACTCATTTAAGCAACACAGTCGCATGTTAACCAAAAAAAAAAAAAAAAAAAACACTTTGTGTTTGATTGTATTGGACGGTCTCACCTTTTCTTATCATCTTTTATATACTTAATTTTCTTATTTTATTAAATAATAATAAATAATCGGTGTGGGGCTGAGCCGCCTAGCTTGACTAGGTTCCAAATCCCGATAAAAAAGAGGAATACAAAAAGAAAAAAACAACTTTTTTTTGCAGCGTTGAAGAATACTGTTATCGATGACAAAAGTAGCATATCAAAAAAAGCGGTACTTGATCCTTAGGCACAGCAATTCACAGCGTAAAAGAAAAAACAAACGCTACAAAAAAGGAGAAGCCGTCAAAGAGATCTGCAACTCTACAAACGATTATTAGTTCTTTCTATTTTTTTTCCTATCCAATCCGTAGATGCCAATACAATCTTTTATTCCAATGATGCAAGCACATGCTCAGCCACTCATCAATTTGATACTGTGCCAAACACCAATCTAATCCCTATGTATGCAACGTCCACCTTATAGCCTATCTTCTTTTATTTATTTACTTTTCTTATATATAACATTTTGTTGATTGTTGATTTCCGTTTCAATTTAGCCAACAAAGCCAACATATTGCTTTTTTGTTCTATGCGTATCTTGACAACACCACAACAAAGACCACTAATTTGTGTTCATATAGACCCATATATATTTATTTCTTTGTTTTTACGCTCTATTATTTTGTCATCATGTTAGACGGTACAAACAATCAAAACCTTACTTCAATGTCGCGTACACAGTTGCTAAATATTATTAATTCTCAAGCCCAACTTATAGCTCAATATCAAATGGCTCAACACTTTCAGCCCAATTACTATGGTGGACAATTATTTGGACAGCCCACTGGACCTGCAAACGTTTTTCTGTTTGAATATGCCTTATCTCAATTGATTTCACCTATTAGAAAAATAGTCTCAGATTCAGGGGAACTTTAATCTCACAACAAAAAAGTCTTTATCTTGAAGAACTTCAAAATATTTTAGACCAATTATACATACCTGGTTAAATAAGTTGTACATACCTGGTTAAAAATTCTGCATAATTCGGTTCTAAAGTTTAATTTCTATAATAGTTCAAAATTTAATATAAATTCAAAAATGTTGTAAACTATTCATAGTACGATTGCCATTTATAATTTGTTATTGGAGTTCTGCTGGTTTTTCGAAACAAATAAACATTGACAAACACACAATGAAGAACAAATTTAAGAATCAAAACTACTTACAGATACAAATCAAATCGCCAGATGCACAAAGAAATAAACAGAGGCACTGCTTGCGAAAGATTTTGATCCAAACAATCGGCAATCGGAACACAACATACAAACAGATCATAACTCAATCAATAACACCTAAAATTACAGCAATAATAATAATAAAATAAAAACAAAGCAAAACACAAATGAGTTAGCACCTTTTTCTCTGTCAATGAAACACGCTGGAAAGATTCCCGTCGACGTCATGAATACGCAATCGAAGAAACAGAACGGATTTATGAAAGTGGCAACCGATGAAACCATTAAACCCTAATCTGTCTTCCAAACCCCAAAATCACAAAGATAAACCCACCAAATAGCATCTGATTGATTGCAACTCATATATCCATCGGTTGTTATTACACGACCGCTCACCCGACCACGGGTTCATTCACGGTTGATCCACAGTCGCAAACTCTGGAGACCACACTTCCTAGTGCGTTTAACGCAATGTCTCTTCAGGATTACGAGAAAGCTGGGTGGCACATGGATACTGGTGCGTCCACTCATCTTACCTCTTGCACTAATAATCTTAGTACTATTTTTAATAATTGCAAATATCCGTCAGTCGTCGTAGGTAACGGGAACACTATTCCCGTTACCAACACCGGCCATAGCTTGATACCTAATGTTCACAAACCCTTGCACTTACATAATGTTCTTGTTACCCCAAACATAGTAAAAAAATCTCATTTATGTTCGTCAATTTACTCGTGATAACATTGTCTCTGTTGCATTCGATCCTTTTGGATTTTCTGTGAAGGATTATTTGACGCGTTGTCTTCTTCTCCGTTGTGATAGCACCGGGGATCTCTACCTTGTCCCTTCACCATCTAATCAGCATGCACTCACTATTAGTCCAGTTACCTGGCATCAGCGTCTTGGTCATCCAGGGCATGATGTTTTTGGTAAACTTATTTGTAATAAAACTAAGTCTTCTGTTTTGTGTCATGCTTGTCAACTTGGCAAACATGTTCGACTTCCTTTTTCTGTTTCTAGCACTAATGTTGCTGCGCCTTTTGATATTATTCATTCTGATTTATAGACTTCTCATGTTTCTAGCATTAGTGGTTTGAAATATTATATTATTTGTCTTGATCATTACACACATTATGTATAAGTTTTTCCGTTACGAAATAAATCCGAAGCACTAAGTAAATTTATCCAATTCCGCACCTTTGTTCAAACCCAATTTAAACAAGAGATAAAAGCATTTCAATGTGACAACGGCGGCGAATTCGATATCACCGCCTTCCATCAACTCCTACAAACCCACGGAATTCAATTCCGATTCCCTTGTCCTCACACATCTCAACAAAACGAAAAGTCCGAACGCATGCTCCGCACCATTAATAACCTCATCCGCACTCTTCTATTTCAAGCTCATCTTCCACCAATCTATTGGGTGGAAGCTCTCCACATGGCTTCTCATCTTCTTAATATTCTCCCCTCTTCCGCCATTAATCATGAAATACCACATACCTGTCTCTACCAACAAAAACCCACGTACACCAATCTTCGCGTCTTCGAATGCCTTTGCTATCCCCACCTTAACACCACAAATAAACTCGCGCCTCGCTCCACTCCCTGCATCTTTCTCGGCTATCCATCAAACCATCGGGGCTACCGCTGCCTTGACTTAACTACAAATAAAATCATTCTGTCTGGCGATGTCACCTTCGACGAGACATCTTTCCCTTTCGGCTCTATGACGCCAACTCCACCGAGAAACTTCCAGCAATCGGAATATGCTCACAGCTCACCGTTGCCACCGGTATCCAATAACTCGATGATCGATCTACCGTTCGTTTTCAAAATCTTGATTTCCATTATCAAAATGTTACCTTTTTCACCTCCCGAATTCAACTCCACCGTTTTCACCGGAATTGCAGTTGCCGGAGGAGTTACGCATTTGTTATCGGCAACCCAATTTGCTAAATCTATAATTGAATTGAAAAACATCTTAAAAATCCTTACTTTAATCTCACCTCTCATGTGTATATTTTTCTTGATCACTTTATTTCCGGCAGCTTTCTTCTGTTCTACGGTGACTCCATCTGCAATTTCAATTACTGAATTAGCTAACATTTTTAAATCTTGATCTTGATCTGAGCCCTTTTTGGTTAAGTGTGTTTGATTGTAAATTTGATGTGACGAAATTGTGTGTGAATTTGGATATTTGAAGTAAATAAATATAAGTGAAATTAAATGTGAATGTGGGTGGGTTTATAAAAGCTGTGAGTGCAGACATGCAATGAACGGTTAATGAGTTAGCACTTAGCAGTTACTTAAGCACCAAGTGTCAACATATTCACTTAATTAACATGTTTTTCTAAAAAAAAAAAAAAATACAAAAATCTTACAAACACATTTTTTACAAAATGGTAATGATGATATGATATAGTATTCACCAACGAGGCAATAACATGAATTTTTATCTCCGTATTTTATCTCTCTTCTTTATGTATTTACAATTAAAAAAAAATCTATTGTTAACCGTTAGAACTATCCTTAAAAATTTAACTTTAATAACACCAATCAAATATAAAAATAGAAAACAATTATGAAATCATTTGTTCTCTCCAATGTTCAGCTGCAGGACTAGTCGGTAAGGGTCAGCCAAAATGTCGTTTCTATCTGTTATGTCTCCTAACAAAATTTTATTTTAACACAAAATTAGTTATTCGGAATTAAAAGGTTATACATTGGTTAGGTATATACTTCATAGAATTAGAATTTGTAACGATGCGACTTTTTCGACTTGCTTTTATGCTTTGTGCTTTCACGAAACTGCGTATTTGTGCGTACTGTGCCATGTTATACTCTGGGATCTTACTACATGTGGATTAATTTCGTTTATATGTGAAAACGTGCCTTTAAGTAGGTAGGTTACTTAACTTGATCTCCGGAAGCCTTTACGACCGTTAGTGTCACTTAACGTTTAGAACGAGCTATGTTTGTCGGTACACGTTTAACTTTGGTCATAATCGGAATATTATGACTACGAAATACTAATTGTTATTTTATAATAACAAATACTTGGGTTTTTGGATGCTTAATTACGCTTACTAATTTACTAGAGCACACTAGTTAGTCTTGTTGGACTTTAGCCCACCCTACTCTAGCTAGTGGACTATTTAATTAGCCCAATTATTAATGACTAGTGACCCAATTATATGTAAGACAAATGTCCATTAATTAGAGGGAACATACTAGCATTTTTGTTAACCATAATCCATAATGTTGCATGGGATCCTAGCATAAGCACCAACTTTAGACAACCATTAACCAAAAAGTAAAAAGGTGTCCTCCTTGTCCCCTCCCATAACCCACGGCCACCACCACCTCCCCACACCCTCAGCTTCTATAAATACCAAGCTTATTCATCCCATTTCACACTTGATCTCATTCACAAATTACACACACATACTCTCAAATTCTCTCTCTACTCTTTCTCACTCTAAAAAGTTTAAGTTTTAAACTTTCTTCTTCTTCTTCTTCTTCTTCTTCTTCTTCTTCTCTTCTCATTCACGACATCATCATCATCAAAGGGTCTAGCACTTTAGCTTTTAGATCTTGTTATATCTTGTAGATTCAAACTTGGATTTGAATCCTTCAAGAACATGGAAGATTCAAGCTTCCTAGCTTTGAATCTTCACTTATTTTATTAGATCTAAATCTTTTAGCTTTTAATCTCTTTATTTTGTTGTAAAGATTCAAACTTGTGTTTGTAATCTTCATGTAACTTGAAGATCTAGCTTCATGCTTCAAGGATCTTCAAGAACAACTAAGATTCAAGCTTTCTAGCTTTGGATCTTCATTTCTTTGTTGGATCTAAGTTTTCTAACTTATGATCTCATTAATTTGTTATAAAGATCAAAACTTGTGTTCATGATCTTCATGTAACTTGAAGATCTAAGCTTTATGCTTCGAGATCTTCAAGAACACCAAAGATTCAAGCTTTCTAGCTTTGTAATCTCATAACTTGTGTGAAAAGGATCCAAGCTCTCTAGCTTAGGGTTCCATTACTTTGTTTAATCAAATTATGTTCATACTTATTTGATTGAAGGAAAGTTTGTAGCTTTAGTTGTAAATAGAACTTGTATTTGTGTTAAGACTAAGAATATGATGTAACCTTGGTTCATCATCTTTCTAAAACTCTTAAGTGAGTTGTATTCTTACTTGGTCTTAACATATTGTGTGTTGATGGTTGAATCTTGGTCAAAGTGATGCTAACACATCAATGAGTTGTACACTTGAAGCTACAAGCATCAAGGATGAAAACGTGATGAGCATCAAGCACCAAAAAACCTACCGGAGCACTTGTTTACTGTTTTTAGGGGTCTGATCAGACTCCTGGGCTTCTGGAAAGTTGATTTTCAGATATTCGTTTCGAGTAGATGACTTTTCGTTTAGGCCTCGCCTAAATCCGATATACGGTTTAGGATTTATAGCCTTCCGAAAAGTACTACGCCTTTGTAACGTTGTGCTGAAATTTCTGACCTACTCGCACTTAAACCGTTGCCACGGTCAAAAGAAGACAATTTAGGTTCTAAAAATTGGTCAGCGGTTAGAGGACTCACATACGGATCTATGGACACTGACTACGCATCTTTTCGATTTGTATAGAGGTCGTAACAGCTGTCCAAAGTCAGCCTTTTGTTTCGATCTCTATTCTTGTTAAACTTACCTTAGCTTTGATGAATGATAATGATGATGACACTTAAACTTAATTTATGCACTTTTAAACTTATGGGGACAACATACTGACCTAGTGACCTTTGAATTAGGTTGACGACCTTTCGGACCGACTTACTTCCTGCATGCGTTTCATATCGACTTTTACTGCTTATTCACTGTGAGTTATAGCATCCCTTATTACTTTTTACTATTTTTGGGACTGAGAATACATGCGCTTTTTATGTTTTACATACTAGACACGAGTACTTAAACTTTATAAATGTAAGGGTTACAAAACGGCACAAAGATTCCCCTTAGCTCGGTAACGTTTAATCATTAGTTTCTGAACCGTGAACGCGAATCTTAGATATGGATCCATAGGGTTTTACAACCCCACTCGGGCTAGTCGCGCTAGCAGAAAACGGTTGTTTAATACTTCGAGGACAAACGCACTCGTCAAGTGCACTTTTAGGGGGTGATATACATACGTTAAGTCTAGTTACCGGGTGCCTACGGTTAAGCATATACTTTTCATACTGATTTAAACTGCTGATTGAAGCACTGAAATCTCATGGTCTACATTACTTTACTGATTACAAACTATAGCTCACCAACATTTGTGTTGACTTTTAAGCGTGTATTTCTCAGGTGCTTAGACGATGTTGCTTCCGCTGTTAGACTTGACGTCTTGGTGTTATAGACTTGCTGTTATGGACCTGCTGTGTTAGATTTCCGCTGCATTACTTAGAGATGTCTCAATCATGGAACTTTTCTTTTGCATTCGTAACTTACGTTATTTTCAAACAATGGCTTTGTAACGACCTTTGGGTCACGTACTTATGTTCATGCTTCTATTCATAGGAAGCACGTTGTCTTTTGTAAAACGCTATCTATTTATGAATGCAAAACTGGTTTTCAAACATCATATATTGTTTGACTTTGTAATGATCATGTTGTTAATGAACCGTACACGATGGTTTTTACGGGGTGTCACATTTGGTATCAGAGCATTGGTTGTAGGGAATTAGGTTGCATTAGTGAGTCTAGACCAGACTGAGTAGGATTCACTAATAGGACTAATCTACAACTTGCTTGTTTACCTGTTTCTGCAAAACTGCTGCATGCTACTATATTGTATTACTACATGTCACTGTTACTACCACTGCATGCTACTGCTTACTCTTACTGCTATGCGAACTTACTGTATGCTGCTACTTATTCTTGTTACTGCATGCTACTACCTGCTTTTGCATGTTACTTCTGTTTAGAACCGTTTTCATTACCATGTCATGTACTGCTAGGATGCTGTAGTGCCTGATTACGTATTTGCTATATGTCTTACTGACATGGAAAAAGCTATTTTTTCTTGTTCAGATGTCAGACATTCCGTCCATGACCTTTGACTTCAAGAATGACTCAGAGACGACTGCTGCCTCACCTACTATGGTTGCTGACTCACCGCTATCCTCCAGCGACTCTGGCGATTTGCCTTCTGGAGATAGTGGACTCGTGCTTGACCTAATGAACATCTCAGACAGAGAAGAGGATCCCGAGGAGATTCCAGCTCCACCCAGCCCTAGACTCCCGGAGCCACAGCACCATTTCGGTGATGCTGTGATTCCTGGGGAAAACGGAGACTGTCCTTTCCATAACGAGCATGGACATTGGGCTAGACGCACCACTAATGGATGTGTTGTACCGATTCCACCAGGAAGATATCGACTTATGACCACCGGCCAGACGCTTTCTCCCGCCCGCGATGATCCCGCATTACCTTCTGACGATTCAGACGGTTCATCATCCGATGACTCCAGTGAGGAGGATCTCGAGGAGGATTCTGAGGAGGACACTGAGGAAGAGCCCGTGCAGCCACCCTCTACCCCGCCGAAGAAGCAGTACCATCTTGATGGTACTATAATTCCAGGGGTTAACGGAGGAAGACCGTTCGTGAACGTACATGGACTGTTGGTTAGGGTCACAGCCCGTAAGCGGGTCGTACCATATCCTGCCGATCCATTTGTGCGTAAGACCGCCCGCACTTTGCCGTCTACATCTGCACCATCTGCACCACCTGCCCCACTAGCATCCCCCGTCGTCGAGGAACTGACGAGGGAAGTGCATGCCCTCCGTGCTCGGGTAACTGAGCTCGAGGATCAGATGTCCCGCCTGATGGACATCATTTACCCAACTTCGCCCTAGGACTATTGTATTGGATTTCCTTATGTATTCCGTTAGTAGTTTCCTATTTTTCATTTATATATTGTACGAACCTTATGCTGTTGTATGCAACTTTCTTATTATGAATGGAATTACTGTTGCTTAGTTATTGTACGACGTTTTATTTCATGTTGGCATTGGTGCTATCTGCTGCTGTTTGCCATGCTTAGTTATCGTGTATTGTGTTGTTTCCGTACTGTTTACCTTATGCTATGACGTTACCGATTATGGGATTTTGACTTAAGTCGAAACTTTTGTTTGGAAGATCGATGGCAAATGGAAGAGGTCCGCGAGAAATCCCCACCGCAGCTCAGATTGAGGAGATGAAAGCTACTCGAGTAGCCGCGGCTATAGCGAATGCCAACCCTGCTCCAGCTCCACCGGCTAACCCCGCTGTTTAGAACTGGTGTACTTACAAGGAGTTCCAGAGCTGCAAGCCCCACAATTTCAGTGGAACAGAAGGGCCAGTTGGGCTGATGAGATGGTTTGAAAAGTTGGAATCTGTGTTCCGTGTGAGTAACTGCTCCGAAGGGAATAAGACCAAGTTCACATCCTGCACACTGTCGGATGGCGCTTTGACTTGGTGGAATACGTTTGCCCAGGCTCAGGGAATTGACGAAGCTTTTGCTACACCATGGGAATAGTTTAAGAGGGCTATGATTGAGGAATACTGCCCCAGAACAGAAATTCAGAAGATGGAAGTGGAGTTTTGGGAACTGAAAGTTGTAGAGATTGACCTTGATGGCTATAACCGAAGGTACTTGGAGTTAGCCCTGATGTCCCCCACAATGGTTACTCCGGAGTACAAGCGGATGGAGAGGTATATGTGGGGACTCCCCAAGGACATTTAAGGAAATGTCACTTCATTGAAACCAGCGAATGTCCTAGAAACTATGTGTATGGCGCACACCCTGATGAATCAAATTACCCGCCAAGTGCCAGAGAAGGTGAAATTAGAATCGGGAGCTAGTAATGGGAAACGTAAGTGGGGCAGAAACAAGGGAAAAGGTTTTGACCAGAACCCAGCTAAGAGGTATGAGAATTTCAAAGGGAACAACGACTGGAGGAACCCGAACCCGAATCCTAGCTCAAACCCTAACTACAAGTGCACCCTTCCTCAGTGTAAGAGATGCTACCAGCATCATACTGGATAATGCAACGTAATGTGTGAGAAGTGCAAAAGGATTGGACAAATCGGCAGAGGCTGTAAGAGCACCGCTGATGTTGTAGCGTGAGGGTACGAAATAGTATTATTTTTAATACAAAATACTACAAAATATGACACAAGTTTTATTAATTTACGGATGGGATATACCTAAACCTTGCTACAACACTATAGGCAGTGTACCTAATCGTAGAGTAGTGTAGTTTTTAGTAAGTCCGGTTCGTTCCACAGGGAGCTGGTGATACTTACTATATTTTTAACAACTATATTTATACAAAATATATATAATTATATAAGTAGTAATATTATTATAAAAGGGGGGTTTTACCGTTTAATGACCGGTTTGTCGATTCTATATTTTAAGCGTAAAGATAAATGACGATAATTAAAGTGCGTAAAATAATGACAATAAATAAAATGACAGTAAATAAAATTGCGAGTAATAAAATGACAGTAAATAAAGATACGATGAGAAATATAATAAAAGAATTATGCTTATTTAAACTTCCGTAATCATGATGTTTGACGTGTTGATTTTAATTTATTACCATGGGTTAATTGTCCTTTGTCCTGGTTTATTTGATACGTCTATCTGGTTTTTGTCCATAATAGTCCATCGGTCATAAATATAAAGTGCGAGTATCCTCGTCAAATTACCCTTATACCCGAAGTCAAATATTTCAACTGATTAAGGATTTAAACTGTGACGCAGTTATCACTTCTGTCAACAATTACACCAGTTATCACTGTATGTAATCCACCCCTGTTTTAATTAGTTTATGAATATTAATTCATCCACTTGATCAGAATGAATAATCAATTACCCAACCCAATTGATTAATTAAATGATTATAACAGATTCCATATGAACATCACTAAATAGGACAACCATAATCATTATTAATTATTAGGTTAATTAATTTGAAGATAAGTTCGACAGACTCCAATGAGTTGTCACTCAATTAGACAATACCCCCCATCTATTAATAGTCAATAGTTCAATTTTCACAAGTGTCGGTCTTTTGCCCAAACCTTAATTATGGTACAAAGTTCAATAACCCCGTCTTAATATTTTAGCCCAACATCACGATTACTTCGGCTCAAATAAGCATAATAATAACTTAGCTACGAGACATTAATATAAAAAGGTTGAACATAACTTACAATGATTAAAAATAGCGTAGCGTTACACGGACAGAATTTCGACTTACACACTCAAACGATCTCTATCATAAACTTATTATTATCATAATTTAAAATTAAAATTAAGATTATTGTTATATCTTATTAAGTTAACATTATGATAGAGATATAGAATATAGATATTGATAATTGATATAGATATTTGATCGATAAAAAAAAAGATCGGAAAAGTTCTACTTCAATTGAAATTACATAGATCGTTATATAGCGAAATTAGAAATTGAATTTTCATTTACGACCCCTGAACTATGCTCAATTAACAACTTTTTATTATTTAATATTATTCTTATTATGAATTATTTAAATATTATATTTTATTCTTGTGCATAGTTGACTCGTAATTTTTACACCGTTGCGTCGAGCGCTGAAAGTTGGTTCATGTCCCGGTTCCGGATTTTCGAACGTCCTTGCGTACTATTTAATATCTTGTACTTTGCGTTTTGTAACTTGTACTCTTGTCATTTTTAGACGTTCTTCATCAATAATTTGAACCTTTTTGATTGTATCTTGTACTTTTGAGCTTTTTGGACCTTTGTGTCTTCAATTCGTCGTTTTCGCCTTTTGTCTTCGCACTTATTTAAAATAAACGAATATTACTTGAAAATGGAACAATTGCAACTAAAATCTTGTCTTTCTTGGGGGATTTTGCTATGAAATATATGTTCCTTTTTAGCCTTATCAATATCCCCACACTTGAGCGTTGCTTGTCCTCAAGCAATACAGTCTTGAAATAATATAATACATCACACGAATCACTTCTTTATTCTTTACACTTTGTACATCAGTGATTTTGATAGAGCGGTATAAACAATGATAGTAACGATATGGTTAAAGGTGGGTGTGTCATCCACAGTTGCCTTGGGTTTAGGACAACGACACTTGCAATCAAATAGCCGATTTACTTTCGGTTTCCAAAGCAAAGTGCACATTTGAAAGGCGGTTTACAGTCCCACATGACTATAAAAATTTAGATCCTTTAAGAAAATTGGATCTTTATGAAAACATTTGATCTTTTGAAAATTCAAGCTAGATTTTACCCTAGACAAGTTTTCTGATTTGATCCATCATCGGTGTTGCAAAATATATTTGTGGATCATTATTTTGGCTAAAACTTTTAGGCTCGTGTAATCCACTGCTATCCCGGTATCGGAAAGCACACATCCAGTTTACTTGTTCCGTATATTACCTTTCGGTAAACTACCGTCCGGTTGTAAAGGAAAGCGATGAACAAGAAACTGTTAAGGCAATGTCCCGTGACATGCATTTGATTATGGTCTTTTAATGTGTCGGATGCTAGAACTATCCTTGGTAGGAGCGATAGTAAAGATCATCCTATGATTTTTCGGTCTGGCACAAGGTCCTGTCTCCGACCATGCTATGCAACCACCGTTCTTACGGTTGACACCCGATTTGGTTCAGGTGACCTAATGAATTCCAGGTGAATTTCTTAGGATTTTACGTTCAATGGTAATGAACGCATTGAAAATGGTTTTTCAGAAAACAAATCGGTTTGTATTTTTAATCAAAATATTTTCTCGTTCAAGCTCGAGTTTAGATATCATTGAATTCCATGAGTTTGAATTCTCAATCTTTAAGGTCAATCTCAAGGATTGAGTAATATCAGTCTTAAAAGCTGATTTTTAATCTTTAAGGAGATTATCCTTTCTGGGGATCTGATTCATTAGTCTTATCAAGCTAATTTGCACGGTGCCTCCCCATTGTACGAGATAAATCCTTCTCATGGTTAGGATAAATCTGACCACTTGGCGACCCTGTTTGATGCTGAGGTCCGTGGATTTCCTGCTGATTTTAGTGATGACTTTTCTAGATTTTTCGTCAACCTACAGCTGGTCTGGACGACAACTTCTTGACCTAAATCAAGAAGCGTGTGTCTTTTTCGGAAGACTTTACTTCCTTCAAATGATGGAATTGATTCATCGTGTAGATCCATCTTTCTTTCAAATATATTACAGTAAACCGGGTAAAACTGATTAGTATCATCCAAAACAAAAGTACCTGCAATAATCTTGTACAAAGATATGTGATAGATAGTTTTTAATTGAATAACTTGGTACATTCTCCCCACACTTAGTTTCTTTCTTTGCCTTTTTATTCTCCTTTATTCCATTTTAAATGAATTCAAGCATTTTAGGTTGTTTCTCAATTTATGTCCTTTCCGAGGTAACGAAAATTTCGGTATTATCACCTAGTTTTCACCGTTCATAAATATGTATAAACATGATTTTAAATTCATTTAGTTGAAAATTTTTCAAATTTTCACAAAATTTGGCAAATAAACTAAGTATAAACCCGAGAGAATTTATAACCCTTCCCCACATTTAAGATCATGCAATGCCCTCATTTGCATGAAATCAGACTATAATTTAAATTCATGAGGGTGATTAGCGTAGAAAAGTGATTAAAAATACCGAGTTTGTAATTACAAAGCTCGTTGAATGATAGATGGCGCCTCATCGTTCATTCCTTCATTTGTTATATCATATTTGTTGTTTTGCGTCTTGTCGTCAAAATTAGTACCTTTTGCTGAACTTTAATGACAGTCTTTGAAAGTGCGTTGTTTTACCCTGTTTTGTACATAAGATAAAATACAAACTAATATATATATATATATTTTTGAAGTTTGGTTTATAACCCCACTTTTCAAAAATTTATAAAGTATAATATTTTTGGCATACTTTAAATCAATAAAATTAAAAATAATGATAACAAAATTTGTCGCCCCGCCCTCGGGTAAAGTAATTTCGGCTTAATGACCTAGTCTTCAACTCACGACGAATTTTAGAAATCATTTTTTCAACTTAATGAATTAAAGTAAATTTTGTTTTTAAAAACTTAAATTAAAATGCATATTAATTTCATAAAAAACCTACAAAACAAAAATTCAGAATGGAGGGAGAAACTAGTTCTTTAGTGTCTGCTAGCGGAAAAGACCAATCGGATTCCATTCTCGGAACTACAGGAGAACAGAACAAATAACTTTAGACAGCATTATCTTTTTAGAACATTCGAATCTCCCCACACTTAGGTAGCTGTGGTGTTGAAATTGTGATTAACTTCATTGTCAATTTCTCTTGGTCCATAATCAACTTGCCTATCTGTGACTTTTTCTTTAAGCCATTGGTCGGATTCATGTGTTATATCCACAATTTCAACTAGTTTCTCTTTTTCTTTAGGTGATAGATTGGATACTAACCGGTTACATAACTTAAAGTTCCCCTTGGTTTTAGCATCGCGAATCCGTTTAATAAGTTTCTTCATTGAACTATTAATAACGGGATCATTTAATTTCATATCAACAACGGGGTTCTTTGTTATCATGTCATCATTAGGTGTTACTTCATTTTCCCCACACTTAGGCGTTTCATTATTGCTAAGTATTACCGTTGGAGTTGGTAAAAGCACATGGTTCTTACCAATTGTTTTTACTGGTTCAACGGTTTTGGCTGGTGGAGATTTAGACTTTCGAATCATAAAGGTGATCGATTTGTCACCACTTTTAAGTGTCATTCTTCCATTTCCTACATCAAATAATGCCTTGGTGGACGCTAAGAATGGCCGACCTAAAATTAGAGGAATGTTTGGGTCCTCTTCTATGTCAATGACAATAAATTCGACTAGAAAGGTTAAATTGCCTACTTGAACGGGTAGGTTGTCAGCAATTCCAACTGGGTGCTTAATGGTTTGATCAAAGAGTCGAACACTCATATCCGTTGGACTTAACTTACCTACACCTAATCTCTTATATAAGGAAAGAGGCATAACACTTACACTTGCACCTAAATCTGCTAGTGCATCATACATGACACAATCACTAAGTAGACAAGGAACAATAAATTCACCCGGATCACCTACCCTAGGTGGAGGTTTTGATGGAACTGTCTTCACCGGGTTTATATTTACGGCTTTTGTTTCTTGCACTTTCTTATTCTTTTTCTTCTTCTTCTTTCCAGAGGTATCACAATCTTTATTACCTATCACTTGCTCATACTCAACTCCTTTTCTTGGAAACGGGATGGGTGGTTTGTATGGTGCCACCACTGGCTTTACATACTCGGGTGGTGGTGGTGTAACTTCTTCATTTTTATTCTCATCTAAAACCTTCCCATCTTCTGGTGCTGGTTTTTCAGAATTCGTTGAAACCATATTAACATTCTCATTCCGAGGATTTACTTCAGTATTACTCGGTAGCTTTCCTTGTTCCCTCTCACTCATCATGCTAGCAAGAGTACCTACGTGTTTTTCTAGATTCAAAATGGAAGCTTGTTGAGTTCTTAATGACTGATCAAATCTCTCGTTCGTTTGGGTTTGAGTTTCAATAAATTGTGTTTGAGATTCAACTAGCTTGAATACCACGTCTTCCATATTTGACTTTTTCTCTTCGGTTTGTTGTTGTGGTTTATATAAGCCAGGTCTTTGTTGATTGAAAGTGTTGTTTTGAGTTGGTTGGTTATTCGGACCTTGTTGGTTATACCAGTTATTTTCGGGTCCTTTTGGATTGTAAAGAATGTTTTGATTTCGATTGAAGTTTAGCTTTGGCGGTTGATAATTATTTTGATAATTATTTGCCGGCCTTTGGTTCATATAGGAAACATTCTCTCGTTGTTCCATCGTTGGTTCAATGTGACAGTCTTTCATTAAGTGTGGTCCACCGCATTGCTCACAACTGATTCGTATTGCGTGAATATCTTTATTCATCTTTTCCATTCGTCTCTCGAAATCATCTATTTTTGCTGAAACGGAATCAAAGTCATGGCTAGAATCGGCTCTAGCCACTTTAGATGAACGAAAAATATCTTTTTCTTGGTGCCACTCATGCGAGTGGGAGGCTGTGTTATCAATAATTTTGTAAGCTTCAGTTGCGGTTTTCTTCATAATGGAACCACCAGCTGTTATGTCGATGTCTTTTCGTGTAGCAACGTTGACACCTTGGTAGAATATTTGTACTATTTGGTAAGTGTCTAAACCGTGTTGAGGACATCCTCTCAACATTCTTCCGAATCTTGTCCACGCCTCATATAATGTTTCATTTGGCTTTTGCGTGAACGTAACAATTTCTCCTTGAAGTCTCACGGCTTTGGATGCCGGAAAGAATCGTTTAAGAAATTTTTCAACTAAAACATCCCATGTGTCAATCGCCCCTTCAGGTAACGATTCTAACCAATCTTTGGCTTCTCCCTTTAAAGTCCAGGGAAACAACATGAGATAGATCTGTTCATCCTCAACTTCTCGGATTTTGAATAGTGTACAGATCCTATTAAACGTACGAAGATGTTCGTTTGGATCTTCCTTCGGCGCACCACTGAATTGGCATTGGTTAGTTACCATGTGTAGAATTTGTCCTTTGATTTCATAATCTGGCGCATTAACTTCTGGCTTAATAATGGCGTGACCTTGGCCGGTGCGTTTGGCTCTCATTCGGTCTTCCATACTTAGAGGTTCTAGATTTTCCATGATTGAATTCGTTGAATACGAATCACTAGAGGACTCTGATTTAACGGTTTGTGGTTCAGGAGGAATAATTAGTGGTTCAGGATCTTGGAATTGTCCTTGAATATCTTCCGAGTTCTTAGTTGTGAAGTCGGGTTCAAAAGATGGATTATCGGAAATTTGCGTTGGAGTTCTTGGTCGACTAGATGACGATTCTAAAGAAAAATCAACGGCGACAATATTTGCTAGATGTCTTGATCGAGTTACAGGTGGTGAACGTATGACTGGCGGCGAACGTCTTGCTCGGTGCATTCACTGAATATCCTATTAGTTTTTAAAAAGGAAAGAAAAATTATAATAAGTTATCCAATTAATAGACTTTTCTGATTTTGCCCACGTTTCGAATAGCCAAAAGATGCAGCAGAGGGGCAGGATTCGTTTGGTCTCAATATAATTGAATACTGTTTGGCTCCAATAACCCGGTCCACGTACAAATCCAACTATTACTACGAACCAGAAAATTTTGATGTCTATCAATTTAACCACTTAAAATAAATTTTCGTAATTTTAAGAAATTTAGAGAAGAAGTAGAAAAAATTCTAAGTCCTAAAAACTAGAATGGCGAGAAATAAGAGAGAAAAAGATTGCGCGTCGAAAAAGGTCGAAAAATAAAAAGGTCGAAAAATAGGCGTCGAAAAATAAAAATAAGAAAATAACTATGGCAAAACTAAACTTAATATTAAAAGTTGCGACTATAGTCTAAAAATCTAAAGGTAATAAAACTAAAAAAAACATTTTTTTTTTTATAGACAAAATCTTAAAAAAATATATTTTTTTTTTAATAATTTTTTTTTTTTATATAAAAAACGAATTTTTTTTTTCTTTAAAAAAAACGTTTTTTTTTATTTATTTTTTTATTTTTTTTAATTTATTTTTTTTTTTTTTAACTAGCAAACTGATTGGGTCGACTAAGTTGTTAGGCCGATTATTGTGTTGGGTCAATGAAGGATTAAACACAGAAACATGATAAATAAATAGAAGTTTAGTATTAAGAATTTAACATTTAACAATCACTAACAAATTAAGAGGGAAATGAGGCATACAGATGGAGTTGTGGTAAATATATTTGAGTTGGCCGACAATCCTCAATCAATGAATACCCCACTTTCAATTATTCTTCATTAGTGGGTTAACACCCTTTTAAATTCCGTATTATTTGATAACACCCTTTTATGCCTTTATACTTTTACTTGGTGTAATATGCGGTGCCAAACTACATGAATTTACGTACTATTGGACTTTGCATATGATTTTTTTCAATTTAGCATGATTATAGTAATTTTTGGGCAACCACCGTTCTTAGCTTTTACATAGAGGTAGGAAGACTATTATTTTAAATTCATAGCTTTATAATCTATTGTAATTTTTTTTTTTTTTTTAACTTACAAACGACTTGATGTAAATTTTTTTATTTTTATTTTCAACACTTATTACAATATTTTAAAAATAAAAATTACTTTTAAACAAACATAGTTTACAAAAATATAGCGTTTTTTCAGCGTCCCCGGCAGCGGCGCCAAAAACTTGATGTTGTAGCGTGAGGGTACGAAATAGTATTATTTTTAATACAAAATACTACAAAATATGACACAAGTTTTATTAATTTACGGATGGGATATACCTAAACCTTGCTACAACACTATAGGCAGTGTACCTAATCGTAGAGTAGTGTAGTTTTTAGTAAGTCCGGTTCGTTCCACAGGGAGCTGGTGATACTTACTATATTTTTAACAACTATATTTATACAAAATATATATAATTATATAAGTAGTAATATTATTATAAAAGGGGGGTTTTACCGTTTAATGACCGGTTTGTCGATTCTATATTTTAAGCGTAAAGATAAATGACGATAATTAAAGTGCGTAAAATAATGACAATAAATAAAATGACAGTAAATAAAATTGCGAGTAATAAAATGACAGTAAATAAAGATACGATGAGAAATATAATAAAAGAATTATGCTTATTTAAACTTCCGTAATCATGATGTTTGACGTGTTGATTTTAATTTATTACCATGGGTTAATTGTCCTTTGTCCTGGTTTATTTGATACGTCTATCTGGTTTTTGTCCATAATAGTCCATCGGTCATAAATATAAAGTGCGAGTATCCTCGTCAAATTACCCTTATACCCGAAGTCAAATATTTCAACTGATTAAGGATTTAAACTGTGACGCAGTTATCACTTCTGTCAACAATTACACCAGTTATCACTGTATGTAATCCACCCCTGTTTTAATTAGTTTATGAATATTAATTCATCCACTTGATCAGAATGAATAATCAATTACCCAACCCAATTGATTAATTAAATGATTATAACAGATTCCATATGAACATCACTAAATAGGACAACCATAATCATTATTAATTATTAGGTTAATTAATTTGAAGATAAGTTCGACAGACTCCAATGAGTTGTCACTCAATTAGACAATACCCCCCATCTATTAATAGTCAATAGTTCAATTTTCACAAGTGTCGGTCTTTTGCCCAAACCTTAATTATGGTACAAAGTTCAATAACCCCGTCTTAATATTTTAGCCCAACATCACGATTACTTCGGCTCAAATAAGCATAATAATAACTTAGCTACGAGACATTAATATAAAAAGGTTGAACATAACTTACAATGATTAAAA
Source organism: Rutidosis leptorrhynchoides (assembly GCF_046630445.1). Lineage (NCBI taxonomy): Eukaryota > Viridiplantae > Streptophyta > Magnoliopsida > Asterales > Asteraceae > Rutidosis > Rutidosis leptorrhynchoides. Next base: position 626,194,426 of record NC_092335.1, read on the forward strand.
ATAGCGTAGCGTTACACGGACAGAATTTCGACTTACACACTCAAACGATCTCTATCATAAATCTTATTATTATCATAATTTAAAATTAAAATTAAGATTATTGTTATATCTTATTAAGTTAACATTATGATAGAGATATAGAATATAGATATTGATAATTGATATAGATATTTGATCGATAAAAAAAAAGATCGGAAAAGTTCTACTTCAATTGAAATTACATAGATCGTTATATAGCGAAATTAGAAATTGAATTTTCATTTACGACCCCTGAACTATGCTCAATTAACAACTTTTTATTATTTAATATTATTCTTATTATGAATTATTTAAATATTATATTTTATTCTTGTGCATAGTTGACTCGTAATTTTTACACCGTTGCGTCGAGCGCTGAAAGTTGGTTCATGTCCCGGTTCCGGATTTTCGAACGTCCTTGCGTACTATTTAATATCTTGTACTTTGCGTTTTGTAACTTGTACTCTTGTCATTTTTAGACGTTCTTCATCAATAATTTGAACCTTTTTGATTGTATCTTGTACTTTTGAGCTTTTTGGACCTTTGTGTCTTCAATTCGTCGTTTTCGCCTTTGGTCTTCGCACTTATTTAAAATAAACGAATATTACTTGAAAATGGAACAATTGCAACTAAAATCTTGTCTTTCTTGGGGGATTTTGCTATGAAATATATGTTCCTTTTTAGCCTTATCAACCGCTCCAGCTGTGAGGACAAACCCAAATGGACCAAGGAAGTGCTATGAGTGCGGTCAGCAGGGCCACTTCAGGAATGAATGTCCCAACAAGAAGAAGGATGCCGGGCCAGCACGTGTAAGAGCCTTCAACATGAACGCAAGAGATGCCCGCGAGAATCCTGACTTGATTACAGGTACATTCACTATCAATAACCTATTAGCTTCTGTTCTGTTTGATACTGGTGCCGATAGGAGTTATGTATGTAGACACTTTTGTTCTAAGATAGATTGGTCGTTAGTTCCTTTGGAGGAGAGTATGCTTGTTGAGGTAGCCAATGAAAAACATGAGAAAGTTGACCAAATTGGCCGAGGAGGTATTATTTGTAGAGACCCATCCTAATCCATCCGGACGAAGTCCATATCGATTATAAACGATTCACAACAGTTGATTACATCGCAAGGTATCTGACCTCTATATGATACATTTTACAGACATTGCATTCAATTTTAAAAGACAATCTTTCTTTACAACAAAAATTGACGGCAAGCATACCATTTCAGAATATATTCAACTATAATTGACTTAATAATAATAATCTTGATGAACTCGATGACTCGAATGCAACGTCTTTTGAAATATGCCAAGAATGACTCCAAGTAATGTTTCTAAAATGAGCAAATGCACAGCGGAAGATTTCTTTCGTACCTGAGAATAAACATGCTTTCAAGTGTCAGCCAAAAGGTTGGTGAGTTCATTAGTTTAACATAAATAAACATTTCCATCATTTTAATAGACCACAAGATTTTCATTTCTCATAAATATACGTCCCATGCATAGAGACAAAAATAATCATTCATATGGATTGAACACCTGGTAACCGACATTCACAATATGTATATAAGAATATCCCCATCATTCCGGGATCCTCCTTCGGACATGATATAAATTTCGAAGTACTAAAGCATCCGGTACTTTGGATGGGGCTTGTTGGGCCCGATAGATCTATCTTTAGGATTCGCGTCAATTAGGGTGTCTGTTCCCTAATTCTTAGATTACCAGACTAAAAAGGGGCATATTCGATTTAATAATCCAGCCATAGAATGTAGTTTTAAGTACTTGTGTCTATTTTGTCAAACATTTATAAAGCAGCGCATGTATTCTCGGTCCCAAAAATATATATTGCAAAAGCATTTAAAAAGGGAGCAAATGAAACTCACAGTAATGTATTTTGTAGTAAAAATACATATGACGACATTGAACAATGCAGGGTTGGACTTGGGTTCACGAACCTATATCATTTGTATATATATTAAAACATATAATAGAAATCTCATAATTTTATTTATTTATATATATATTTATATATGTTTCGTAGTTATATAAGATTTATACTAAATTTTATTTAAAAAAAAAATACTTTATTTTATATCTTAAAATATATGTTATATATATATTTATTTTTGTATATGTATATAAAGTGATTAATATAGTTATATTAATATCTATGTATAATTAGTATTATATTATAAATACCTAATTTGTTGTACATACGTTTTTATATAAGAAATGTTAATATGTTTTATATATAGTTATATGGAATATTAATATAATTATAGTATGTGTAATAACTATGTTTTATGTACAAAATATTTATTTGTTTAAAAATGATAGTTTTGCTATTAATGGTTTACTACTACTACTACTACTAATAATAATAATAATAATAATAATAATAATAATAATAATAATAATAATAATAATAATAATAATAATAATAATACTAACTATTTCAAAAGTGATACTAATACTAATATTAATGATAATAAAACTAGTTTGTGTTATTTTTGTAGTAATGATAATAATGATATTAGTCCACAGTCGATAGTCCACAGTTGACAGTCCAATAATTCATATATAGTTTAATATATAATATTCAAATTAATTAATACGTATCGTGACCCGTGTACATGTCTCAGACTCGATCACAACTCAAATTATATATATTATTGTAGAATTAACCTCAACCCTGTATAGAGAACTCGTTCATTACTGCATATAGAGTGTCTATGGTTATTCCAAATAATATATATATAAATGCGTCGATATGATATGTCAAAACCTTGTATTCGTGTCCCGATATTTAAAGTGCGTAAAATAAATAACAGAAATTAAATAACGATAAATAAAGTTGTAAAGTAAATAACAGAAATTAAATGACGATAAATAAAATTGCGAGAATGTAAATTGCGATAAAATGAATTGTGATAATTAAATTGCGATAAATAAATTGCGATAAATAAAATGTAATCAGTTAGCTAGGAACAGTTAGCTAGGATTTTGTTAGCGTGGATTCTTAACAAAATTCCTTATAGTTAATTTATCTGTTTCTAGTAAATTTTATTTTGTCATATGTTTTCTTCATTATGCCACTTGTTGGATTCTGATAGGTCAAAATCCAAATATGAAATTGAATGAAAATGGTTATTCTGCGGTGAACAGATACGTATATCGGTGAGTGCAAATAGGATAGTAAATAACTGTTGAATCAGCTTTGATGAATGTACAGTGTAACTTATTAAGGTGAAACCTAAATATTCCTCGGGTATTACCTACCCGTTAAAATATTTTCACCATTAACAGTTTGTTCAAAAGAATTTTTAATTACAATCTTTATGAATATATATATATATATATATATATATATATATATATATATATATTCTTCAGATATAATCATGGATTTAATGAGTCAATATGATATTAAACTCATTAGATTTACGGCTAAAACTAGAGTACATAATCTCTAAAACATTAAAGATTACATAATCGCCATGAAGGACGAAGATAGTTTATGTAGAACGATTCGTAGAACGATGATTATGCTTGAGGTATAGATTGCGAGGTTGAGACGTGTGATGATGTTGTTGTTGTTGGTACTGGTTATGCTGCCGGTGCTGCTGATGGTGGTATTGTTGCTGTCAGTGCTACAAGTGTTGTTGGTGCTGAGGTTGTTGATGATATTGGTGTAGTAATTATAGCTTGTAAATCACGCACCATTCTTGTCAGGTTTTCTATCCTACCATCTATCATTTCTATCCATCCACTCATCTGATTCGATAGATCTTGATTATCAATTCGAAGTTCCCTAACTTCTTCTAATATTCCCCTTCGATTGGTATTCGGAAGTAGAGGTTGAATATTTTCTGAAATTACAGTAGCGCGACCTTCGAGGTGAAAAACTTTAGCAAGAATGGTGAATACAGTGTTGCGCGTAGGTTCACCGGTGAGTACATCATTTTCTCCGATGTTAGGAGGTAAGTTTGGTTTGCTGTAGGGCTCGCCTTCTTCATTTCTCCATCGAGTGAGTAAGTCTCGGACCCACCCCCATCTCCTCCAGAAAGAAAAATAACTAAATGGTTGAGGCACTTCTGGTTCATTGACTTCGGAGTCTGCTTCAATATACATCTCGAAATCGCTTCCGGAACTAATGGAATCCAAGCTAGGTGCAGGATCCATCTCTCACGATCAGTTAAAGGGTTTTGATATGAAATGATTTTCGAATATCGAATGATGTTATAATTATATATAGAATATCTATACATACTTCCAAAGATCCCGTGAATTACGGAGAAAATTAAGGAAACGTGTCAGATAAAGTCTACAGTGACAGATACGCTAGGATATGAATTTTGTCTATACACTATTCATGCGGTCAATGCAGTAAAATGTGTCTAGACTAAGAATAATGAGCAGGTAATTTCCTAAGGATAATAAGCAGATGATTTCCGACAAAAACGATAAGCAAAACTTTTGACATGCAGACACGGTCGAAGTCCAGACTCATTAATGCATCCTAACGACTACCAGTTAGACTTACTAATGCAAGACCTAGTTCGCTAAGACCACCGCTCTGATACCAATTGTAGAGACCCGTCCTAATCCATCCGAACGAAGTCCATATCGATTATAAACGATTCACAACAGTTGATTACATCGCGAGGTATCTGACCTCTATATGATACATTTTACAGACATTGCATTCAATTTTAAAAGACAATCTTTCTTTACAACGAAAATTGACGGCAAGCATACCATTTCAGAATATATTCAACTATAATTGACTTAATAATAATCTTGATGAACTCGACGACTCGAATGCAACGTCTTTTGAAATATGCCAAGAATGACTCCAAGTAATGTTTCTAAAATGAGCAAATGCACAGCGGAAGATTTCTTTCGTACCTGAGAATAAACATGCTTTCAAGTGTCAACCAAAAGGTTGGTGAGTTCATTAGTTTAACATAAATAAATATTTCCATCATTTTAATAGACCACAAGATTTTCATTTCTCATAAATATACGTCCCATGCATAGAGACAAAAATAATCATTCATATGGATTGAACACCTGGTAACCGACATTCACAATATGTATATAAGAATATCCCCATCATTCCGGGATCCTCCTTCGGACATGATATAAATTTCAAAGTACTAAAGCATCCGGTACTTTGGATGGGGCTTGTTGGGCCCGATAGATCTATCTTTAGGATTCGCGTCAATTAGGGTGTCTGTTCCCTAATTCTTAGATTACCAGACTAAAAAGGGGCATATTCGATTTAATAATCCAGCCATAGAATGTAGTTTTAAGTACTTGTGTCTATTTCATCAAACATTTATAAAGCAGCGCATGTATTCTCAGTCCCAAAAATATATATTGCAAAAGCATTTAAAAAGGGAGCAAATGAAACTCACAGTAATGTATTTTGTAGTAAAAATACATATGACGACATTGAACAATGCAGGGTTGGCCTTGGATTCACGAACCTATATCATTTGTATATATATTAAAACATATAATAGAAATCTCATAATTTTATTTATTTATATATATATATTTATATATGTTTCGTAGTTATATAAGATTTATACTAAATTTTATTTAAAAAAAAATAATTTATTTTATATCTTAAAATATATGTTATATATATATATATATATATTTATTTTTGTATATGTATATAAAGTGATTAATATAGTTATATTAATATCTATGTATAATTAGTATTATATTATAAATACCTAATTTGTTGTACATACGTTTTTATATAAGAAATGTTAATATGTTTTATATATAGTTATATGGAATATTAATATAATTATAGTATGTGTAATAACTATGTTTTATGTACAAAATATTTATTTGTTTAAAAATGATAGTTTTGCTATTAATGGTTTACTAATAATAATAATAATAATAATAATAATAATAATAATAATAATAATAATAATAATAATAATAATAATAATAATAATAATAATAATAATAATACTAACTATTTCAAAAGTGATACTAATACTAATATTAATGATAATAAAACTAGTTTGTGTTATTTTTGTAGTAATGATAATAATGATATTCCTAATCATAATAATACATGTATTAATATCACTAATACTAATAATACTAACACTAATAATGTTTAATGATGTTCCCTGGAAATAAAATGATAATAATCTTAGTATTATTCATAATTGTAATTATATTTATAATAATAGCTAACATCTATTTTATCATTACTAATAATAACAATTCTAATACTTGTAATAATAATAATAACTTGTATTATGATAGTAATAATAATGGTTATCTTAGCAATAATAACATTAACTAATAATAATAACAACAATAATAATAATAATAAACATAATAGTAATAACTAATAGTAATAATAAATAAATAAAAAAAATAAGAGTGTATACCCCTTTTTATAGCTTTTTCCAAAAAGAATGCCCTGAGCGGGACTCGAACCCGCGACCTCTCACTAAATTGCAAACACCCATTACCATCCAAACCAATCCGTTTTTCTGTTACACTACCCAATTTAATTTCATTTAACCCGTGTTTGTTTTCTACTTCTTCTTCTTCTAATCAGCTAGTCGACCAGAGGCAATACCAAGCTAACATCAAGCTAATTATTTAGGTTTAGGACTTTCACACAAAACATACACAATTTATATGGATCTCTGGCTATCTTGAAAATGAGAAAAGCATAGAAAAAAAAAAAAACCTGCTGCTGCTACTTCACGGTTTTAAAAAAAATTGGTTTCGAGATTAAGGCTATTTTGGCTTATGATTCCTACACGAATTTGTTTGCAAATCACCCATAGAAACTATAGAAATTATCAATTAAACTTAAAACACTCGAACGATTTCGAATTTGAGAAATTACAATTTAGTTGACTTTTGAATTCAAAGTTTGACTCCTCAAATTTGGATTTGATTTTACGAATTGGCACCTGAAAATTTGAGGAAACATTCATGAAATGATTTAAAACACTTCTGCATTTTTAGATTTCTAAAATGGACTCGATTTCAATTTATGAGAAAAAGGGTTATACGGCAGAAAATAAAAAATAAAAAAAATTCTTCACTCCCCTGTACTAAAAAGAAGCAGCCGTATTTGATTTGTGATGAAGAATGATTGATTATAGATGGGTTGTTAAGGGAAAGAAAAAATATATATATTGATTTACTGAATCATTGGGTCGACCATAAATCACAATCAAACAGTAGATTTGAAAAAAAAAAAACAAAACAGGTTAGGACAAATGAACAAATTACGCATGATGTTTCTATTTCCAATTTCACATATAAGATTTATTTATGAATTTTATTGATAATTAATAATTAAAAATTATATTTATATTAATAATAGTAATCTAAATAAAATTAATACTGATTTTTTTTAATATATATATATATGTAAATAACTGCGTATATATATATGTATATATTAGTCTATGTATTTAATAAATATATAACTGTAATTATCAATATAATATATCTGTATTTATATATATATATATATATATATATATATATATATATATATATATATGTATAACTACTATATTTATATCAACATATTAAATATATGAAGGGACGTTCTAAAAACACAAACATAAATACTTAATATTAATATTAGTTTAATGAAATTAATATAACTATTATATCTTAACTTGTTTTAAATAACCATCGAGCGTTACAATCGTTTATTACATGAATTTGAAACCAATTATATGTATCTCCCAATATACTGGTTTTATATATAAATATATGTAATTTAAGTACTAATCACATATTTTTAAACCAATAGATTTGATATTATTATATGTTAACAAATAATATTCATATATATTTATATATATCTATATATATATATATATATATATATATATATATATATATATATATATATATATATATATATATATATCTATTTATAACTATTTGTTCGTGAATCGTTGGAAGTGGTCAAAGGTTAAATGATTTTCATGAACACAGTTCAAAAGTTTTTGAGACTTAACATTACAGACTTTGCTTATCGTCTTGGAAACATATAAAAATTAAGTTTAAATTTGGTCGGAAATTCTCGGGTCATCACATTATTAACCTAGCCGGAGTGGATTTTGAGACTGATCTAATACCCATCAAATTGGGAAGCTTTGATGTTATAGTCGGTATGGACTGGTTGTCCAAGGTAAGAGCCAAAGTTATCTGTAGTGAGAAGATTCTTCGTATACCTCGCGAAGATGGTGAGCCACTGATTGTGTACGGAGATAGATGTAGCCCAAAGCTGAACCTTATTAGTTGCATGAAGGCATAAAAGGTTATGAAAAAGGGGAGTTTTGCCGTTTTGGCGCACGTAAAGAAACTAGAAACTGAGGAGAAAAGCGTGGATGATGTGCGAATTGTGAACGAATTTCCCGACGTCTTCCCAGAAGAATTGTCAGGATTACCCCCGCCGAGATCAGTGGAGTTTCAGATCGATCTAGTGCCAGGAACTGCACCCGTAGCTTGCGCACCTTATCGACTTGCACCATCCGAACTACAAGAGTTGCAGAGTCAACTGCAGGAATCGCTAGACCGAGGGTTTATCCGACCAAGTTCATCGCCTTGGGGCGCACCGGTTTTGTCCGTCAAGAAGAAGGATGGATCTTTCCGCATGTGTATCGATTATCGAGAGCTGAACAAATTGACAATCAAGAATCGGTATCCTCTTACTAGAATTGACGATCTTTTTGATCAGCTGCAAGGATCCAGTGTTTACTCCAAGATTGATTTGCGATCAGGTTATCACCAGTTGAGGGTGAAGGAGAGCGATGTGCTGAAGACTGCGTTCAGAACCCGTTATGGTCACTATGAGTTTCTGATGATGCCATTCAGTTTAACCAACGCACCTGCCATGTTTATGGATCTCATGAATCGTGTATGCAAGCCGTACCTCGACAAATTCGTTATCGTCTTCATAGATGATATCCTCATCTATTCCAAAAGTGTAACAGAACATGAACAACATCTTCGACTCGCGCTAGAACTCTTGAGACAAGAGCAAATTTATGCCAAATTCTTTAAGTGCGAATTTTGGTTGAAGGAAGTTCAATTTCTCGGTCATATCGTGAGCGATCAGGGTATCAAAGTTGATCCCGCAAAGATCGAAGCTATCAGCAAGTGGAAAATCCCCACTACTCCGACTCATATCCGCCAATTCTTAGGCCTCGCAAGTTACTATCGTAGATTCATTGAAGGTTTCTCTCTGATTGCGCGTCCTTTGACTGCATTAACTCATAAGGGGAAGAAGTTCGTTTGGGAAACCGAGCAAGAATCGACATTCCAAACCCAGAAGCAGAAGTTAACCACCGCACCTATTCTGTCCCTTCCTGAAGGCAGTGATGACTTTATTGTGTATTGTGATGCCTCCCGACAAGGCTTTGGGTATGTATTGATGCAACGGAAGAAGGTTATTGCTTACGCCTCCCGAAAACTAAAGATTCACGAGCGAAACTACACAACTCACGATCTCGAGCTTGGAGCTGTTGTCTTCACACTAGAACTGTAGAGACACTATCTTTATGGGACTAAGAGCACTATCTTCACCGACCACAAAAGACTCCAACACATCTTTGATCAGAAGCAACTGAATATGAGACAAAATCGATGGATCGAGACGTTGAACGACTATGATTGTGAACTTTGTTACCATCCTGGCAAGGCAAATGTCGTGGCTGATGCCTTGAGCCAAAAGGAGAGAACGGTACCTCTTCGTGTTCATGCCTTGAACATCACCATTCAGACGAATCTCAACAGCCAGATCCGCGTAGCTCAAGAAGAGGCTCTCAAGGAGGAGAATATTGCTCAAGAGCACTTGAACATTCTGGTTTCTCGATTTGAGGTCAAGGAAACTGGACTCCGATACTTTGCAGGAAGAATCTGGGTGCCTAGTTATGGGGATTTACGAAGCCTTATTCTAGACGAAGCCATAAGTCAAGGTATTCAATCCATCCAGGAGCTGGTAAGATGTACCACGACCTCAAGGTTCAATATTGGTGGCCAAACCTCAAAAGGGATGTTGCAGCATATGTTGGAAAGTTTTTAACTTGTTCCAAGATCAAAGCCGAACATCAGAAGCCATCTGGGTTAGTTCAACAACTCGAAATCCCGTAATGGAAGTGGGAAGGAATAACAATGGACTTCATCACGAAGCTACCGAAGACGGTAGGCGGTTATGATACCATCTGGGTTATCGTTGACCGTCTTACCAAATCTGCACACTTTCTAGCCATGAAGGAAACTGATACGATGGAGAGACTGGCGCAGTTATACATAAAGGAGATTGTATCTCGTCACGGTGTACCCTTATCGATTATCTCAGATCGTGATACCCGTTTCGCTTCTAGATTTTGACGTTCTTTACAAGAAGCCTTGGGAACACGTCTAGATATGAGCACTGCGTATCACTCGCAAACTGACGGACAGAGCGAGCGCACGATCCAAACCCTGGAGGACATGTTACGTAGTTGTGTTATTGGTTTTGGGAAAGCTTGGGAGAGACATTTGCCGTTAGCCGAATTCTCTTACAACAACAGCTATCATGCAAGCATTAAGGCCACACCTTTTGAAGCATTGTATGGCCATAAATGTCGTTCTCCTATCTGTTGGGCCGAAGTAGGTGAAAAAAAAACTCAACGATCCCGAAATCGACCATGAAACAACCGAGAAGATTGTCCAAATTTAAGCGAGGCTCAAGACGGCTCGTGATCGTCAAAAGAGCTATGTCGACCTTAAACGTGGAGATCGCGAATTTCAAATCGGCGACCGCGTTATGTTGAAAGTCGCACCTTGGAAAGGTGTAATCCGTTTCGGAAAGCGTGGGAAGTTGAATCCGCGATATATTGGTCTTTTTGAAGTCTTCGAGCGTGTTGGACCCATTGTTACCGTTTGGATCTTCTGACTCAATTGAGCGCAGTTCAACCCACTTTCCACGTGTCGAATCTGAAGAAATGTCTTGCCGAACTAGAACTCGTCATACCTCTCGAAGAGCTTACGATTGACGACAAACTCCATTTCGTGGAAGAACCTGTCAAAATTATGGACCGTGGGGTCAAGACCTTGAAACACAACAAGATTCCGATCGTCCGAGTCCGATGGAATGCAAAACGAGGACCCGAGTTTACTTGGGAGAGAGAGGATCAGATGAAACAGAAATATCCTCACCTCTTCACAACTCTACCATCTACCTCAACTTAAAATTTCGGGACGAAATTTTCATTAATAGGTGGGTAATGTAATGACCCGACTTTTTTGACTTGCTTTTGTGCTTTCACGAAACTGCGTATTTGTGCGTACTATGCCATGTTATACTCTAGGATCTTACTACATGTGGATTACTTTCGTTTATATGTGAAAACATGGCTTTAAGTACGTAGGTTACTTAACTTGATCCTCGGAAACCTTTATGACCGTTAGTGTCACTTAACGTTTAGAACGAGCTATGTTTGTTGGTACACGTTTAACTTTGGTCATAATTGGAATATTATGACTACGAAATACTAATTGTTATTTTATAATAACAATTACTTGGGTTTTTGGATGCTTAATTACGCTTAGTAATTTACTAGAGCACACTAGTTAGTCTTGTTAGACTTTAGCCCACCCTACTCTAACTAGTAGACTATTTAATTAGTCCAATTATTAATGACTAGTGACCCAATTATATGTAAGACAAATGTCATTTATTGGAGGGAACATACTATCATTTTTGTTAACCATAATCTATAATATTGCATGAGATCCTAACATAAGCACCAACTTTAGACAACCATTAACCAAAAAGCAAAAAGGTGTCCCCCTTGTCCCCTCCCATAACCCACGGCCACCACCACCTCCTCACACCCTCACCTTCTATAAATACCAAGCTTATTCATCTCATTTCACACTTGATCTCATTCACAAATTACACACACATACTCTCTAATTCTCTCTCTAGTTTTTCTCACTCTAAAAAGTATAAGTTTTAAACTTTCTTCTTCTTCTTCTTTTTCTCTTCACATTCATGACATCATCATCATCAAAGGGTCTAGCTCTTTAGCTTTTAGATCTTGTTATATCTTGTAGATTCAAACTTGGATTTGAATCCTTCAAGAACATGGAAGATTCAAGCTTCCTAGCTTTGAATCTTCACTTATTTTGTTAGATCTAAATCTTTTAACTTTTAATCTCTTTATTTTGTTGTAAAGATTTAAACTTGTGTTTGTAATCTTCATGTAACTTTAAGATCTAGCTTCATGCTTCAAGGATCTTCAAGAACAACCAAGATTCAAGCTTTCAAGCTTTGGATCTTCATTTCTTTGTTGGATCTAAGTTTTCTAACTTATGATCTCATTAATTTGTTATGAAGATCAAAACTTGTGTTCATGATCTTCATGTAACTTGAAGATCTAAGCTTTATGCCTCAAGATCTTCAAGAACACCAAAGATTCAAGCTTTCTAGCTTTGTAATCTCATAACTTGTGTGAAAAGGATCCAATCTCTCTACCTTAGGGTTCCATTACTTTGTTTGATCAAATTATGTTCATACTTGTTTGATTAAAGGAAAGTTTGTAGCTTTAGTTGTAAATAGAACTTGTATTTGTGTTAAGACTAAGAATATGACGTAACCTTGGTTCATCATCTTTCTAAAACTCTTAAGTGAGTTGTATTCTTACTTGATCTTAACATATTGTGTGTTGATGGTTGAATCTTGGTCAAAGTGATGCTAACACATCAATGAGTTGTACACTTGAAGCTACAAGCATCAAGGATGAGAACCGTGATGAGCATCAAGTACCAAGAAACCTACCGGAGCACTTGTTTACTGTTTTTCAGGGTCTGATCAGACTCGTAGGCTTCTGGAAAGTTGATTTTCAGATAGTTCATTTCGAGTAGATTACTTTTTGTTTAGGCCTCGCCTAAATACGATATACGGTTTAGGATTTATAGCCTTCAGAAAAGTACTACGCCTTTGTAACGTTGTGCTAAAATTTCTGACCTACTCGCACTTGTTAGGTTCTGAAAATTGGTCAGCGGTTAGAGGACTCACATACGGAGCCATGGCCACTGGCTACGCATCTTTTCGATTTGTATAGAGGTCGTAACAGCTGTCCAAAGTCAGCCTTTGTTTCGATCTCTATTCTTGTTAAACTTACCTTAGCTTTGATGAATGATAATGATGATGACACTTAAACTTAATTTGTGCACTTTTAAACTTATGGAGACAACATACTGACCTAGTGACCTTTGACTTAGGTTGACGAACTTTCGGACCGACTTACTACCTTCATACGTTTCATATCGAATTTTACTGCTTATTCACTGTGAGTTATAGCATCCCTTATTACTTTTTACTATTTTTGGGACTGAGAATACATGCGCTTTTTACGTTTTACATACTAGACACGAGTACTTGAACTTTATATATGTGTGGGTTACAAAACGGCACAAAGATTCCCCTTAGCTCGGTAACGTTTAATCATTGGTTTCTGAACCGTGAACGCGAATCTTAGATATGGATCCATAGGGTTTGACAACCCCACTCGGGCTAGTCGCACTAGCAGACAACGGGTGTTTAATACTTTGAGGACAAACACACTCGCCAAGTGCACTTTTAGGGGGTGATATACATACGTTAAGTCTAGTTACCGGGTGCCGACGGTTAAGCATATACTTTTCATACTGATTTAAACTGCTGATTAAAGCACTGAAATGTCGTGGTCTACATTACTTTACTGATTACAAACTATAGCTCACCAACAATCGTGTTGACTTTTAAATGTGTATTTCTCAGGTGCTTAGACGATGTTGCTTCCGCTGTTAGACTTGCCGTCTTGGTGTTATAGACTTGCTGTTATGGACCTCATGTGTTAGATTTCAGCTGCATTACTTAGAGATGTCTCAATCATGGAACTTTTCTTTTGCATTCGTAACTTACGTTATTTGTGACGACCCGGGAATTTCCGACCAAATTTAAATTTAATCTTTGTATGATTTCGATACGATAAGCAAAGTCTGTAATGTTGAATCTCAAAAATTTTGAACTATTTCATAAACTCAATTGACCTTCGACCATTCCCGACGATTCACAAATAAATAATTTGTAAAATAGATATATATAATTTTCTTTGAAATATTATTTGAAATAATATATGATTTAATTGTTGGAAATAAATATATTAAATAATATCAGTATATTTAATATTATTAATTTAATATATAATATATAGATATGTAGATAATTATATATATATATATATATATATATATATATATATATATATATATATATATATATATATATATATATATATATATATATATATATATTATAAAATGAAATATTATATATTGTAATTGTTATAATCAATGTTGAAAAAATAATAATAATATATAACAATTATTATTTTAAGAGTATATATATAAATAAAGTATATAGAATATATATTTTGTGATTTCGAAGTTATTTAATAAACGACGGTAACGCTCAATTGTCATTCGATAGATAGTAAACGAGTTAAAAAGAAACTCATTTGATTTTAAAATAAACAGTGATCCGAAAATGGGTTCTATAAATTATAGGCTTAGTAAAAATGTATTTAGGAGCTATTTATTAAATTTTAAAACTTTTTATATTTTACTTGGGATCGGGGGTGAATAATTAATGTAATTTTTATTTAATAGTTAATGATCAAATTTTATATCATCATGACCAAAATAAATAAATATAATTACTGTTAAAATTTGGGAATTTTTCGAAGACTTTTAATCCGCCACTAGTTTACAACGGAGTACGATACAATACATGCGTTAGAGTGTCGGTAGACTAATAGTAATTTATATCCGTGACTCTTGAATAATTACTCAAAGTGTAATGTGTTTGTCTCCCATTTAAGTGCCTCTATCTTTTCTTTTCTATATATTATATGCTTATACCTACATGAAGAGATAAGAACTTAAAACTCAACTGAGTTTCTCATTTACTTCTTTACTTTCGAAAACACCCTACAACCACAACCATAACCCATCGATCATCACCATCATCATGTTATTATTGGATCACCTCTTGCTTGATCATCACCACCGGCTACCACCTTAACCTCCATCATAAACACCCTCATCACCTTATCACCCCGGTTCCCATTAAGTACTCATTAACTATATAAATAACTGTATAATATTATAATTAGAGAATACAGTGTAAGATGCGTTGGAACCCAGATGGTTTTCAGTCTCAACCTAGTACTTTGGTTGAACTTGATATCTATCTGTTTCTTTCTATCGAGTCCCAAACCTAAACCCAAACCAAACTTCTTTTAAATTAGGGTTTCATGCTTCTGCTATACATATACTAATTCTGTTTGTCTATACTTCTGTCCCAAAAATCGCCACCCCACATCATCCCCTTCATCGATACCCTCACAACTCGTTGATCATCAAAAATACTAACCGGTTACTGCTATATTCCTTTTTACTTTCGGATCAACAAGAACTCCAATACAACACCTAAACGATTTTGTTACTACTTGATTGCTACTGTTACTATTCCGGTGGGAATGAAGAAGATGATGATGCTTATGGTGACTAACGAAAACAATCGAATTTATACACGGGTACAACGATGATGATGATAAAATTGTAAGACATAACGATGATGAGAATATCATGATGATTATGATGATACCGTAACGAGTATGATGGTGATGATAAATGATGAAGACGATCACCATTAACACACCTGCAACAATTCGTGAACCTACAATACCGGCTGCTACTATTTCGTTCTGGTTTATAGTCGAATGAGACCACCACCATCAAGAATCGAAGGTCTGTTATTTGCTGCGAATCAGATTACGGTTTCTGTTCGATACAACCCCAAACTCCACTAAACAAACTGCTACTGCATCTGTTATCTGTCACGATCACTAATCAGTGAAGGTTGCTGCTATTACAGTATGTCTGTAACAATAAAACAATGATGATGAAACGGAGACACGATGAAGGAGATGATGATCTAGATCGTAATAGGAACTCAACTGAAAATGGGGTAGATGATGACGAGGGAGATGATGTCACTGTGATGAATTCGATTTGATGGAGATTAGGATCGAAATTTTTCTTTCTTCTGTCGGTCGAACTGCAACCCCACACGGCCTCTTTATCTTTATTAGGTATAAAGATGATTATTTTTGGCATTAATAATATTTATATTTACGATATTTATTTAAAAAATAAAATAAAATAAAATAAAATAGGGTTTTAAAGGTGTAAATGTACTTCATAACAGAAAAACAGGAATAGATGGATGGTTATGGGTGTCTGTGTTGACCGGGAGGTCGCGGGTTCAAGTCCGGTCTGGAGCAATTCTTTTTAGAGAAGCTTTTAAAGGGTATACTCATTTATTATTATTATTATTAATATTAATATTATTATTATTATTATTATTAATATTATTATTATTATTATTATTATTATTATTATTATTATTATTATTATTATTATTATTATTATTATTATTATTATTATTATTATTATTATTATTATTAAGTATTAGTATTATTATTTTTAATAGTATTATTATTATTAATACTCTTATTATTAGTATTGTTACTATTAATTATTGTTATTATTACTAAGTATTATAATTATTATTAGTATTGTAATTATTACTATTATTATCATAATTATAAGTATTATAACCATTATTATTATTATTATTATTATTATTATTATTATTATTATTATTATTATTATTATTATTAATGTAATTATTATTGTTAATTTTATCATTTAAGTATTATTATTATCATCATTATCATTAATATTAGCATTATCATTAATAATAGTAAAAGAATTACTATAAGAATTATAATTACAATTATAAGTGATAAACAGCTTTTGACATGTCAAATAAATAAAAGTGCGAGTTAAAACAAGAAAGTAATTAATGGTTCATTGTTTTGGTAGTGGGTTTGCTAGACAAGAGGTCGTGGGTTCGAAACCTGGCAACAGCAAATATATATATTTTTTTAAAGAAGCTGTTTTGATAAGCCTGGGCCTATTGGGCTGTTAATGGAAAACTGAATTGGGCTAGTAATGGAAAGTTTGGATTGGGCTATTTAGGATCAGAAATGGACTAGCAAATTTTGGACTTTTAATGGACTTCAAGTTTAAGTATAAATCATTATTATTAATATATTATTATTACCATCATTATTAATATTATTAGTATTAATATTATCATAAATATTTTTATTAATATTATCATTAAAATTGAATATTTAGTATTATCACTATAAGTATAAGTATTATTATTATCATTATTATTTTTATTATCATTATTATTATTATTTTTAACATTAATATTATTTTATCTAGTAACTATTAGTTATATGAAACTATACTTAATACATATAATATAACTATATTTTTATTTATTTAAAGTACATAAAATGAATACATTTATGAAACATACAAATTATTAATAAAATGATATCACTAATATATATATGGTTGGATTACTATACCGAATATTGCCTCTTTAACTTGGTAACCTAAGAATTAGGAAAATGGCCCCTAATTGACGCGAATCATAAAGGTAGATCTACGGGCACTGACTAGCCCCAGTCAGAGAATTTGAATTGCTTTAGTACTTCGATTTAAATGGTGATTGCGATTGCCGGTATATGGCATACTTGCGAGTATGCGGGGGATATTCTATATGCATTATGTTAATGTCGGTTACCAGGTGTTCATCATACTAATAATTTTTATACAGATAGCTATATACCTGTATGATTTTTATACACTTGCTAGTGTATGGTTATTTATAAAATAAAATCTTGTGGTCTATTAAAATTATTGAAATCATTGTTATGATAAACCTATGAACTCACCAACCTTTTGGTTGACACTTTTAAACATGTTTATTCTCAGGTATTAAAGAAATCTTCTGCTGTGCATTTGCTCATTTTAAAGACATTACATGGAGTCGTTCATGGCATATTTCAAATGACGTTGTATTCATATCATTTGAGTTCAAAAAGACTGTTATTAAGTCAATGACAGATTAGTCATTCATATCATGGGAATCATATATCATTTGTATCGAAATGTTATATTTTGAAATGAGTTTATCTTTTAAAAGAATGCAATGTTTGTAAAACGTATCATTTAGAGGTCAATACCTCGTAATGAAACCAATTAATATGAAACGTTTATAATCAATATGAAGGGGCCGTTTCAGTATAAACTATTAAGAACTTTAATTTTTGATAGTACAAGGAGAACCTCGTTTTTTATTAAATGAAATAACACAAATTGATATGGATACAGATGTATAATTGTATATGGATATGAATATAAATGTGTAAATTTTTTTCACCTTCTTGATTATCTATTTACATTAATCACATTCATATAATTGGATTAAGTTAAAAATCAATTTTAAACACACTATATAATTTTCAGATTTTTTTAACACCTAAAATTTTATTTGGAATTAACGAGTTGTCAAGGCAATTTATTGAATCAGGCTCAAATTTACTCATAGAAAATAAGTAAGAGAAAGCCAATAGGCGAAAACAGTCGAAAGTCTCACTTTCCTGACAATGTTGGTGCCAAAAACAATGTCGCTTCTTAGGCGTCATAGTCACCAAAAAGTCGAAATGAAAATGCAAGCAATCTGAGCTGGTTGTATAAGTATATACAACACACTTTCTCGCCAAAACTTATGTTGTAAATTCACATAACCGATCACGCGAGCTGATTGACAAACATTGGCGAATTTAGTATCATCAGTGTGATCCATTGGCGAGCTCATCGCATGTGATTGGGGTGACCACAACCTCGTCATGGTTGCCGCTAGTCTTAAAAATTAAAATATAGTAAAATAAGACTTTGAGTTGGAGTATTACTACAACTACTACAACCAAAAAACTTGTTGATATATTAGTTTTGTCTTGCAGTGACAAAAGGAGAAAGTGACTAAATAATTACTTACTTATTTGATTGCATTCACACTCCATCTTCGCAGCAACATATATGCTGGTGAAAGTCATATGAAACTTCCTTTCGAGCAAAAAATAAAGTACTGTAAATGTTTATAATGAAACTTCCTTTAAACCATCCGGATGTTGTTAAATCGCCATAACTACACGGATTAGACCGTATAACTAACACATATGAATATTGGGAAGAAGTAAATTGATTGTACAGAAAGGAAAAGAACTCGCCAAAAAGAATTAGGAGTAAAAGAAAATAAAGAAAATTTTTATGTTAAATGTGATTACAATTATTATATGATCTAAGGTAAATTTTAGAAAATGTCACTAAATTATGGCAGATCTACAAAAAAAGAAGTGTGGAAATACCAACTCTTATCAAAAAGTGTCATTTACAACAAATTATGAATATTTACCTCAAATTGCTTTAAAGGGTATGAATTTACTTTGCATATAATTTTTTTAATGTGCAATAAGAACAAGAATTATGAACATATAACCTTTTTAATATCCGGTATTAATTGATTCTTAGAGCCTAAATTAACATATAACATTTTTAACGTACAGTATGAATTGACTCTTAGAGTCTAAATTAAATTTCAGGTAGCAAGCGTCGATTTATTGGCGACTTGACTGACTCTTAGAGGGCTAAACAATTACAATAACTTTATAAGCTAAGTATTTCAACTAAAATTACATTTGCTTCTACTTACTAGTAAATTCAAAGAATAATTTCTAACGAAATAAAAATATATCTTTCTTTATGCTAGACGAGCCAAAAGCAAGTTATTTCAAAATTTCTAAGAGGGCTAGTGTCGGTCCGTGAATGGACCCGCCTTTGCCCTCCGCCTTCCCATCACCCCGATACTAGCAATTAGCCAATGGCTAGTGCTTGATGTCCCGTACTCCAAAATGTCGTTGGATAGCAAAATGGATCACGGACTGAAAGCATTGATTTGTTGTACATTTTACCTTATTACTTGTACTCGTAAATAATTAATTAATTTAGTGGGTGTGAGGAAGTGTGTGATGGGTACGTCATGGTTGTTAGTATTTAGTGGTTGGTTAGTGATGGAAAGAAGGTGCTGATGTGACGCTGATGTGATACTCCGTGATTTCATAACGGACCGTCATGGTTAAGAGTGGTCTAAACAAACCAAATAAAGTACACACATATGACTAGTTTTTAAAAAGAGAAACAAAAAGTATTATTATGTCATGAGTAACTAAAATTTCCTAAAGCATAGACCACGTGACTCTGGATACTCTATAAGGCTGTGACGGCTAATATTAAACTTTAATTTAATAATTAATAATTATAATTATAATTATAATTATATTCAATAGAATATATGATTTTACTATTCACAACATTATTTTATTTGAAAAGGTTACTTTAGTAATTTTATGCCCTAGGGTTTCTTGCATCTTCTACATCTTCTTCTCTAATCTAGAAGTTTTACCTGTGAAAACCCGGTACAATCGAGACTCTTCCTTCTCCACCTTCGTTTTAATCTACTCACCCATCAGAGTTTCAATCTCAATCTACAAACCCTATCTGCCCCAAAAATACTCACCCACCTCCGTTTCAGTCGATCTAAAAAAAGTCTGCCCTAAAAATCCCTAAAAATAGTTGATCAGAGGCCGACGGTTTGTGATTTCAACGCCTTCTACCACGTATCATCTTCAACTCCGTTGATTCCAGGTTTCTTTACTTTTTCTTCCTTTCGCCTTCTTCATCCTCTGAATTTTAGTTGCCGATTTTTCTCATGTTTAGATCTCTGTTAATGGTAAGCGTTTATCTTCTTCTATTTCTAATTGCTCATGTGACTGCCGTATTTGTCCAATTGTTGAGCTAACTTGACCGTCGACGACATGTTCGTTTCCCGTTTTTTTTTTGGTGATGTTATTTGCGTGTCAATGATTTTCTATCCTTTAAAATAATCACTCTAATTGTGTGTTTCTTTTTGGTTCCGAATGTTGACCTGGAAACACTATACATCTCTTTATTTTTTTCGAATATGATGTTTACCTTTCCGATTTTTTGGTTTTTTAATACAGGTTCTGTGCACTTTGTTTGGAGACGGATTTGTGTTCAGATACGTGTTCCTTTGTTATTATACGTTTAGTAGTTAAATTTTTATGCTTCTATGTGTTTGCATGGCTTTAAGAATCCTATAATTTGCACCTGTTTGTCGCATTTATTTTTATCCTTGTTATTAGAAATTTTGAGGTAGTCGAGTGTTCTACTTCGGTTAAACTTAACGGTAATGCGGGAGGTTATATCTCCGGTAATGATTCGAAAAGGCGGGCTAACAGGCGTAACTACCTGACGGATCATAATCGTCTTTACCAGCTACTTCATGGTGGTTTTGTAACGACGCTGGATTTTCCAACGTTTATTTATTAATAATTATTATTATTAATACTTGTGATTAAACGAATGTATGTTATTACATTTACTTGATGCCATGATTAACCGTACTTGACTTTAATTGCCCGAAACCTCTTTGTGACACCCGAAACTTACACGAATAATATTTTCAGATATTATTTACATTCATGATTAGTTTTATTAATCATTTTAATTAACTAAGGTTATTAGTTAGTTACATGGGCTTTAAATGGATTAATTTGTTAATTAATTGAACTTGGGCCTTGTTAATGTTAATGGACTCTTGAATGAGGACTTATAAGCCCAACCTACTTCTTAATGGACCTTTTAGCCCAACCTACCATGTGTAAGTATTACTTGTAAATGGAAACTAGTTAGTTAAGAACATTGGAATCTAGTTAACATATAATCCCCATGTAAACCCATCTTTTATCCACACTTTTAAGGCTTTACATACAAGGAACCATTGAACTCTTGCCTCCCTCTTTTTTTTCTGCTGCAGCCGTGGGCTTCCAAGGAGTGGAGGGAGTTCAAATTCTTTTTTTTTTTGTGTTACTTCTACTTGCATTTTGCTCTCTTTTTCTCATACACAAAACACTCTCATACTTGCAACTCTTTTACTCTCTTTTTCTCTCTATACTTAGTAAGTAACTTGAACTTTCTTTCTTTCTTCTTTTCTTGTTAAAACCGAAATCAAGAACAGCCTTAATCATCATCATTCTTTGTTTGTTTTAATCTTTTGTTACTTGTGTTGATTACTAGTAGTTGTTTGTTACTTACTTACTTGGTTTCAAGAATCAAACTTACTAGTTTCATTCTTCTTTTATCTTGTTTTTACAAGAACACTCAAGAACATAAACTTACTAGTTTATGTTCTACACTTAATGTATCAAAAGATTGTAAGTTCATAGTTGTTAAACTCATACTTGTAATTCATGTTAGTAAACTTTAAAGTTTACTTTCTTAAAGATCAAACTTTGGTTTGAATCTTTAAAGTATGAACAACAATGAACTAGTTACTTGTTTACTTAGTTTATGTCTTCATTTTATGCACTTTAATTTTGTGATTTTGATTGTTGTTGGTCAAGTACTACAAGTTAGTCTTGATTTCATTTCTCTTGAACTAAAAGTTAACTTTACTAGTTCAAGAACATGTAAATGAAACTTTTAATTATAACTTTGTACACTTATGTTTGATCTAGACTTTTGAGTCTTGGATCTTCAAGATCAAACTAAGAACTATGTTCTACAACTCAAGATCTTGATTTCATAAGTTTACTTTCAAGTTTGTAACTTATTACTAGTTTTAAAGTTCATGTATGTGTTAGATCTAAGACCTTGATGTAACTTTGGCTCATCAAACTTCATACAACTCTTAAGTGAGTTGTGCTACATGTCTTAGACCTACACTTGTGTCATAATAGTCAAAACTTGGTTAATATTACTTTTACATTTCATGTATGTGTTGAATCTAAGACTTTGATGTAACTTTGGTTCATCAAAACACTTGCAACACTTAAGTGAGTTGTGCTTCATGTCTTAGACTTACACTTGGGTTATGATGGTCAAACCTTGGTGAAAATGATGCAAACACATCAACGAATTGTACACTAGAAGCTATATGCATCAAGGATGAGAACCATGATAAGCATCGAGCACCAAGACCACCGGAACCCACTATTTTTCTGTTTTCTGTCTTCTGCCTGCTGTTTTTTGGTTTCTGTTACAGACCAGTACACCTGGGCTACTGTACCTTGATTTTCAGATAAATCTTTTCGAGTAGATAACTTTTCATATAGGACTCGTCTTAATCCGAGTTACGGTTTAGGATTTATGGCCCTCCGATCGTCACTATGTCCTTTAACGTTGTGCAGAAATTTCTGACCTACTCGCACTTAGACCGTCGCCACGGTCAAATGAAGACAGACTCATATACGGAGCCATGGACACTGGTCTCACCTTATTTCAGTAAGGGTAGAGGCCGTGGTGACTGACTGAAGTCAGCCTTTGTTTTAAACTACTTTCATAAACGAAACTTACTTTACGCCTTTTGTTTGATGATGAATGATGATGACACTTAAGACCTTATTTACATACTTTTAAACCTATTCTCACGATTTACTGACTTAGTACTATTTGACTTAGGTTGAGGACTCGTTGGACCTTTCGGACCGATTACTTGCACACTTTTCCCGACTCGACTTTACCGCCACTTTATCATTGTGAGTTATAGCATTCCCTTTTTACTTTAACTTATTTTGGGAACTGAGAATACATGCGGATTTTATGTTTTACATACTAGGCACGAGTACTTAAACTTATATATGTGTGGGTTATACAACGGCATAAACATTCCCTTTAGCTCGGTAACGTTTAATCATTGGTTTTTGAACCGTGAACGCGAATCTTAGATATGGATCCATAGGGTTTGACATCCCCACTCGGGCTAGTAGCGCTAGCATTTAACGAGTGTTTAATACTTCGTAAACATACGCACTTGCCAAGTGTACTTTCAGGGGGTATAAACGTTAAGTTAGTTACCAAGTGCCCACGGTTAACATATACTTTATCATACTGTTTTGAAACGCTCTTTGTAGCACTGAAATCTCGTGGCCTACCTTACATACTGTTATACTTAAACTATAGCTCACCAACCTTTGTGTTGACGTTTTTAAGCATGTTTTTCTCAGGTGCTTAAGGTTATTTGCTTCCGCTGTCGTGCTAGTCTTGCCGTAGACACCCGCTGCTCTAGTGTTATCACCGCATGAACTGTTTATCCTGCATTCATAACTTTAATACTTTTGAACTATGTTTTGTAACGACCTAAGGATCACATACATTTATTCATGCTTGCTATTCGTAGAAGCATACTATTGGTGTAAAACAATTGACGTCGGTTATGACGTCATCTTTTTATCGTGAATGCAACTTCTTTTTTTACAGCATATAGTACTTAACCTTGTAATGATCCTGTTGTTGATGATTCGTACACGATGGTTTTGTACGGGGCATCACAGGTTTGATCGATGTTTTTCAGGATATGTTTTACAAGTTGAACCTTCTGTTTCACATGTTGTGTCATGCATAGCTGATGACGTTTCATGTACTGACCTGCTTCAGAGTATGTGCAGTTCGATGCTCATTTATGTTCATTATATGTACTCTCTATGTTTACAATTCTCAGTTTTCGCTGTTTGTTTTCTCCTTAGATGGTCGCTCAATGCCACGCTCTTCAGGTGCTATTACACGTGGGTTAGTTGGCGAAGGGCCTTCAGGTTTGTTACTACTGTTCAATCTGTATGTAAGTATGTATTTGTCGTTATCTTTTAAGTTAACGCAAGCATTTAATAATAACCTGTTGTGTCTTTAAGTTTAGTACAACTAATAGATGACTAAGATTTGTAGCTAATATTTTTACATTTGATTTAGTTACATATTTGGTGTCCACCTTTTAGGATAGCAGAAATTGTTCCTCTGACTGAACTTTAACCAAACCAAGGATTCATGCCGATAGAGATGAACGTTTATCGCACATGGGTCGCCGGGTTACCAGGGCTTCAAGACCCACTCGGCTACTGCTGCATTATGCTTGACAAATACGTAAGTCTGCAAAACATTAGTAGCCATATCTATAAACAAAACTGCTATTTTATACGTGACTCATTCCTGGAAAATATAAACAGGGAAACGGTATACAAGGACACATGAATTTCAATGATATCGATCAGTTCTATGAAGTGTTCAAGCCTTCAAAAATGGCAGAAAGCAGTATCAATTCAGACGCTACTGCGATTTGGACGGGTCACCATCTTTGAAGAAGTTCCCAACACAGACTTCGCAGAGCACTACTTCAACTTTTTTCCCAACAATCAACTACCCAGCAGATATCTCAAAAATTCACCTATAACATGTAAGTGTAATCTGATCGATAAAATGTAAGGTTAATCTATTTAACAAAACTGATTTTTACAACACCGTTCTAATCGTACATGTGCATGAATAACAATGCACGTTTCACTTGCTAATTGCAAGTTCTAAATCGTTGCAACTTGCAATAAGTGCAGCCCACTGTTCTTTCTTTGCTTGCTTTCAAATGCGTATACATGTGAGTAGTTATATACACACTCGACTGTAATGAGACTGATAAGTGCTGACTTTTCTTGAGACATTTGATAGTAGAATCTGTTATCAATAAATGTTTATTATTTAGTGTAGTAAAGCCTGGATGCCTTACATTTTTACTTAGTGTAGTAAAATCTACAACATACTAACAAAAGAACGTATGGCAGATTACATTGGAATTATAGTCAGAGTACACAACATCGAGAACCACGAAAACGCTCACACCGATCAGTCCAAGCGAAGAAGGCTTTACATAGTAAGGAGAACAACATTATAAAAAAAAGGCACAACCAATTTACAAAAAAAAAAAAAAAAAAAAAAAAAAAAAAAAAAAAAAAAAAAAAAATTGTTCTGCTCTCTGTATCTTGCAGCAACAACATCGTCGAACTGACACTCTGGAACGAACACGCCGAAAACTTTGACGTTGCCGAATACCTGGACCATATCAAACAATAAGTACAACAGAGGTGTACATTCTCCTAAACCCTATAGGTGTAGTCGAAATTGGCATCCGTTACAACGTTTAACATGGTTGGCTAAATGGTAGGCTGATTTACAACTAAAAATTCAGATCCGGCGGGAACGAAAACAACAAAGAAACGTGACTAACGTGCAACAAACACTTACACTGGCCTTTTGAACACCTCAACCCCGTAACTGTTAACGATCACTAACCTTTTGTTGTAAATAGCAAGTATCTCTTGCTGTAGGTTTATGTAGTAGGTATATCTTTTGCTGTAAATAAAAAAACTCCTTAAATAGGAAATAGCTATTACTACGTTGTAATAGACATCCTTTGCTGTAAATAGGATGTAACTGTTAAGCTTTTGTAACAACTTGCATATTAAACGCTTTCATACATTACCAACTGACCACACACCTATTACAACCCGGCAGCGAAGCGCCGGGCGATCCTCTCTTGTTATCATCGTTGGAACAGTGAATAAATTATAAATTTATACAGTGATCGTTCAATAATAATCTTTTCTTTAACATTTAACGTGCTAAGATTATAGTAACAAGTATCCTCTTTAAATTCTGTTTTTAAGTTATGATTATTAGTTTTTTTTCTTTTTTTTTTATGTATGATTACTTTATTGAGTTGATTGATTCACATGTCAAAACTGTAAATTGATCATAAATCTACTCGATAATATATTTTTCAAGTAGCTTTAGCTTAGATATAGATAAATATATTAAAGCTCACGTATTAAAAACTTAGATTAGATACAAACGATTAATCAAAAAGGGAATCATAAATGGCCTAAACTATATAGTTACACAAATTTATAAACTCCGTATTAGTTTATTTAAAATTAAATTTATTAATTAAAATAACACAAGGAAGTAAGAACAAAAATCCATGAAGTATATAGTTACATAATTTTACTACGTACTAAAATTATTGGAGTACTAACTAGTCAGTGTCCGGCCCGCGCAATGCGGCGGAGGCTTTCGGCCTGCGTATTCATATTCAACGTAGCTTTATATATTTACAGAAGGGAAAACGGCTCATGTGTTAAGCGCCGTTGTTGGTGTTGTCGTCTTTACTGTTTTTTAAAATCTGTCCTGTTCGAACGTAGTTCGCTTCGTTTTGTTGATAAAATTATTTCGAGTCTGACGGTGCTGGCGAAAAAATATAACTCGCGGCAAGCAGGAAGATACGGGCTGTCGTTTTTAGCGTTTTTTAAAAAGTGTCTGTTTCAAACGTACTTATTATCGTTTTGTTCATAAAATTATTTCGAGTATGACGCTCATGTCGAAAAAATTTAACTCGCGGCGAACGGAAAGATATGGGTTGTCGTTGTGTTTAGCATTTTTTGAGAAGTATCCGTTTCGCGTATAGTTAGTCCCGTTGGGTTTGTAAGATTTTTTCGAGTTGAACGGTGGTCTCGGAAAAATTTAACTCGCACCGAGCGAGAAGATAGGGTCCGTTATAAATTTGGGTGGAATTAGTTTCTTTTATTTTAATAAAATTATATATTTACACTTTTTACCCTTTAAAAAGTGTAAACTTGAGGGGCTGTTGTGTAAATATAGACGAAATTGAGGGACCGTTTGTAATGTGAACAGCAAATTCGATTTAACTGTGGCAAGAAGCTAGAGCATGAAAAGACAACTGTGTGAATTACTTGGCATCAAATATAATAAAAGTAAATCTTGACATCTACACCTAGAAGATTATCGCTACTTAGCACCAAATCCCGTGTTAATTCTATCCCCAAAAGATCTAGACAACTGTGTGAATTACTACCTCCAAACATACGTAATTTAGATTCACTTTACTTGAAAGGATTGATATCATCAGGAATTGGTTCACAATCCTTCAAAACGACAGGATACTCACCAATCTCGTTCATCCAAGGATTATGGCGATCAAGATAATTAACAGTCTTCATTGCACGCCAAATGAGACTACTACACTTAAAACCTGACCCGAACGCCATCTGCCATACCTGGTTACCTTTCTTGACTCGACCCTTTGCCTCCACGTACGCCAGCTCATACCATATCGAGCTGCTGGAGGTGTTTCCGTACCTATACAATGTCATTCTAGAAGCTTCCATTACGGTGTCTGAAAACCCTAGTGTCCTCTGCAGCTCATCGAGCACCGGCTTCCCACCAACGTGAGGGAGGAAGTGATCGATGACGCCATTGTAATTAGGTATGTACGGCTTGATGCTCATTGACGGAATTATCTTTATATTAATTTTAATGTAGTTTAAAAGGTATTTGAGTTTCTCTTTTAATGGAAGGATGAGGTATGATAGGATGGTCACGTTGGGTTTAATGGTGTCTATGGCGGCTGTAATGAGGTCTTTGTTGATGTTAATTCCAACCATCCCAGCTTCGTCCTCTTCTCTACATACACACTTGTAGGATCGATCTAAACGTGATGTATTGGTGTGTATTGCGTGAACAAGTTCGTATTTACATTTCTTGATATCGGACGGGTGGTTCGAGAGGAGAATCGCGGCTCCACCCACACGGAACACGCAGTTTTGTAGGAGTTTTGAACGATCTTTTCCCCGGTACAAGTTATCGGTAATGCCCTCTGTACTCACTATCAAAGCATATGAGTTGAGGTGCACCTATGAAAATTAGCAACTCATTAGTTGTCTTTGTAGTCTTTGGTAGCTTAGACCCACTTGTTTCTACACGTTTGTTAAAAAAATTTGTTTTCACCAATAAGGTTGAGCAGAGTCTTCTCATTATTTTAATGGGCCATGTTCGAAACATAAAAAATAGACCATTATAAACATTAAATTTATATAACATATCATAAAAAGATATATAGTGCTAAAAATATATCAATAGAAAAAAAGTTAATGTGCGATTAAATTGTATGATAAATTAATTTTTACGATTTGATTTATGAAAAGATTATAAATGAATGTATTATTATATAGGACTTTTAAAATTTTGGGCCACCACAAAATTCGGGGCCATATTCGACCGCACACTTCGCACATGTGGTAGAGACGGCCCTCGGGTTGATTGAGAATACAACAATCAAGATAATGGTGCCGAAATACCTGCAGGAGTTGTTGAGCAAGTCCTATTGCACGAAGCCCTGCACTGCACCCCATCCCAACAAGATTGTAGGTGATGATGTTCTCTCTAAGCTTATATCGGTTAACAATCATGCTACAAAGAGACGACACTGAGTTATGAATAGTACAATTCACAATTAGGATCCCAATATCCTCGCATCTTACACCCGTTTTTGCGAGAAGCATGTCCACTGAACCAAAGATGGTCTTCTCAACTTCTCGTCTAGCATGGTTAATGGACGGGTTGTAAGTTTGTTGAGAAAAGATCTCAGGAAAATAAGTGGAGTCACCGAGACCGCATCCTTCCAAAACTTTCGTCATGTAATCCAAAGTCTCTTCCGAGTAAAATCCGAATTGCCTTAGTTTCTTAACAAACTCTTTGGAGCACATTTGAGAAATTGGAGGCTTGTAACATGTGAAATCTACTAAATAAACTCTGCATGAAGCTTTTTTTGTCATGACAAGACGTAATAAAAACAGACACGTTAACAGGGCTAAACAGTACACGGTTTCTATTTTAAAAGTAAAGATAGGCTGACTAATGAAGTCCATGAGATCTTTCTAACTGTGGTTGGTATTAAACATGAGTGTGGTTTAATAATAGAATTTATAATATAATGGACGCGATTTTATTATCTTATTTTGGATAATACTAGTGCCATATAAACTTCGTGATATGTTACTATAAATAGATAGATTGGAGGTGCACTTGGATTTGCATGGTCAAATTAGTACGTCTCAAAAGTCAACTAATACACCCTCACACATTACTACGGATAGATTGGAGGTGCACTTGGATTTGCATGGTCAAATTAGTACGTCTCAAAAGTCAACTAATACACCCTCACACATTACTACGGACTGTTACTCCGTATTTATTACTATTACTATTGATTCTCTTGATGAAGAAAACTAGTCCGGATCCGGCCCGCGCAATGCGGCGGGGGCTTTCGGCCTGTGTATTCATATTTAACGTAGCGTTGTGTATTTACAGAGGGGAAAACGGCTCATGTCTTAAGCGCCGTTTTAGATGTCGTTGTCTTAAACGTTTTTTAAAAAGTGTCCGTTTCGAACGTAGTTAGTTTCGTTTTATTCATAAAATTTTTTCGAGTGTAACGGTGCTGTCGAAAAAATTTAACCTGCGGCGAACAGAAAAATACGGGCTGTCGTTGTGTTAAACGTTTTTTAAAAAGTGTCTGTTTTGCGTATAGTTAGTCCCGTTGGGTTCGTGAGACTTTTTCGAGTTGAACGGTGGTCTCGGAAAAATTTAACTCGCACCGAGCGAGAAGATAGGGTCCGTTATAAATATGAGGGGAATTAGTTTATTTCATTTTAATAAAATTATATGTTTACACATTCTACTCCTGGAAAAGTGTAAACCTGAGGGGTTGTTGTGTAAATTGAACCGAAGTTGAGGAACCAATTGTAGTGTGAACGCAAACTCAAAACTACAATCGAAAACAACTGAAACTACACAATTGACCATGGCTTATAGTGTGTAAGGGTTAATATTAAATATTAAATATTAAATTAATATTAATATTAATATTAATATTAATATTAATAAGTAAGAAAAAAAGTTATTTTTATAAATAAAACATAACAAGACAACCTGTTAGAGTATTAGGATTGGGCCAGCCCGATTACATTGTAGGCTGGGTCCATTAGGGTTATTTAGCATATTAGGGTTTGTAATACCTATATATATGCATCAATAATACAATCACATTCATGGGTTCATATTCTATTATATAACATGGTAATTAGAGTTTAGGTCTGATCCCGAGACCTAGTCGGCCGCCTTGAGCCGCTATCTATACGGCCCGTCAATTCACCATCCATCCCTACTATCCAAAAAAAAAAACCCCTAATAATATTGTTCGTATTTTTTTTTTTTCCTATAGCCGATCAAACTCTCAATCTCCTCTTCTTCTTTTTGCTTTTAATCCCACAATTTCATTAATGCTAATGTTTCTCTCAAACTTCGATGCTGAGCGACCTGCTTACAGCCGTCAGTCATACCATTATTCTTTTAATATTGTTGAAATATTCCTCTTCCTTCATCTATCAATATTATTGGTTGATTATTTTGCCGCTGTCTTATTTTGTAGCTATTTTCGTTTTCATCTTTTCCTACTCATTTAAGCAACACAGTCGCATGTTAACCAAAAAAAAAAAAAAACACTTTGTGTTTGATTGTATTGGACGGTCTCACCTTTTCTTATCATCTTTTATATACTTAATTTTCTTATTTTATTAAATAATAATAAATAATCGGTGTGGGGCTGAGCCGCATAGCTTGACTAGGTTCCAAATCCCGATAAAAAGAGGAATACAAAAAGAAAAAAACAATTTTTTTTTGCAGCGTTGAAGAATACTGTTATCGATGACAAAAGTAGCATATCAAAAAAAGCGGTACTTGATCCTTAGGCACAGCAATTCACAGCGTAAAAGAAAAAACAAACGCTACAGAAAAGGAGAAGCCGTCAAAGAGATCTGCAACTCTACAAACGATTATTAGTTCTTCTATTTTTTTTCCTATCCAATCCGTAGATGCCAATACAATCTTTTATTCCAATGATGCAAGCACATGCTCAGCCACTCATCAATTTGATACTGTGCCAAACACCAATCTAATCCCTATGTATGCAACGTCCACCTTATAGCCTATCTTCTTTTATTTATTTACTTTTCTTATATATAACATTTTGTTGATTGTTGATTTCCGTTTCAATTTAGCCAACAAAGCAAACATATTGCTTTTTTGTTCTATGCGTATCTTGACAACACCACAACAAAGACCACTAATTTGTGTTCATATAGACCCATATATATTTATTTCTTTGTTTTTACGCTCTATTATTTTGTCATCATGTTAGACGGTACAAACAATCAAAACCTTACTTCAATGTCGCGTACACAGTTGCTAAATATTATTAATTCTCAAGCCCAACTTATAGCTCAATATCAAATGGCTCAACACTTTCAGCCCAATTACTATGGTGGACAATTATTTGGACAGCCCACTGGACCTGCAAACGTTTTTCTGTTTGAATATGCCTTATCTCAATTGATTTCACCTATTAGAAAAATAGTCTCAGATTCAGGGGAACTTTAATCTCACAACAAAAAAGTCTTTATCTTGAAGAACTTCAAAATATTTTAGACCAATTATACATACCTGGTTAAATAAGTTGTACATACCTGGTTAAAAATTCTGCATAATTCGGTTCTAAAGTTTAATTTCTATAATAGTTCAAAATTTAATATAAATTCAAAAATGTTGTAAACTATTCATAGTACGATTGCCATTTATAATTTGTTATTGGAGTTCTGCTGGTTTTTCGAAACAAATAAACATTGACAAACACACAATGAAGAACAAATTTAAGAATCAAAACTACTTACAGATACAAATCAAATCGCCAGATGCACAAAGAAATAAACAGAGGCACTGCTTGCGAAAGATTTTGATCCAAACAATCGGCAATCGGAACACAACATACAAACAGATCATAACTCAATCAATAACACCTAAAATTACAGCAATAATAATAATAAAATAAAAACAAAGCAAAACACAAATGAGTTAGCACCTTTTTCTCTGTCAATGAAACACGCTGGAAAGATTCCCGTCGACGTCATGAATACGCAATCGAAGAAACAGAACGGATTTATGAAAGTGGCAAACGATGAAACCATTAAACCCTAATCTGTCTTCCAAACCCCAAAATCACAAAGATAAACCCACCAAATAGCATCTGATTGATTGCAACTCATATATCCATCGGTTGTTATTACACGACCGCTCACCCGACCACGGGTTCATTCACGGTTGATCCACAGTCGCAAACTCTGGAGACCACACTTCCTAGTGCGTTTAACGCAATGTCTCTTCAGGATTACGAGAAAGCTGGATGGCACATGGATACTGGTGCGTCCACTCATCTTACCTCTTGCACTAATAATCTTAGTACTATTTTTAATAATTGCAAATATCCGTCAGTCGTCGTAGGTAACGGGAACACTATTCCCGTTACCAACACCGGTCATAGCTTGATACCTAATGTTCACAAACCCTTGCACTTACATAATGTTCTTGTTACCCCAAACATAGTAAAAAAATCTCATTTATGTTCGTCAATTTACTCGTGATAACATTGTCTCTGTTGCATTCGATCCTTTTGGATTTTCTGTGAAGGATTATTTGACGCGTTGTCTTCTTCTCCGTTGTGATAGCACCGGGGATCTCTACCTTGTCCCTTCACCATCTAATCAGCATGCACTCACTATTAGTCCAGTTACCTGGCATCAGCGTCTTGGTCATCCAGGGCATGATGTTTTTGGCAAACTTATTTGTAATAAAACTAAGTCTTCTTGATAAGGCTAAAAAGGAACATATATTTCATAGCATTATCTCCCAAGAAAGACAAGATTTTAGTTGCAATTGTTCCATTTTCAAGTGATATTCGTTTATATTAAATAAGTGCGAAGACAAAAGGCAGATTCGACAAATTGAAGACAAAAAGGTCCTAAAAGCTCAAAAGTACAAGAT
This sequence comes from Rutidosis leptorrhynchoides, assembly GCF_046630445.1. Lineage (NCBI taxonomy): Eukaryota > Viridiplantae > Streptophyta > Magnoliopsida > Asterales > Asteraceae > Rutidosis > Rutidosis leptorrhynchoides. Next base: position 626,228,118 of record NC_092335.1, read on the forward strand.
ACAATTAAAAAGGTTCAAATTATTGATGAAGAACGTCTAAAAATGACAAGAGTACAAGTTACAAAACGCAAAGTACACGATATAAAATAGTACGCAAGGACGTTCGAAAATCCGGAACCGGGACATGAGTCAACTCTCAACGCTCGACGCAACGGTGTAAAAATTACGAGTCAACTATGCACAAGAATAAAATATAATATTTAAATAATTCATAATAAGAATAATATTAAATAATAAAAAGTTGTTAATTTAGCATAGTTCAGGGGTCGTAAATGAAAATTCAATTTCATATTTTACCTATAAAAGGCGATGATTATCGATCATTTTAAAATCATCCCTTTTTCTATCCTAAAAATCTATTATCAATATCAATATCTAAAAATCTCTATCATAATGTTAATGTAATAAGATATAACAATAATCTTAATTTTAATTTTAAATTATGATAATAATAAGATTTATGATAGAGATCGTTTGAGTGTGTAAGTCGAAATTCTGTCCGTGTAACGCTACGCTATTTTTAATCATTGTAAGTTATGTTCAACCTTTTTATATTAATGTCTCGTAGCTAAGTTATTATTATGCTTATTTAAAACGAAGTAATCATGATGTTGGGCTAATTACTAAAATTGGGTAATTGGGCTTTGTACCATAATTAAGGTTTGGGCAAAAGACCGACACTTGTGGAAATTGGACTATTGACTATTAATAGATGGGGGGTATTGTCTAATTGAGTGACAACTCATTGGAGTCTGTCGAACCTATCTTCAAATTAATTATCCTAATAATTAATAATGATTATGGTTGTCCTATTTAGTGATCATTTAATTAATTATTCGGGTTGGGTAATTGATTATTCAAACTGATCAAGTGGGTAAATTAATATTCATATCTAATCAAAACAGGGGTAGATTACATACAGTGATAACTGGTGTAATTGTTGACAGAAGTGATAACTGCGTCACAGTTTAAATCCTTAATTAGTTGGAATATTTGACTTCGGGTATAAGGGTAATTTGACGAGGACACTCGCACTTTATATTTATGACCGATGAACTATTATGGATAAAAACCAGATAGGTATCAAATAAACCATGACAAAGGACAATTAACCCGAGTAACAATTAATTAAAATCAAAACGTCAAACATCATGATTACGGAAGTTTAAATAAGCATAATCCTTTTATTATATTTCTCATCGTATCTTTATTTACTGTCATTTTATTACTCGCAATTTTATTTATTGTTATTTTATTTATCGTCATTTATTTATTTTACGCACTTTAATTATTGTCATTTATCTTTACGCTTAAAAATATAAAATCGACAAACCGGTCATTAAACGGTAAAAACCCCCCTTTTATAATAATATTACTACTTATATAATTATATATATTTTGTATAAATATAGTTAAAAATATAGTAAGTATCACCAGCTCCCTGTGGAACGAACCGGACTTACTAAAAACTACACTACTCTACGATTAGGTACACTGCCTATAGTGTTGTAGCAAGGTTTAGGTATATCCCATCCGTAAATTAATAAAACTTGTGTCATATTTTGTAGTATTTCCTAGTAAAAATAATACTATTTCGTACCCTCACGCTACATCATCACTTCTGTTTTGTGTCATGCTTGTCAACTTGGCAAACATGTTCGACTTCCTTTTTCTGTTTCTAGCACTAATGTTGCTGTGCCTTTTGATATTATTCATTCTGATTTATAGACTTCTCATGTTTCTAGCATTAGTGGTTTGAAATATTATATTATTTTTCTTGATCATTACACACATTATGTATAAGTTTTTCCGTTACGAAATAAATCCGAAGCACTAAGTAAATTTATCCAATTCCGCACCTTTGTTCAAACCCAATTTAAATAAGAGATAAAAGCATTTCAATGTGACAACGGCGGCGAATTCGATAACACCGCCTTCCATCAACTCCTACAAACCCACGGAATTCAATTCCGATTCCCTTGTCCTCACACATCTCAACAAAACGAAAAGTCCGAACGCATGCTCCGCACCATTAATAACCTCATCCGCACTCTTCTCTTTCAAGCTCATCTTCCACCAATCTATTGGGTGGAAGCTCTCCACATGGCTTCTCATATTCTTAATATTCTCCCCTCTTCCGCCATTAATCATGAAATACCACATACCTGTCTCTACCAACAAAAACCCACGTACACCAATCTTCGCGTCTTCGAATGCCTTTGCTATCCCCACCTTAACACCACAAATAAACTCGCGCCTCGCTCCACTCCCTGCATCTTTCTCGGCTATCCATCAAACCATCGGGGCTACCGCTGCCTTGACTTAACTACAAATAAAATCATTCTGTCTGGCGATGTCACCTTCGACGAGACATCTTTCCCTTTCGGCTCTATGACGCCAACTCCACCGAGAAACTTCCAGCAATCGGAATATGCTCACAGCTCACCGTTGCCATCGGTATCCAATAACTCGATGATCGATCTACCGTTCGTTTTCAAAATCTTGATTTCCATTATCAAAATGTTACCTTTTTCACCTCCCGAATTCAACTCCACCGTTTTCACCGGAATTGCAGTCGCCGGAGGAGTTACGCATTTGTTATCGGCAACCCAATTTGCTAAATCTATAATTGAATTGAAAAACATCTTAAAAATCCTTACTTTAATCTCACCTCTCATGTGTATATTTTTCTTGATCACTTTATTTCCAGCAGCTTTCTTCTGTTCTACGGTGACTGCATCTGCAATTTCAATTACTGAATTAGCTAACATTTTTAAATCTTGATCTTGATCTGAGCCCTTTTTGGTTAAGTGTGTTTGATTGTAAATTTGATGTGACGAAATTGTGTGTGAATTTGGATATTTGAAGTAAATAAATATAAGTGAAATTAAATGTGAATGTGGGTGGGTTTATAAAAGCTGTGAGTGTAGACATGCAATGAACGGTTAATGAGTTAGCACTTAGCAGTCACTTAAGCACCAAGTGTCAACATATTCACTTAATTAACATGTTTTTCTAAAAAAAAAAAAAATACAAAAATCTTACAAACACATTTTTTACAAAATGGTAATGATGATATGATATAGTATTCACCAACGAGGCAATAACATGAATTTTTATCTCCGTATTTTATCTCTCTTCTTTATGTATTTACAATTAAAAAAAAAATCTATTGTTAACCGTTAGAACTATCCTTAAAAATTTAACTTTAATAACACCAATCAAATATAAAAATAGAAAACAATTATGAAATCATTTGTTCTCTCCAATGTTCAGCTGCAGGACTAGTCGGTAAGGGTCAGCCAAAATGTCGTTTCTATCTGTTATGTCTCCTAACAAAATTTTATTTTAACACAAAATTAGTTATTCGGAATTAAAAGGTTATACATTGGTTAGGTATATACTTCATAGAATTAGAATTTGTAACGATGTGACTTTTTCGACTTGCTTTTATGCTTTGTGCTTTCACAAAACTGCGTATTTGTGCGTACTGTGCCATGTTATACTCTGGGATCTTACTACATGTGGATTACTTTCGTTTATATGTGAAAACGTGCCTTTAAGTAGGTAGGTTACTTAACTTGATCTCCGGAAGCCTTTACGACCGTTAGTGTCACTTAACGTTTAGAACGAGCTATGTTTGTCGGTACACGTTTAACTTTGGTCATAATCGGAATATTATGACTACGAAATACTAATTGTTATTTTATAATAACAAATACTTGGGTTTTTGGATGCTTAATTACGCTTACTAATTTACTAGAGCACACTAGTTAGTCTTGTTGGACTTTAGCCCACCCTACTCTAGCTAGTGGACTATTTAATTAGCCCAATTATTAATGACTAGTGACCCAATTATATGTAAGACAAATGTCCATTAATTAGAGGGAACATACTAGCATTTTTGTTAACCATAATCCATAATGTTGCATGGGATCCTAGCATAAGCACCAACTTTAGACAACCATTAACCAAAAAGTAAAAAGGTGTCCTCCTTGTCCCCTCCCATAACCCACGGCCACCACCACCTCCCCACACCCTCAGCTTCTATAAATACCAAGCTTATTCATCCCATTTCACACTTGATCTCATTCACAAATTACACACACATACTCTCAAATTCTCTCTCTACTCTTTCTCACTCTAAAAAGTTTAAGTTTTAAACTTTCTTCTTCTTCTTCTTCTTCTTCTTCTTCTTCTTCTCTTCTCATTCACGACATCATCATCATCAAAGGGTCTAGCTCTTTAGCTTTTAGATCTTGTTATATCTTGTAGATTCAAACTTGTATTTGAATCCTTCAAGAACATGGAAGATTCAAGCTTCCTAGCTTTGAATCTTCACTTATTTTATTAGATCTAAATCTTTTAGCTTTTAATCTCTTTATTTTGTTGTAAAGATTCAAACTTGTGTTTGTAATCTTCATGTAACTTGAAGATCTAGCTTCATGCTTCAAGGATCTTCAAGAACAACTAAGATTCAAGCTTTCTAGCTTTGGATCTTCATTTCTTTGTTGGATCTAAGTTTTCTAACTTATGATCTCATTAATTTGTTATAAAGATCAAAACTTGTGTTCATGATCTTCATGTAACTTGAAGATCTAAGCTTTATGCTTCGAGATCTTCAAGAACACCAAAGATTCAAGCTTTCTAGCTTTGTAATCTCATAACTTGTGTGAAAAGGATCCAAGCTCTCTAGCTTAGGGTTCCATTACTTTGTTTAATCAAATTATGTTCATACTTATTTGATTGAAGGAAAGTTTGTAGCTTTAGTTGTAAATAGAACTTGTATTTGTGTTAAGACTAAGAATATGATGTAACCTTGGTTCATCATCTTTCTAAAACTCTTAAGTGAGTTGTATTCTTACTTGGTCTTAACATATTGTGTGTTGATGGTTGAATCTTGGTCAAAGTGATGCTAACACATCAATGAGTTGTACACTTGAAGCTACAAGCATCAAGGATGAAAACGTGATGAGCATCAAGCACCAAAAAACCTACCGGAGCACTTGTTTATTGTTTTTAGGGGTCTGATCAGACTCCTGGGCTTCTGGAAAGTTGATTTTCAGATATTCGTTTCGAGTAGATGACTTTTCGTTTAGGCCTCGCCTAAATCCGATATACGGTTTAGGATTTATAGCCTTCCGAAAAGTACTACGCCTTTGTAACGTTGTGCTGAAATTTCTGACCTACTCGCACTTAAACCGTTGCCACGGTCAAAAGAAGACAATTTAGGTTCTAAAAATTTGTCAGCGGTTAGAGGACTCACATACGGATCTATGGACACTGACTACGCATCTTTTCGATTTGTATAGAGGTCGTAACAGCTGTCCAAAGTCAGCCTTTTGTTTCGATCTCTATTCTTGTTAAACTTACCTTAGCTTTGATGAATGATAATGATGATGACACTTAAACTTAATTTATGCACTTTTAAACTTATGGGGACAACATACTGACCTAGTGACCTTTGAATTAGGTTGACGACCTTTCGGACCGACTTACTTCCTGCATGCGTTTCATATCGACTTTTACTGCTTATTCACTGTGAGTTATAGCATCCCTTATTACTTTTTACTATTTTTGGGACTGAGAATACATGCGCTTTTTATGTTTTACATACTAGACACGAGTACTTAAACTTTATAAATGTAAGGGTTACAAAACGGCACAAAGATTCCCCTTAGCTCGGTAACGTTTAATCATTAGTTTCTGAACCGTGAACGCGAATCTTAGATATGGATCCATAGGGTTTTACAACCCCACTCGGGCTAGTCGCGCTAGCAGAAAACGGTTGTTTAATACTTCGAGGACAAACGCACTCGTCAACTGCACTTTTAGGGGGTGATATACATACGTTAAGTCTAGTTACCGGGTGCCCACGGTTAAGCATATACTTTTCATACTGATTTAAACTGCTGATTGAAGCACTGAAATCTCATGGTCTACATTACTTTACTGATTACAAACTATAGCTCACCAACATTTGTGTTGACTTTTAAGCGTGTATTTCTCAGGTGCTTAGACGATGTTGCTTCCGCTGTTAGACTTGACGTCTTGGTGTTATAGACTTGCTGTTATGGACCTGCTGTGTTAGATTTCCGCTGCATTACTTAGAGATGTCTCAATCATGGAACTTTTCTTTTGCATTCGTAACTTACGTTATTTTCAAACAATGGCTTTGTAACGACCTTTGGGTCACGTACTTATGTTCATGCTTCTATTCATAGGAAGCACGTTGTCTTTTGTAAAACACTATCTATTTATGAATGCAAAACTGGTTTTCAAACATCATATATTGTTTGACTTTGTAATAATCATGTTGTTAATGAACCGTACACGATGGTTTTTACGGGGTGTCACATTTGGTAACAGAGCATTGGTTGTAGGGAATTATGTTGCATTAGTGAGTCTAGACCAGACTGAGTAGGATTCACTAATAGGACTAATCTACAACTTGCTTGTTTACCAGTTTCTGCAAAACTGCTGCATGCTACTATATTGTATTACTACATGTCACTGTTACTACCACTGCATGCTACTGCTTACTCTTACTGCTCTGCGAACTTACTGTATGCTGCTACTTATTCTTGTTACTGCATGCTACTACCTGCTTTTGCATGTTACTTCTGTTTAGAACCGTTTTCATTACCATGTCATGTACTGCTAGGATGCTGTAGTGCCTGATTACGTATTTGCTATATGTCTTACTGACATGGAAAAAGCTATTTTTTCTTGTTCAGATGTCAGACATTCCGTCCATGACCTTTGACTTCAAGAATGACTCAGAGACGACTGCTGCCTCACCTACTATGGTTGCTGACTCACCGCTATCCTCCGGCGACTCTGGCGATTTGCCTTCTGGAGATAGTGGACTCGTGCTTGACCTAATGAACATCTCAGACAGAGACGAGGATCCCGAGGAGATTCCAGCTCCACCCAGCCCTAGACTCCCGGAGCCACAGCACCATTTCGGTGATGCTGTGATTCCTGGGGAAAACGGAGACTGTCCTTTCCATAACGAGCATGGACATTGGGCTAGACGCACCACTAATGGATGTGTTGTACCGATTCCACCAGGCAGATATTGACTTATGACCACCGGCCAGACGCTTTCTCCCGCCCGCGATGATCCCGCATTACCTTCTGACGATTCAGACGGTTCATCATCCGATGACTCCAGTGAGGAGGATCTCGAGGAGGATTCTGAGGAGGACACTGAGGAAGAGCCCGTGCAGCCACCCTCTACCCCGCCGAAGAAGCAGTACCATCTTGATGGTACTATAATTCCAGGGGTTAACGGAGGAAGACCGTTCGTGAACGCACATGGACTGTTGGTTAGGGTCACAGCCCGTAAGCGGGTCGTACCATATCCTGCCGATCCATTTGTGCGTAAGACCGCCCGCACTTTGCCGTCTACATCTGCACCATCTGCACCACCTGCCCCAATAGCATCCCCCGTCGTCGAGGAACTGACGAGGGAAGTGCATGCCCTCCGTGCTCGGGTAACTGAGCTCGAGGATCAGATGTCCCGCCTGATGGACATCATTTACCCAACTTCGCCCTAGGACTATTGTATTGGATTTCCTTATGTATTCCGTTAGTAGTTTCCTATTTTTCATTTATATATTGTACGAACCTTATGCTGTTGTATGCAACTTTCTTATTATGAATGGAATTACTGTTGCTTAGTTATTGTACGACATTTTATTTCATGTTGGCATTGGTGCTATCTGCTGCTGTTTGCCATGCTTAGTTATCGTGTATTGTGTTGTTTCCGTACTGTTTACCTTATGCTATGACGTTACCGATTATGGGATTTTGACTTAAGTCGAAACTTTTGTTTGGAAGATCGATGGCAAATGGAAGAGGTCCGCGAGAAATCCCCACCGCATCTCAGATTGAGGAGATGAAAGCTACTCGAGTAGCCGCGGCTATAGCGAATGCCAACCCTGCTCCAGCTCCACCGGCTAACCCCGCTGTTTAGAACTGGTGTACTTACAAGGAGTTCCAGAGCTGCAAGCCCCACAATTTCAGTGGAACAGAAGGGCCAGTTGGGCTGATGAGATGGTTTGAAAAGTTGGAATCTGTGTTCCGTGTGAGTAACTGCTCCGAAGGGAATAAGACCAAGTTCACATCCTGCACACTGTCGAATAGCGCTTTGACTTGGTGGAATACGTTTGCCCAGGCTCAGGGAATTGACGAAGCTTTTGCTACACCATGGGAATAGTTTAAGAGGGCTATGATTGAGGAATACTGCCCCAGAACAGAAATTCAGAAGATGGAAGTGGAGTTTTGGGAACTGAAAGTTGTAGAGATTGACCTTGATGGCTATAACCGAAGGTACTTGGAGTTAGCCCTGATGTCCCCCACAATGGTTACTCCGGAGTACAAGCGGATGGAGAGGTATATGTGGGGACTCCCCAAGGACATTCAAGGAAATGTCACTTCATCGAAACCAGCGAATGTCCTAGAAGCTATGTGTATGGCACACACCCTGATGAATCAAATTACCCGCCAAGTGCCAGAGAAGGTGAAATCAGAATCGGGAGCTAGTAATGGGAAACGTAAGTGGGGCGGAAACAAGGGAAAAGGTTTTGACCAGAACCCAGCTAAGAGGTATGAGAATTTCAAAGGGAACAACGACTGGAGGAACCCGAACCCGAATCCTAGCTCAAACCCTAACTACAAGTGCACCCTTCCTCAGTGTAAGAGATGCTACCAGCATCATACTGGATAATGCAACGTAGTGTGTGAGAAGTGCAAAAGGATTGGACAAATCGGCAGAGGCTATAAGAGCACCGCTCCAGCTGTGAGGACAAACCCAAATGGACCAAGGAAGTGCTATGAGTGCGGTCATCAAGGCCACTTCAGGAATGAATGTCCCAACAAGAAGAAGGATGCCGGGCCAGCACGTGTAAGAGCCTTCAACATGAACGCAAGAGATGCCCGCGAGAATCCTGACTTGATTACAGGTACATTCACTATCAATAACCTATTAGCTTCTGTTCTGTTTGATACTGGTGCCGATAGGAGTTATGTATGTAGACACTTTTGTTCTAAGATAGATTGGTCGTTAGTTCCTTTGGAGGAGAGTATGCTTGTTGAGGTAGCCAATGAAAAACATGAGAAAGTTGACCAAATTGGCCGAGGAGGTATTATTTGTAGAGACCCATTCTAATCCATCCGGACGAAGTCCATATCAATTATAAACGATTCACAACAGTTGATTACATCGCGAGGTATCTGACCTCTATATGATACATTTTACAGACATTGCATTCAATTTTAAAAGACAATCTTTCTTTACAACAAAAATTGACGGCAAGCATACCATTTCAGAATATATTCAACTATAATTGACTTAATAATAATCTTGATGAACTCGACGACTCGAATGCAACGTCTTTTGAAATATGCCAAGAATGACTCCAAGTAATGTTTCTAAAATGAGCAAATGCACAGCGGAAGATTTCTTTCGTACCTGAGAATAAACATGCTTTCAAGTGTCAGCCAAAAGGTTGGTGAGTTCATTAGTTTAACATAAATAAACATTTCCATCATTTTAATAGACCACAAGATTTTCATTTCTCATAAATATACGTCCCATGCATAGAGACAAAAATAATCATTCATATGGATTGAACACCTGGTAACCGACATTCACAATATGTATATAAGAATATCCCCATCATTCCGGGATCCTCCTTCGGACATGATATAAATTTCGAAGTACTAAAGCATCCGGTACTTTGGATGGGGCTTGTTGGGCCCGATAGATCTATCTTTAGGATTCGCGTCAATTAGGGTGTCTGTTCCCTAATTCTTAGATTACCAGACTAAAAAGGGGCATATTCGATTTAATAATCCAGCCATAGAATGTAGTTTTAAGTACTTGTGTCTATTTCGTCAAACATTTATAAAGCAGCGCATGTATTCTCGGTCCCAAAAATATATATTGCAAAAGCATTTAAAAAGGGAGAAAATGAAACTCACAGTAATGTATTTTGTAGTAAAAATACATATGACGACATTGAACAATGCAGGGTTGGACTTGGGTTCACGAACCTATATCATTTGTATATATATTAAAACATATAATAGAAATCTCATAATTTTATTTATTTATATATATATTTATATATGTTTCGTAGTTATATAAGATTTATACTAAATTTTATTTAAAAAAAAAATATACTTTATTTTATATCTTAAAATATATGTTATATATATATTTATTTTTGTATATGTATATAAAGTGATTAATATAGTTATATTAATATCTATGTATAATTAGTATTATATTATAAATACCTAATTTGTTGTACATACGTTTTTATATAAGAAATGTTAATATGTTTTATATATAGTTATATGGAATATTAATATAATTATAGTATGTGTAATAACTATGTTTTATGTACAAAATATTTATTTGTTTAAAAATGATAGTTTTGCTATTAATGGTTTACTACTACTACTACTACTACTACTACTACTACTACTAATAATAATAATAATAATAATAATAATAATAATAATAATAATAATAATAATAATAATAATAATACTAACTATTTCAAAAGTGATACTAATACTAATATTAATGATAATAAAACTAGTTTGTGTTATTTTTGTAGTAATGATAATAATGATATTAGTCCACAGTCGATAGTCCACAGTTGACAGTCCAATAATTCATATATAGTTTAATATATAATATTCAAATTAATTAATACGTATCGTGACCCGTGTACATGTCTCAGACTCGATCACAACTCAAATTATATATATTATTGTAGAATTAACCTCAACCCTGTATAGAGAACTCGTTCATTACTGCATATAGAGTGTCTATGGTTATTCCAAATAATATATATATAAATGCGTCGATATGATATGTCAAAACCTTGTATTCGTGTCCCGATATTTAAAGTGCGTAAAATAAATAACAGAAATTAAATAACGATAAATAAAGTCGTAAAGTAAATAACAGAAATTAAATGACGATAAATAAAATTCCGAGAATGTAAATTGCGATAAAATGAATTGTGATAATTAAATTGCGATAAATAAATTGCGATAAATAAAATGTAATCAGTTAGCTAGGAACAGTTAGCTAGGATTTTGTTAGCGTGGATTCTTAACAAAATTCCTTATAGTTAATTTATCTGTTTCTAGTAAATTTTATTTTGTCATATGTTTTCTTCATTATGCCACTTGTTGGATTCTGATAGGTCAAAATTCAAATATGAAATTGAATGAAAATGGTTATTCTGCGGTGAACAGATACGTATATCGGTGAGTGCAAATAGGATAGTAAATGACTGTTGAATCAGCTTTGATGAATGTACAGTGTAACTTATTAAGGTGAAACCTAAATATTCCTCGGGTATTACCTACCCGTTAAAATATTTTCACCATTAACAGTTTGTTCAAAAGAATTTTTAATTACAATCTTTATGAAAATATATATATATATATATATATATATATATATATATATATATATATATATATATATATATATATATATATTTTCTTCAGATATAATCATGGATTTAATGAGTCAATATGATATTAAACTCATTAGATTTACGGCTAAAACTAGAGTACATAATCTCTAAAACATTAAAGATTACATAATCGCCATGAAGGACGAAGATAGTTTATGTAGAACGATTCGTAGAACGATGATTATGCTTGAGGTATAGATTGAGAGGTTGAGACGTGTGATGATGTTGTTGTTGTTGGTACTGGTTATGCTGCCGGTGCTGCTGATGGTGGTATTGTTGTTGTCAGTGCTACAAGTGTTGTTGGTGCTGAGGTTGTTGATGATATTGGTGTAGTAATTATAGCTTGTAAATCACGCACCATTCTTGTCAGGTTTTCTATCCTACCATCTATCATTTCTATCCATCCACTCATCTGATTCGATAGATCTTGATTATCAATTCGAAGTTCCCTAACTTCTTCTAATATTCCCCTTCGATTGGTATTCGGAAGTAGAGGTTGAATATTTTCTGAGATTACAGTAGCGCGACCTTCGAGGTGAAAAACTTTAGCAAGAATGGTGAATACAGTGTTGCGCGTAGGTTCACCGGTGAGTACATCATTTTCTCCGATGTTAGGAGGTAAGTTTGGTTCGCTGTAGGGCTCGCCTTCTTCATTTCTCCATCGAGTGAGTAAGTCTCGGACCCACCCCCATCTCCTCCAGAAATAAAAATAACTAAATGGTTGAGGCACTTCTGGTTCATTGACTTCGGAGTCTGCTTCAATATACATCTCGAAATCGCTTCCGGAACTAATGGAATCCAAGCTAGGTGCAGGATCCATCTCTCACGATCAGTTAAAGGGTTTTGATATGAAATGATTTTCGAATATCGAATGATGTTATAATTATATATAGAATATCTATACATACTTCCAAAGATCCCGTGAATTACGGAGAAAATTAAGGAAACGTGTCAGATAAAGTCTACAGTGACAGATACGCTAGGATATGAATTTTGTCTATACACTATTCATCCGGTCAATGCAGTAAAATGTGTCTAGACTAAGAATAATGAGCAGGTAATTTCCTAAGGATAATAAGCAGATGATTTCCGACAAAAACGATAAGCAAAACTTTTGACATGCAGACACGGTCGAAGTCCAGACTCATTAATGCATCCTAACGACTACCAGTTAGACTTACTAATGCAAGACCTAGTTCGCTAAGACCACCGCTCTGATACAAATTGTAGAGACCCGTCCTAATCCATCCGAACGAAGTCCATATCGATTATAAATGATTCACAACAGTTGATTACATCGCGAGGTATCTGACCTCTATATGATACATTTTACAGACATTGCATTCAATTTTAAAAGACAATCTTTCTTTACAACGAAAATTGACGGCAAGCATACCATTTCAGAATATATTCAACTATAATTGACTTAATAATAATCTTGATGAACTCGACTACTCGAATGCAACGTCTTTTGAAATATGCCAAGAATGACTCCAAGTAATGTTTCTAAAATGAGCAAATGCACAGCGGAAGATTTCTTTCGTACCTGAGAATAAACATGCTTTCAAGTGTCAACCAAAAGGTTGGTGAGTTCATTAGTTTAACATAAATAAATATTTCCATCATTTTAATAGACCACAAGATTTTCATTTCTCATAAATATACGTCCCATGCATAGAGACAAAAATAATCATTCATATGGATTGAACACCTGGTAACCGACATTCACAATATGTATATAAGAATATCCCCATCATTCCGGGATCCTCCTTCGGACATGATATAAATTTCGAAGTACTAAAGCATCCGGTACTTTGGATGGGGCTTGTTGGGCCCGATAGATCTATCTTTAGGATTCGCGTCAATTAGGGTGTCTGTTCCCTAATTCTTAGATTACCAGACTAAAAAGGGGCATATTCGATTTAATAATCCAGCCATAGAATGTAGTTTTAAGTACTTGTGTCTATTTCGTCAAACATTTATAAAGCAGCGCATGTATTCTAAGTCCCAAAAATATATATTGCAAAAGCATTTAAAAAGAGAGCAAATGAAACTCACAGTAATGTATTTTGTAGTAAAAATACATATGACGACATTGAACAATGCAGGGTTGGCCTTGGATTCACGAACCTATATCATTTGTATATATATTAAAACATATAATAGAAATCTCATAATTTTATTTATTTATATATATATTTATATATGTTTCGTAGTTATATAAGATTTATACTAAATTTTATTTAAAAAAAATACTTTATTTTATATCTTAAAATATATGTTATATATATATATATATATATATATATATATATATATATATATATATATATATATATATATATATATATATATATATATTTATTTATTTTTGTATATGTATATAAAGTGATTAATATAGTTATATTAATATCTATGTATAATTAGTATTATATTATAAATACCTAATTTGTTGTACATACGTTTTTATATAAGAAATGTTAATATGTTTTATATATAGTTATATGGAATATTAATATAATTATAGTATGTGTAATAACTATGTTTTATGTACAAAATATTTATTTGTTTAAAAATGATAGTTTTGCTATTAATGGTTTACTAATAATAATAATAATAATAATAATAATAATAATAATAATAATAATAATAATAATAATAATAATAATAATACTAACTATTTCAAAAGTGATACTAATACTAATATTAATGATAATAAAACTAGTTTGTGTTATTTTTGTAGTAATGATAATAATGATATTCCTAATCATAATAATACATGTATTAATATCACTAATACTAATAATACTAACACTAATAATGTTTAATGATGTTCCCTGGAAATAAAATGATAATAATCTTAGTATTATTCGTAATTGTAATTATATTTATAATAATAGCTAACATCTATTTTATCATTACTAATAATAACAATTATAATACTTGTAATAATAATAATAACTTGTATTATGATAGTAATAATAATGGTTATCTTAGCAATAATAACATTAACTAATAATAATAACAACAATAATAATAATAATAAACATAATAGTAATAACTAATAGTAATAATAAATAAATAAAAAAAATAAGAGTGTATACCCCTTTTTATAGCTTTTTCCAAAAAGAATGCCCTGAGCGGGACTCGAACCCGCGACCTCTCACTAAATTGCAAACACCCATTACCATCCAAACCAATCCGTTTTTCTGTTACACTACCCAATTTAATTTCATTTAACCCGTGTTTGTTTTCTACTTCTTCTTCTTCTAATCAGCTAGTCGACCAGAGGCAATACCAAGCTAACATCAAGCTAATTATTTAGGTTTAGGACTTTCACACAAAACATACACAATTTATATGGATCTCTGGCTATCTTGAAAACGAGAAAAGCATAAAAAAAAAAAAAACCCTGCTGCTGCTACTTCACGGTTTAAAAAAAATTGGTTTCGAGATTAAGGCTATTTTGGCTTATGATTCCTACACGAATTTGTTTGCAAATCACCCATAGAAACTATAGAAATTATCAATTAAACTTAAAACACTCGAACGATTTCGAATTTGAGAAATTACAATTTAGTTGACTTTTGAATTCAAAGTTTGACTCCTCAAATTTGGATTTGATTTTACGAATTGGCACCTGAAAATTTGAGGAAACATTCATGAAATGATTTAAAACACTTCTGCATTTTTAGATTTCTAAAATGGACTCGATTTCAATTTATGAGAAAAAGGGTTATACGGCAGAAAATAAAAAATAAAAAAAATTCTTCACTCCCCTGTACTAAAAAGAAGCAGCCGTATTTGATTTGTGATGAAGAATGATTGATTATAGATGGGTTGTTAAGGGAAAGAAAAAATATATATATTGATTTACTGAATCATTGGGTCGACCATAAATCACAATCAAACAGTAGATTTGAAAAAAAAAAAACAAAACAGGTTAGGACAAATGAACAAATTACGCATGATGTTTCTATTTCCAATTTCACATATAAGATTTATTTATGAATTTTATTGATAATTAATAATTAAAAATTATAGTTATATTAATAATAGTAATCTAAATAAAATTAATACTGATTTTTTTTTAAAATATATATATATGTAAATAACTGCGTATATATATATGTATATATTAGTCTATGTATTTAATAAATATATAACTGTAATTATCAATATAATATATCTGTATTTATATATATATATATATATATATATATATATATATATATATATATATATATATATATATATATATATATATATATATATATATATATATATATATATATATATATATGTATAACTACTATATTTATATCAACATATTAAATATATGAAGGGACGTTCTAAAAACACAAACATAAATACTTAATATTAATATTAGTTTAATGAAATTAATATAACTATTATATCTTAACTTGTTTTAAATAACCATCGAGCGTTACAATCGTTTATTACATGAATTTGAAACCAATTATATGTATCTCCCAATATACTGGTTTTATATATAAATATATGTAATTTAAGTACTAATCACATATTTTTAAACCAATAGATTTGATATTATTATATGTTAACAAATAATATTCATATATATTTATATATATCTATATATATATATATATATATATATATATATATATATATATATATATATATATATATATATATATATATATATATATATATATATATATCTATTTATAACTATTTGTTCGTGAATCGTTGGAAGTGGTCAAAGGTTAAATGATTTTCATGAACACAGTTCAAAAGTTTTTGAGACTTAACATTACAGACTTTGCTTATCATCTTGGAAACATATAAAGATTAAGTTTAAATTTGGTCGGAAATTCCCGGGTCATCACATTATTAACCTAGCCGGAGTGGATTTTGAGACTGATCTAATACCCATCAAATTGGGAAGCTTTGATGTTATAGTCAGTATGGACTGGTTGTCCAAGGTAAGAGCCAAAGTTATCTGTAGTGAGAAGATTCTTCGTATACCTCGCGAAGATGGTGAGCCACTGATTGTGTACGGAGATAGATGTAGCCCAAAGCTGAACCTTATTAGTTGCATGAAGGCATAAAAGGTTATGAAAAAGGGGAGTTTTGCCGTTTTGGTGCACGTAAAGAAACTAGAAACTGAGGAGAAAAGCGTGGATGATGTGCGAATTGTGAACGAATTTCCCGACGTCTTCCCAGAAGAATTGTCAGGATTACCCCCGCCGAGATCAGTGGAGTTTCAGATCGATCTAGTGCCAGGAACTGCACCCGTAGCTTGCGCACCTTATCGACTTGCACCATCCGAACTACAAGAGTTGCAGAGTCAACTGCAGGAATTGCTAGACCGAGGGTTTATCCGACCAAGTTCATCGCCTTGGGGCGCACCGGTTTTGTCCGTCAAGAAGAAGGACGGATCTTTCCGCATGTGTATCGATTATCGAGAGCTGAACAAATTGACAATCAAGAATCGGTATCCTCTTACTAGAATTGACGATCTTTTTGATCAGCTGCAAGGATCCAGTGTTTACTCCAAGATTGATTTGCGATCAGGTTATCACCAGTTGAGGGTGAAGGAGAGCGATGTGCTGAAGACTGCGTTCAGAACCCGTTATGGTCACTATGAGTTTCTGATGATGCCATTCGGTTTAACCAACGCACCTGCCATGTTTATGGATCTCATGAATCGTGTATGCAAGCCGTACCTCGACAAATTCGTTATCGTCTTCATAGATGATATCCTCATCTATTCCAAAAGTGAAACAGAACATGAACAACATCTTCGACTCGTGCTAGAACTCTTGAGACAAGAGCAACTTTATGCCAAATTCTTTAAGTGCGAATTTTGGTTGAAGGAAGTTCAATTTCTCGGTCATATCGTGAGCGATCAGGGTATCAAAGTTGATCCCGCAAAGATCGAAGCTATCAGCAAGTGGAAAATCCCCACTACTCCGACTCATATCTGCCAATTCTTAGGCCTCGCCAGTTACTATCGTAGATTCATTGAAGGTTTCTCTCTGATTGCGCGTCCTTTGACTGCATTAACTCATAAGGGGAAGAAGTTCGTTTGGGAAACCAAGCAAGAATCGACATTCCAAACCCAGAAGCAGAAGTTAACCACCGCACCTATTCTGTCCCTTCCTGAAGGCAGTGATGACTTTATTGTGTATTGTGATGCCTCCCGACAAGGCTTTGGGTATGTATTGATGCAACGGAAGAAGGTTATTGCTTACGCCTCCCGAAAACTAAAGATTCACGAGCGAAACTACACAACTCACGATCTCGAGCTTGGAGCTGTTGTCTTCGCACTAGAACTATAGAGACACTATCTTTATGGGACTAAGAGCACTATCTTCACCGACCACAAAAGTCTCCAACACATCTTTGATCAGAAGCAACTGAATATGAGACAAAATCGATGGATCGAGACGTTGAACGACTATGATTGTGAACTTTGTTACCATCCTGGCAAGGCAAATGTCGTGGCTGATGCCTTGAGCCGAAAGGAGAGAACGGTACCTCTTCGTGTTCATTCCTTGAACATCACCATTCAGACGAATCTCAACAGCTAGATCCGCGTAGCTCAAGAAGAGGCTCTCAAGGAGGAGAATATTGCTCAAGAGCACTTGAACATTCTGGTTTCTCGATTTGAGGTCAAGGAAACTGGACTCCGATACTTTGCAGGAAGAATCTGGGTGCCTAGTTATGGGGATTTACGAAGCCTTATTCTAGACGAAGCCATAAGTCAAGGTATTCAATCCATCCAGGAGCTGGTAAGATGTACCACGACCTCAAGGTTCAATATTGGTGGCCAAACCTCAAAAGGGATGTTGCAGCATATGTTGGAAAGTTTTTAACTTGTTCCAAGATCAAAGCCGAACATCAGAATCCATCTGGGTTAGTTCAACAACTCGAAATCCCGCAATGGAAGTGGGAAGGAATAACAATGGACTTCATCACGAAGCTACCGAAGACGGTAGGCGGTTATGATACCATCTGGGTTATCGTTGACCGTCTTACCAAATCTGCACACTTTCTAGCCATGAAGGAAACTGATACGATGGAGAGACTGGCGCAGTTATACATAAAGGAGATTGTATCTCGTCACGGTGTACCCTTATCGATTATCTCAGATCGTGATACCCGTTTCGCTTCTAGATTTTGGCGTTCTTTACAAGAAGCCTTGGGAACACGTCTAGATATGAGCACTGCGTATCACCCGCAAACTGACGGACAGAGCGAGCGCACGATCCAAACCCTGGAGGACATGTTACGTAGTTGTGTTATTGGTTTTGGGAAAGCTTGGGAGAGACATTTGCCGTTAGCCGAATTCTCTTACAACAACAGCTATCATGCAAGCATTAAGGCCACACCTTTTGAAGCATTGTATGGCCGTAAATGTCGTTCTCCTATCTGTTGGGCCGAAGTAGGTGAAAAAAAAACTCACCGATCCCGAAATCGACCATGAAACAACCGAGAAGATTGTCCAAATTTAAGCGAGGCTCAAGACGGCTCGTGATCGTCAAAAGAGCTATGTCGACCTTAAACGTGGAGATCGCGAATTTCAAATCGGCGACCGCGTTATGTTGAAAGTCGCATCTTGGAAAGGTGTAATCCGTTTCGGAAAGCGTGGGAAGTTGAATCCGCGATATATTGGTCTTTTTGAAGTTTTCGAGCGTGTTGGACCCATTGTTACCGTTTGGATCTTCTGACTCAATTGAGCGCAGTTCAACCCACTTTCCACGTGTCGAATCTGAAGAAATGTCTTGCCGAACTAGAACTCGTCATACCTCTCGAAGAGCTTACGATTGACGACAAACTCCATTTCGTGGAAGAACCTGTCAAAATTATGGACCGTGGGGTCAAGACCTTGAAACACAACAAGATTCCGATCGTCCGAGTCCGATGGAATGCAAAACGAGGACCCGAGTTTACTTGGGAGAGAGAGGATCAGATGAAACAGAAATATCCTCACCTCTTCACAACTCTACCATCTACCTCAACTTAAAATTTCGGGACGAAATTTTCATTAATAGGTGGGTAATGTAATGACCCGACTTTTTTGACTTGCTTTTGTGCTTTCACGAAACTGCGTATTTGTGCGTACTATGCCATGTTATACTCTAGGATCTTACTACATGTGGATTACTTTCGTTTATATGTGAAAACATGGCTTTAAGTACGTAGGTTACTTAACTTGATCCTCGGAAACCTTTATGACCGTTAGTGTCACTTAACGTTTAGAACGAGCTATGTTTGTTGGTACACGTTTAACTTTGGTCATAATCGAAATATTATGACTACGAAATACTAATTGTTATTTTATAATAACAATTACTTGGGTTTTTGGATGCTTAATTACGCTTAGTAATTTACTAGAGCACACTAGTTAGTCTTGTTAGACTTTAGCCCACCCTACTCTAACTAGTAGACTATTTAATTAGTCCAATTATTAATGACTAGTGACCCAATTATATGTAAGACAAATGTCATTTATTGGAGGGAACATACTATCATTTTTGTTAACCATAATCTATAATATTGCATGAGATCCTAACATAAGCACCAACTTTAGACAACCATTAACCAAAAAGCAAAAAGGTGTCCCCCTTGTCCCCTCCCATAACCCACGGCCACCACCACCTCCTCACACCCTCACCTTCTATAAATACCAAGCTTATTCATCTCATTTCACACTTGATCTCATTCACAAATTACACACACATACTCTCTAATTCTCTCTCTAGTTTTTCTCACTCTAAAAAGTATAAGTTTTAAACTTTCTTCTTCTTCTTCTTTTTCTCTTCACATTCATGACATCATCATCATCAAAGGGTCTAGCTCTTTAGCTTTTAGATCTTGTTATATCTTGTAGATTCAAACTTGGATTTGAATCCTTCAAGAACATGGAAGATTCAAGCTTCCTAGCTTTGAATCTTCACTTATTTTGTTAGATCTAAATCTTTTAACTTTTAATCTCTTTATTTTGTTGTAAAGATTTAAACTTGTGTTTGTAATCTTCATGTAACTTTAAGATCTAGCTTCATGCTTCAAGGATCTTCAAGAACAACCAAGATTCAAGCTTTCAAGCTTTGGATCTTCATTTCTTTGTTGGATCTAAGTTTTCTAACTTATGATCTCATTAATTTGTTATGAAGATCAAAACTTGTGTTCATGATCTTCATGTAACTTGAAGATCTAAGCTTTATGCCTCAAGATCTTCAAGAACACCAAAGATTCAAGCTTTCTAGCTTTGTAATCTCATAACTTGTGTGAAAAGGATCCAATCTCTATACCTTAGGGTTCCATTACTTTGTTTGATCAAATTATGTTCATACTTGTTTGATTAAAGGAAAGTTTGTAGCTTTAGTTGTAAATAGAACTTGTATTTGTGTTAAGACTAAGAATATGACGTAACCTTGGTTCATCATCTTTCTAAAACTCTTAAGTGAGTTGTATTCTTACTTGATCTTAACATATTGTGTGTTGATGGTTGAATCTTGGTCAAAGTGATGCTAACACATCAATGAGTTGTACACTTGAAGCTACAAGCATCAAGGATGAGAACCGTGATGAGCATCAAGTACCAAGAAACCTACCGGAGCACTTGTTTACTGTTTTTCGGGGTCTGATCAGACTCGTAGGCTTCTGGAAAGTTGATTTTCAGATAGTTCGTTTCGATTAGATTACTTTTCGTTTAGGCCTCGCCTAAATACGATATACGGTTTAGGATTTATAGCCTTCAGAAAAGTACTATGCCTTTGTAACGTTGTGCTAAAATTTCTGACCTACTCGCACTTGTTAGGTTCTGAAAATTGGTTAGCGGTTAGAGGACTCACATACGGAGCCATGGCCACTGGCTACGCATCTTTTCGATTTGTATAGAGGTCGTAACAGCTGTCCAAAGTCAGCCTTTGTTTCGATCTCTATTCTTGTTAAACTTACCTTAGCTTTGATGAATGATAATGATGATGACACTTAAACTTAATTTATGCACTTTTAAACTTATGGGGACAACATACTGACCTAGTGACCTTTGACTTAGGTTGACGAACTTTCAGACCGACTTACTACCTTCATACGTTTCATATCGAATTTTACTGCTTATTCACTGTGAGTTATAGCATCCCTTATTACTTTTTACTATTTTTGGGACTGAGAATACATGCGCTTTTTACGTTTTACATACTAGACACGAGTACTTAAACTTTATATATGTGTGGGTTACAAAACGGCACAAAGATTCCCCTTAGCTCGGTAACGTTTAATCATTGGTTTCTGAACCGTGAACGCGAATCTTAGATATGGATCCATAGGGTTTGACAACCCCACTCGGGCTAGTCGCACTAGCAGACAACGGGTGTTTAATAGTTCGAGGACAAACACACTCGCCAAGTGCACTTTTAGGGGGTGATATACATACGTTAAGTCTAGTTACCGGGTGCCCACGGTTAAGCATATACTTTTCATACTGATTTAAACTGCTGATTGAAGCACTGAAATGTCGTGGTCTACATTACTTTACTGATTACAAACTATAGCTCGCCAACAATCGTGTTGACTTTTAAATGTGTATTTCTCAGGTGCTTAGACGATGTTGCTTCCGCTGTTAGACTTGCCGTCTTGGTGTTATAGACTTATTGTTATGGACCTCATGTGTTAGATTTCCGCTGCATTACTTAGAGATGTCTCAATCATGGAACTTTTCTTTTGCATTCGTAACTTACGTTATTTGTGACGACCCGGGAATTTCTGACCAAATTTAAATTTAATCTTTGTATGATTTCGATACGATAAGCAAAGTCTGTAATGTTGAATCTCAAAAATTTTGAACTATTTCATAAACTCAATTGACCTTCGACCATTCCCGACGATTCACAAATAAATAATTTGTAAAATAGATATATATAATTTTCTTTGAAATATTATTTGAAATAATATATGATTTAATTGTTGGAAATAAATATATTAAATAATATCAGTATATTTAATATTATTAATTTAATATATAATATATAGATATGTAGATAATTATATATATATATATATATATATATATATATATATATATATATATATATATATATATATATATATTATAAAATGAAATATTATATATTGTAATTGTTATAATCAATGTTGAAAAAATAATAATAATATATAACAATTATTATTTTAAGAGTATATATATAAATAAAGTATATAGAATATATATTTTGTGATTTCGAAGTTATTTAATAAACGACGGTAACGCTCAATTGTCATTCGATAGATAGTAAACGAGTTAAAAAGAAACTCATTTGATTTTAAAATAAACCGTGATCCGAAAATGGGTTCTATAAATTATAGGCTTAGTAAAAATGTATTTAGGAGCTATTTATTAAATTTTAAAACTTTTTATATTTTACTTGGGATCGGGGGTGAATAATTAATGTAATTTTTATTTAATAGTTAATGATCAAATTTTATATCATCATGACCAAAATAAATAAATATAATTACTGTTAAAATTTGGGAATTTTTCGAAGACTTTTAATTCGCCACTAGTTTACAACGGAGTACGATACAATACATGCGTTAGAGTGTCGGTAGACTAATAGTAATTTATATCCGTGACTCTTGAATAATTACTCAAAGTGTACTGTGTTTGTCTCCCATTTAAGTGCCTCTATATTTTCTTTTCTATATATTATATGCTTATACCTACATGAAGAGATAAGAACTTAAAACTCAACTGAGTTTCTCATTTACTTCTTTACTTTCGAAAACACCCTACAACCACAACCATAACCCATCGATCATCACCATCATCATGTTATTATTGGATCACCTCTTGCTTGATCATCACCACCGGCTACCACCTTAACCTCCATCATAAACACCCTCATCACCTTATCTCCCCGGTTCCCATTAAGTACTCATTAACTATATAAATAACTGTATAATATTATAATTAGAGAATACAGTGTAAGATGCGTTGGAACCCAGATGGTTTTCAGTCTCAACCTAGTACTTTGGTTGAACTTGATATCTATCTGTTTCTTTCTATCGAGTTCCAAACCTAAACCCAAACCAAACTTCTTTTAAATTAGGGTTTCATGCTTCTGCTATACATATACTAATTCTGTTTGTCTATACTTCTGTCCCAAAAATTTCCACCCCACATCATCCCCTTCATCGATACCCTCACAACTCGTTGATCATCAAAACTACTAACCGGTTACTGCTATATTCCTTTTTGCTTTCGGATCAACAAGAACTCCAATACAACACCTAAACGATTTTGTTACTACTTGATTGCTACTGTTACTATTCCGGTGGGAATGAAGAAGATGACGATGCTTATGGTGACTAACGAAAACAATCGAATTTATACACGGGTACAACGATGATGATGATAAAATTGTAAGACATAACGATAATGAGAATATCATGATGATTATGATGATACCGTAACGAGTATGATGGTGATGATAAATGATGAAGACGATCACCATTAACACACCTGCAACACTTCGTGAACCTACAATACCGGCTGCTACTATTTCGTTCTGGTTTATAGTCGAATGAGACCACCACCATCAAGAATCGAAGGTCTGTTATTTGCTGCGGATCAGATTACGGTTTCTGTTCGATACAACCCCAAACTCCACTAAACAAACTGCTACTGCATCTGTTATCTGTCACGATCACTAATCAGTGAAGGTTGCTGCTATTACAGTATGTCTGCAACAATAAAATAATGATGATGAAACGGAGACACGATGAAGGAGATGATGATCTAGATCGTAATAGGAACTCAACTGAAAATGGGGTAGATGATGACGAGGGAGATGATGTCACTGTGATGAATTCGATTTGATGGAGATTAGGATCGAAATTTTTCTTTCTTCTGTCGGTCGAACTGCAACCCCACACGGCCTCTTTATCTTTATTAGGTATAAAGATGATTATTTTTGGCATTAATAATATTTATATTTACGATATTTATTTAAAAAATAAAATAAAATAAAATAAAATAGGGTTTTAAAGGTGTAAATGTACTTCATAATAGAAAAACAGGAATAGATGGATGGTTATGGGTGTCTGTGTTGACTGGGAGGTCGCAGGTTCAAGTCCGGTCTGGAGCAATTCTTTTTAGAGAAGCTTTTAAAGGGTATACTCATTTATTATTATTATTATTAATATTATTATTATTATTATTATTATTATTATTATTATTAAGTATTAGTATTATTATTTTTAATAGTATTATTATTATTAATACTCTTATTATTAGTATTGTTACTATTAATTATTGTTATTATTACTAAGTATTATAATTATTATTAGTAATGTAATTATTACTATTATTATCATAATTATAAGTATTATAACCATTATTATTATTATTATTATTATTATTATTATTATTATTATTATTATTATTATTATTATTATTATTATTATTATTATTAATGTAATTATTATTGTTAATTTTATCATTTAAGTATTATTATTATCATCATTATCATTAATATTAGCATTATCATTAATAATAGTAAAAGAATTACTATAAGAATTATAATTACAATTATAAGTGATAAACAGCTTTTGACATGTCAAATAAATAAAAGTGCGAGTTAAAACAAGAAAGTAATTAATGGTTCATTGGTTTGGTAGTGGGTTTGCTAGACAAGAGGTCGTGGGTTCGAAACCTGGCAACAACAAATATATATATTTTTTTAAAGAAGCTGTTTTGATAAGCCTGGGCCTATTGGGCTGTTAATGGAAAACTGAATTGGGCTAGTAATGGAAAGTTTGGATTGGGCTATTTAGGATCAGAAATGGACTAGCAAATTTTGGACTTTTAATGGACTTCAAGTTTAAGTATAAATCATTATTATTAATATATTATTATTACCATCATTATTAATATTATTAGTATTAATATTATCATAAATATTTTTATTAATATTATCATTAAAATTGAATATTTAGTATTATCACTATAAGTATAAGTATTATTATTATCATTATTATTTTTATTATCATTATTATTATTATTTTTAACATTAATATTATTTTATCTAGTAACTATTAGTTATATGAAACTATACTTAATACATATAATATAACTATATTTTTATTTATTTAAAGTACATAAAATGAATACATTTATGAAACATACAAATTATTAATAAAATGATATCACTAATATATATATGGTTGGATTACTATACCGAATATTGCCTCTTTAACTTGGTAACCTAAGAATTAGGAAAATGGCCCCTAATTGACGCGAATCCTAAAGGTAGATCTACGGGCACTGACTAGCCCCAGTCAGAGAATTTGAATTGCTTTAGTACTTCGATTTAAATGGTGATTGCGATTGCCGGTATATGGCATACTTGCGAGTATGCGGGGGATATTCTATATGCATTATGTTAATGTCGGTTACCAGGTGTTCATCATACTAATAATTTTTATACAGATAGCTATATACCTGTATGATTTTTATACACTTGCTAGTGTATGGTTATTTATAAAATAAAATCTTGTGGTCTATTAAAATTATTGAAATCATTGTTATGATAAACCTATGAACTCACCAACCTTTTGGTTGACACTTTTAAACATGTTTATTCTCAGGTATTAAAGAAATCTTCTGCTGTGCATTTGCTCATTTTAAAGACATTACATGGAGTCGTTCATGGCATATTTCAAATGACGTTGTATTCATATCATTTGAGTTCAAAAAGACTGTTATTAAGTCAATGACAGATTAGTCATTCATATCATGGGAATCATATATCATTTGTATCGAAATGTTATATTTTGAAATGAGTTTATCTTTTAAAAGAATGAAATGTTTGTAAAACGTATCATTTAGAGGTCAATACCTCGTAATGAAACCAATTAATATGAAACGTTTATAATCAATATGAAAGGGCCGTTTCAGTATAAACTATTAAGAACTTTAATTTTTGATAGTACAAGGAGAACCTCGTTTTTTATTAAATGAAATAACACAAATTGATATGGATACAGATGTATAATTATATATGGATATGAATATAAATGTGTAAATTTTTTTCACCTTCTTGATTATCTATTTACATTAATCACATTCATATAATTGGATTAAGTTAAAAATCAATTTTAAACACACTATATAATTTTCAGATTTTTTTAACACCTAAAATTTTATTTGGAATTAACGAGATGTCAAGACAATTTATTGAATCAGGCTCAAATTTACTCATAGAAAATAAGTAAGAGAAAGCCAATAGGCAAAAACAATCGAAAGTCTCGCTTTCCTGACAATGTTGGTGCCAAAAACAATGTCGCTTCTTAGGCGTCATAGTCACCAAAAAGTCGAAATGAAAATGCAAGCAATCTGAGCTGGTTGTATAAGTATATACAACACACTTTCTCGCCAAAACTTATGTTGTAAATTCACATAACCGATCACGCGAGCTGATTGACAAACATTGGCGAATTTAGTATCATCAGTGTGATCCATTGGCGAGCTCATCGCATGTGATTGGGGTGACCACAACCTCGTCATGGTTGCTGCTAGTCTTAAAAATTAAAATATAGTAAAATAAGACTTTGAGTTGGAGTATTACTACAACTACTACAACCAAAAAACTTGTTGATATATTAGTTTTGTCTTGCAGTGACAAAAGGAGAATGACTAAATAATTACTTACTTATTTGATTGCATTCACACTCCATCTT
Organism: Rutidosis leptorrhynchoides; assembly: GCF_046630445.1. NCBI lineage: Eukaryota > Viridiplantae > Streptophyta > Magnoliopsida > Asterales > Asteraceae > Rutidosis > Rutidosis leptorrhynchoides. Next base: position 626,255,357 of record NC_092335.1, read on the forward strand.
CGCAGCAACATATATGCTGGTGAAAGTCATATGAAACTTCCTTTCGAACAAAAAATAAGTACTGTAAATGTTTATAATGAAACTTCCTTTAAACCATCCGGATGTTGTTAAATCGCCATAACTACACGGATTAGACCGTATAACTAACACATATGAATATTGGGAAGAAGTAAATTGATTGTACAGAAAGGAAAAGAACTCGCCAAAAAGAATTAGGAGTAAAAGAAAATAAAGAAAATTTTTATGTTAAATGTGATTACAATTATTATATGATCTAAGGTAAATTTTAGAAAATGTCACTAAATTATGGCAGATCTACAAAAAAAGAAGTGTGGAAATATCAACTCTTATCAAAAAGTGTCATTTACAACAAATTATGAATATTTACCTCAAATTGCTTTAAAGGGTATGAATTTACTTTGCATATAATTTTTTTAATGTGCAATAAGAACAAGAATTATGAACATATAACCTTTTTAATATCCGGTATTAATTGATTCTTAGAGCCTAAATTAACATATAACATTTTTAACGTACAGTATGAATTGACTCTTAGAGTCTAAATTAAATTTCAGGTAGCAAGCGTCGATTTATTGGCGACTTGACTGACTCTTAGAGTCTAAATTAAATTTCCGGCATGATTTAAAACCAATGAAATTTCCATGGCGTCTCAATTTTATTTTTTATTATTTTTAAAATTTTTTTTTCCTATCTATTCGCCAGAGGTCTACTCGAAAACAATCTCTTTATCCGTCGAATTAGAGAGGGGAATGACTTTCTCTACTTTTGAAACTCTGGGTGGAGAAACTTGTCTTTATTATCGGACAGGGAAATGATTGTCTACATCTCACCTCCCCATACACCACTTATGTAGTATTTAGTTTTGTTGTTGTTGTTGTTGTTCACTTGTTTGCATATAGCCCTTTTAGTAGGGTTTTTTTTTTTTTTTTTAAAACTTTGCGTATAACCTTTTTAATGTGCAATGAGAACAAGAACTTTGCATTTTTCTTAATTACAAAAATTTTTATTCTTCAAAACTTCACTCCACCCTGATAAAAGAGGGCTAGGCTAAACAATTACAATAACTTTATAAGCTAAGTATTTCAACTAAAATTACATTTGCTTCTACTTACTAGTAAATTCAAAGAATAATTTCTAACGAAATAAAAATATATCTTTCTTTATGCTAGACGAGCCAAAAGCAAGTTATTTCAAAATTTCTAAGAGGGCTAGTATCGGTCCGTGAATGGACCCGCCTTTGCCCTCCGCCTTCCCATCACCCCGATACTAGCAATTAGCCAATGGCTAGTGCTTGATGTCCCGTACTCCAAAATGTCGTTGGATAGCAAAATGGATCACGGACTGAAAGCATTGATTTGTTGTACATTTTACCTTATTACTTGTACTCGTAAATAATTAATTAATTTAGTGGGTGTGAGGAAGTGTGTGATGGGTACGTCATGGTTGTTAGTATTTAGTGGTTGGTTAGTGATGGAAAGAAGGTGCTGATGTGACGCTGATGTGATACTCCGTGATTTCATAACGGACCGTCATGGTTAAGAGTGGTCTAAACAAACCAAATAAAGTACACACATATGACTAGTTTTTAAAAAGAGAAACAAAAAGTATTATTATGTCATGAGTAACTAAAATTTCCTAAAGCATAGACCACGTGACTCTGGATACTCTATAAGGCTGTGACGGCTAATATTAAACTTTAATTTAATAATTAATAATTATAATTATAATTATAATTATACTTATAATTATATTCAATAGAATATATGATTTTACTATTCACAACATTATTTTATTTGAAAAGGTTACTTTAGTAATTTTATGCCCTAGGGTTTCTTGCATCTTCTACATCTTCTTCTCTAATCTAGAAGTTTTACCTGTGAAAACCCGGTACAATCGAGACTCTTCCTTCTCCACCTTCGTTTTAATCTACTCACCCATCAGAGTTTCAATCTCAATCTACAAACCCTATCTGCCCCAAAAATACTCACCCACCTCCGTTTCAGTCGATCTAAAAAAAGTCTGCCCTAAAAATCCCTAAAAATAGTTGATCAAAGGCTGACGGTTTGTGATTTCAACGCCTTCTACCACGTATCATCTTCAACTCCGTTGATTCCAGGTTTCTTTACTTTTTCTTCCTTTCGCCTTCTTCATCCTCTGAATTTTAGTTGCCGATTTTTCTCATGTTTAGATCTCTGTTAATGGTAAGCGTTTATCTTCTTCTATTTCTAATTGCTCATGTGACTGCCGTATTTGTCCAATTGTTGAGCTAACTTGACCGTCGACGACATGTTCGTTTCCCGATTTTTTTTTTTTGGTGATGTTATTTGCGTGTCAATGATTTTCTATCCTTTAAAATAATCACTCTGATTGTGTGTTTCTTTTTGGTTTCGAATGTTGACCTGGAAACACTATACATCTCTTTATTTTTTTCGAATATGATGTTTACCTTTCCGATTTTTTGGTTTTTTAATACAGGTTCTGTGCACTTTGTTTGGAGACGGATTTGTGTTCAGATATGTGTTCCTTTGTTATTATACGTTTAGTAGTTAAATTTTTATGCTTCTATGTGTTTGCATGGCTTTAAGAATCCTATAATTTGCACCTATTTGTCGCATTTATTTTTATCCTTGTTATTAGAAATTTTGAGGTAGTCGAGTGTTCTACTTCGGTTAAACTTAACGGTAATGCGGGAGGTTATATCTCCGGTAATGATTCGAAAAGGCGGGCTAACAGGTGTAACTACCTGACGGATCATAATCGTCTTTACCAGCTACTTCATGGTGGTTTTGTAACGACCCTGGATTTTCCAACGTTTATTTATTAATAATTATTATTATTAATACTTGTGATTAAACGAATGTATGTTATTACATTTACTTGATGCCATGATTAACCGTACTTGACTTTAATTGCCCGAAACCTCTCTGTGACACCCGAAACTTACACGAATAATATTTTAAGATATTATTTACATTCATGATTAGTTTTATTAATCATTTTAATTAACTAAGGTTATTAGTTAGTTACATGGGCTTAAAATGGATTAATTTATTAATTAATTGAACTTGGGCCTTGTTAATGTTAATGGACTCTTGAATGAGGACTTATAAGCCCAACCTACTTCTTAATGGACCTTTTAGCCCAACCTACCATGTGTAAGTATTACTTGTAAATGGAAACTAGTTAGTTAAGAACATTGGAATCTAGTTAACATATAATCCCCATGTAAACCCATCTTTTATCCACACTTTTAAGGCTTTACATACAAGGAACCATTGAACTCTTGCCTCCCTCTTTTTTTTTCTGCTGCAGCCGTGGGCTTCCAAGGAGTGGAGGGAGTTCAAATTCTTTTTTTTTTGTGTTACTTCTACTTGCATTTTGCTCTCTTTTTCTCACACACAAAACACTCTCATACTTGCAACTCTTTTACTCTCTTTTTCTCTCTATACTTAGTAAGTAACTTGAACTTTCTTTCTTTCTTCTTTTCTTGTTAAAACCGAAATCAAGAACACCCTTAATCATCATCATTCTTTGTTTGTTTTAATCTTTTGTTACTTGTGTTGATTACTAGTAGTTGTTTGTTACTTACTTACTTGGTTTCAAGAATCAAACTTACTAGTTTCATTTTTCTTTTATCTTGTTTTTACAAGAACACTCAAGAACATAAACTTACTAGTTTATGTTCTACACTTAATGTATCAAAAGATTGTAAGTTCATAGTTGTTAAACTCATACTTGTAATTCATGTTAGTAAACTTTAAAGTTTACTTTCTTAAAGATCAAACTTTGGTTTGAATCTTTAAAGTATGAACAACAATGAACTAGTTACTTGTTTACTTAGTTTATGTCTTCATTTTATGCAATTTAATTTTGTGATTTTGATTGTTGTTGGTCAAGTACTACAAGTTAGTCTTGATATCATTTCTCTTGAACTAAAAGTTAACTTTACTAGTTCAAGAACATGTAAATGAAACTTTTAATTATAACTTTGTACACTTATGTTTGATCTAGACTTTTGAGTCTTGGATCTTCAAGATCAAACTAAGAACTATGTTCTACAACTCAAGATCTTGATTTCATAAGTTTACTTTCAAGTTTGTAACTTATTACTAGTTTTAAAGTTCATGTATGTGTTAGATCTAAGACCTTGATGTAACTTTGGCTCATCAAACTTCATACAACTCTTAAGTGAGTTGTGCTACATGTCTTAGACCTACACTTGTGTCATAATAGTCAAAACTTGGTTAATATTACTTTTACATTTCATGTATGTGTTGAATCTAAGACTTTGATGTAACTTTGGTTCATCAAAACACTTGCAACACTTAAGTGAGTTGTGCTTCATGTCTTAGACTTACACTTGGGTTATGATGGTCAAACCTTGGTGAAAATGATGCAAACACATCAACAAATTGTACACTTGAAGCTATATGCATCAAGGATGAGAACCATGATAAGCATCGAGCACCAAGACCACCGGAACCCACTATTTTTCTGTTTTCTGTCTTCTGCCTGCTGTTTTTTGGTTTCTGTAACAGAACAGTACACCTGGGCTACTGTACCTTGATTTTCAGATATATCTTTTCGAGTAGATAACTTTTCATATAGGACACGTCTTAATCCGAGTTACGGTTTAGGATTTATGGCCCTCCGATCGTCACTATGTCCTTTAACGTTGTGCAGAAATTTCTGACCTACTCGCACTTAGACCGTCGCCACGGTCAAATGAAGACGAGTTTGTTTCTGTAAATTTTACCACACTTAAAGGACTCATATACGGAGCCATGGACACTGGTCTCACCTTATTTCAGTAAGGGTAGAGGCCGTGGTGACTGACTGAAGTCAGCCTTTGTTTTAAACTACTTTCATAAACGAAACTTACTTTACGCCTTTTGTTTGATGATGAATGATGATGACACTTAAGACCTTATTTACATACTTTTAAACCTATTCGGACGATTTGCTGACTTAGTACTATTTGACTTAGGTTGAGGACTCGTTGGACCTTTCGGACCGATTACTTGCACACTTTTCCCGACTCGACTTTACCGCCACTTTATCATTGTGAGTTATAGCATTCCCTTTTTACTTTAACTTATTTTGGGAACTGAGAATACATGCGGATTTTATGTTTTACATACTAGGCACGAGTACTTAAACTTATATATGTGTGGGTTATACAACGGCATAAACATTCTCTTTAGCTCGGTAACGTTTAATCATTGGTTTTTGAACCGTGAACGCGAATCTTAGATATGGATCCATAGGGTTTGACTTCCCCACTCGGGCTAGTAGCGCTAGCATTTAACGAGTGTTTAATACTTCGTAAACATACGCACTTTCCAAGTGTACTTTCAGGGGGTATAAACGTTAAGTTAGTTACCAAGTGCCCACGGTTAACATATACTTTATCATACTGTTTTGAAACGCTCTTTGTAGCACTGAAATCTCGTGGCCTACCTTACATACTGTTATACTTAAACTATAGCTCACCAACCTTTGTGTTGACATTTTTAAGCATGTTTTTCTCAGGTGCTTAAGGTTATTTGCTTCCGCTGTCGTGCTAGTCTTGCCGTAGACACCCGCTGCTCTAGTGTTATCACCGCATGAACTGTTTATCCTGCATTCATAACTTTAATACTTTTGAACTGTGTTTTGTAACGACCTAAGGGTCACATACATTTATTCATGCTTGCTATTCGTAGAAGCATACTATTGGTGTAAAACAATTGACGTCGGTTATGACGTCATCTTTTTATCGTGAATGCAACTTCTTTTTTTACAGCATATAGTACTTAACCTTGTAATGATCCTGTTGTTGATGATTCGTACACGATGGTTTTGTACGGGGCATCACAGGTTTGATCGATGTTTTTCAGGATATGTTTTACAAGTTGAACCTTCTGTTTCACATGTTGTGTCATGCATAGCTGATGACATTTCATGTACTGACCTGCTTCAGAGTATGTGCAGTTCGATGCTCATTTATGTTCATTATATGTACTCTCTATGTTTACAATTCTCAGTTTTCGCTGTTTGTTTTCTCCTTAGATGGTCGCTCAATGCCACGCTCTTCAGGTGCTATTACACGTGGGTTAGTTGGCGAAGGGCCTTCAGGTTTGTTACTACTGTTCAATCTGTATGTAAGTATGTATTTGTCGTTATCTTTTAAGTTAACGCAAGCATTTAATAATAACCTGTTGTGTCTTTAAGTTTAGTACAACTAATAGATGACTAAGATTTGTAGCTAATATTTTTACATTTGATTTAGTTACATATTTGGTGTCCACCTTTTAGGATAGCAGAAATTGTTCCTCTGACTGAACTTTAACCAAACCAAGGATTCATGCCGATAGAGATGAACGTTTATCGCACATGGGTCGCCGGGTTACCAGGGCTTCAAGACCCACTCGGCTACTGCTGCATTATGCTTGACAAATACGTAAGTCTGCAAAACATTAGTAGCCATATCTATAAACAAAACTGCTATTTTATACGTGACTCATTCCTGGAAAATATAAACAGGGAAACGGTATACAAGGACACATGAATTTCAATGATATCGATCAGTTCTATGAAGTGTTCAAGCCTTCAAAAATGGCAGAAAGCAGTATCAATTCAGACGCTACTGCGATTTGGACGGGTCACCATCTTTGAAGAAGTTCCCAACACAGACTTCGCAGAGCACTACTTCAACTTTTTTCCCAACAATCAACTACCCAGCAGATATCTCAAAAATTCACCTATAACATGTAAGTGTAATCCGATCGATAAAATGTAAGGTTAATCTATTTAACAAAACTGATTTTTACAACACCGTTCTAATCGTACATGTGCATGAATAACAATGCACGTTTCACTTGCTAATTGCAAGTTCTAAATCGTTGCAACTTGCAATAAGTGCAGCCCACTGTTCTTTCTTTGCTTGCTTTCAAATGCGTATACATGTGAGTAGTTACATACACACTCGACTGTAATGAGACTGATAAGTGCTGACTTTTCTTGAGACATTTGATAGTAGAATCTGTTATCAATAAATGTTTATTATTTAGTGTAGTAAAGCCTGGATGCCTTACATTTTTACTTAGTGTAGTAAAATCTACAACATACTAACAAAAGAACGTATGGCAGATTACATTGGAATTATAGTCAGAGTACACAACATCGAGAACCACGAAAACGCTCACACCGATCAGTCCAAGCGAAGAAGGCTTTACATAGTAAGGAGAACAACATTATAAAAAAAAGGCACAACCAATTTACAAAAAAAAAAAAAAAAAAAAAAAAAAAAAATTGTTCTGCTCTCTGTATCTTGCAGCAACAACATCGTCGAACTGACACTCTGGAACGAACACGCCGAAAACTTTGACGTTGCCGAATACCTGGACCATATCAAACAATAAGTACAACAGAGGTGTACATTCTCCTAAACCCTATAGGTGTAGTCGAAATTGGCATCCGTTACAACGTTTAACATGGTTGGCTAAATGGTAGGCTGATTTACAACTAAAAATTCAGATCCGGCGGGAACGAAAACAACAAAGAAACGTGACTAACGTGCAACAAACACTTACACTGGCCTTTTGAACACCTCAACCCCGTAACTGTTAACGATCACTAACCTTTTGTTGTAAATAGCAAGTATCTCTTGCTGTAGGTTTATGTAGTAGGTATATCTTTTGCTGTAAATAAAAAAACTCCTTAAATAGGAAATAGCTATTACTACGTTGTAATAGACATCCTTTGCTGTAAATAGGATGTAACTGTTAAGCTTTTGTAACAACTTGCATATTAAACGCTTTCATACATTACCAACTGACCACACACCTATTACAACCCGGCAGCGAAGCGCCGGGCGATCCTCTCTTGTTATCATCATTGGAACAGTGAATAAATTATAAATTTATACAGTGATCGTTCAATAATAATCTTTTCTTTAACATTTAACGTGCTAAGATTATAGTAACAAGTATCCTCTTTAAATTCTGTTTTTAAGTTATGATTATTAGTTTTTTTTTTTTTTTTTTTTTTATGTATGATTACTTTATTGAGTTGATTGATTCACATGTCAAAACTGTAAATTGATCATAAATCTACTCGATAATATATTTTTCAAGTAGCTTTAGCTTAGATATAGATAAATATATTAAAGCTCACGTATTAAAAACTTAGATTAGATACAAACGATTAATCAAAAAGGGAATCATAAATGGCCTAAACTATATAGTTACACAAATTTATAAACTCCGTATTAGTTTATTTAAAATTAAATTTATTAATTAAAATAACACAAGGAAGTAAGAACAAAAATCCATGAAGTATATAGTTACATAATTTTACTACGTACTAAAATTATTGGAGTACTAACTAGTCAGTGTCCGGCCCGCGCAATGCGGCGGGGGCTTTCGGCCTGCGTATTCATATTCAACGTAGCTTTATATATTTACAGAAGGGAAAATGGCTCATGTGTTAAGCGCCGTTGTTGGTGTTGTCGTCTTTACTGTTTTTTAAAATCTGTCCTGTTCGAACGTAGTTCGTTTCGTTTTGTTGATAAAATTATTTCGAGTCTGACGGTGCTGGCGAAAAAATATAACTCGCTGCATGCAGGAAGATACGGGCTGTCGTTTTTAGCGTTTTTTAAAAAGTGTCTGTTTCAAACGTACTTATTATCGTTTTGTTCATAAAATTATTTCGAGTATGACGCTCATGTCGAAAAAATTTAACTCGCGGCGAACGAAAAGATATGGGTTGTCGTTGTGTTTAGCATTTTTTGAGAAGTATCCGTTTCGCGTATAGTTAGTCCCGTTGGGTTTGTAAGATTTTTTCGAGTTGAACGGTGGTCTCGGAAAAATTTAACTCGCACCGAGCGAGAAGATAGGGTCCGTTATAAATTTGGGTGGAATTAGTTTCTTTTATTTTAATAAAATTATATATTTACACTTTTTACCCTTTAAAAAGTGTAAACTTGAGGGGCTGTTGTGTAAATATAGACAAAATTGAAGGACCGTTTGTAATGTGAACGCAAACTCAAAATTACAATTCGATCTAACTGTGGCAAGAAGCTAGAGCATGAAAAGACAACTGTGTGAATTACTTGGCATCAAATATAATAAAAGTAAATCTTGACATCTACACTTAGAAGATTATCGCTACTTAGCACCAAATCCCGTGTTAATTCTATCCCCAAAAGATCTAGACAACTGTGTGAATTACTACCTCTAAACATACGTAATTTAGATTCACTTTACTTGAAAGGATTGATATCATCAGGAATTGGTTCACAATCCTTCAAAACGACAGGATACTCACCAATCTCGTTCATCCAAGGATTATGGTGATCAAGATAATTAACAGTCTTCATTGCACGCCAAATGAGACTACTACACTTAAAACCTGACCCGAACGCCATCTGCCATACCTGGTTACCTTTCTTGACTCGACCCTTTGCCTCCACGTACGCCAGCTCATACCATATCGAGCTGCTGGAGGTGTTTCCGTACCTATACAATGTCATTCTAGAAGCTTCCATTACGGTGTCTGAAAACCCTAGTGTCCTCTGCAGCTCATCGAGCACCGGCTTCCCACCAACGTGAGGGAGGAAGTGATCGATGACGCCATTGTAATTAGGTATGTACGGCTTGATGCTCATTGACGGAATTATCTTTATATTAATTTTAATGTAGTTTAAAAGGTATTTGAGTTTCTCTTTTAATGGAAGGATGAGGTATGATAGGATGGTCACGTTGGGTTTAATGGTGTCTATGGCGGCTGTAATGAGGTCTTTGTTGATGTTAATTCCAACCATCCCAGCTTCGTCCTCTTCTCTACATACACACTTGTAGGATCGATCTAAACGTGATGTATTGGTGTGTATTGCGTGAACAAGTTCGTATTTACATTTCTTGATATCGGACGGGTGGTTCGAGAGGAGAATCGCGGCTCCACCCACACGGAACACGCAGTTTTGTAGGAGTTTTGAACGATCTTTTCCGCGGTACAAGTTATCGGTAATGCCCTCTGTACTCACTATCAAAGCATATGAGTTCAGGTGCACCTATGAAAATTAGCAACTCATTAGTTGTCTTTGTAGTGTTTGGTAGCTTAGACCCACTTGTTTCTACACGTTTGTTAAAAAATTTGTTTTCACCAATAGGGTTGAGCAGAGTCGTCTCATTATTTTAACGGGTCATGTTTGAAACATAAAAAAATAGACCACTATAAACATTAAATTTATATCACATATCATAAAAAGATATATAGTGCTAAAAATATATCAATAAAAAAAAGTTAATGTGCGATTAAATTGTATGATAAATTAATTTTTACGATTTGATTTATGAAAAGATTATAAATAAATGTATTATTACATAGGACTTTTAAAATTTTGGGCCACCACAAAATTCGGGGCCATGTTCGACCGCACACTTCGCACATGTGGTAGAGACGGCCCTCGGGTTGAGAATACAACAATCAAGATAATGGTGCCGAAATACCTGCAGGAGTTGTTGAGCAAGTCCTATTGCACGAAGCCCTGCACTGCACCCCATCCCAACAAGATTGTAGGTGATGATGTTCTCTCTAAGCTTATATCGGTTAACAATCATGCTACAAAGAGACGACACTGAGTTATGAATAGTACAATTCACAATTAGGATCCCAATATCCTCGCATCTTACACCCGTTTTTGCGAGAAGCATGTCCACTGAACCAAAGATGGTCTTCTCAACTTCTCGTCTAGCATGGTTAATGGACGGGTTGTAAGTTTGTTGAGAAAAGATCTCAGGAAAATAAGTGGAGTCACCGAGACCGCATCCTTCCAAAACTTTCGTCATGTAATCCAAAGTCTCTTCCGAGTAAAATCCGAATTGCCTTAGTTTCTTAACAAACTCTTTGGAGCACATTTGAGAAATTGGAGGCTTGTAACATGTGAAATCTACTAAATAAACTCTGCATGAAGTTTTTTTTGTCATGACAAGACGTAACAAAAACAGACACGTTAACAGGGCTAAACGGTACACGGTTTCTATTTTAAAAGTAAAGATAGGCTGACTAATGAAGTCCATGAGATCTTTCTAACTGTGGTTGGTATTAAACATGAGTGTGGTTTAATAATAGAATTTATTTATAATATAATGGACGCGATTTTATTATCTTATTTTGGATAATACTAGTGCCATATAAACTTCGTGATATGTTACTATAAATAGATAGATTGGAGGTGCACTTGGATTTGCATGGTCAAATTAGTACGTCTCAAAAGTCAACTAATACACCCTCACACATTACTACGGACTGTTACTCCGTATTTATTACTATTACTATTGATTCTCTTGATGAAGAAAACTAGTCCGGATCCGGCACGCGCAATGCGGCGGGAGCTTTCGGCCTGTGTATTCATATTTAACGTAGCGTTGTGTATTTACAGAGGGAAAAACGGCCCATGTCTTAAGCGTCGTTTTAGATGTCGTTGTCTTAAACGTTTTTTAAAAAGTGTCCGTTTCGAACGTAGTTAGTTTCGTTTTGTTCATAAAATTTTTTCGAGTGTAACGGTGCTGTCGGAAAAATTTACCCTGCGGCGAACAGAAAAATACGGGCTGTCGTTGTGTTAAACGTTTTTTAAAAAGTGTCTGTTTTGCGTATAATTAGTCCCGTTGGGTTCGTGAGACTTTTTCGAGTTGAACGGTGGTCTCGGAAAAATTTAACTCGCACCGAGCGAGAAGATAGGGTCCGTTATAAATATGGGGGGAATTAGTTTATTTCATTTTAATAAAATTATATGTTTACACATTCTATTCCTGAAAAAGTGTAAACCTGAGGGGTTGTTGTGTAAATTGAACCGAAGTTGAGGAACCAATTGTAATGTGAACGCAAACTCAAAACTACAATCGAAAACAACTGAAACTACACAATTGACCATGGCTTTTAGTATATAAGGGTTAATAATAAATATTAAATATTAAATTAATATTAATATTAATATTAATATTAATATTAGTATTAATATTAATAAGCAAGAAAAAAAGTTATTTTTATAAATAAAACATAACAAGACAACCTGTTAGAGTATTAGGATTGGGCCAGCCCGATTACATTGTAGGCTGGGTCCATTAGGGTTATTTATCATATTAGGGTTTGTAATACCTATATATATGCATCAATAATACAATCACATTCACGGGTTCATATTCTATTGTATAACATGGTAATTAGAGCTTAGGTCTGATCCCGAGACCTAGTCGGCCGCCTTGAGCCGCTATCTATACGGCCCGTCAATTCACCATCCATCCCTACTATCCAAAAAAAAAAAAAACCTAATAATATTGTTCGTAATTTTTTTTTTTATTTATTTATTATTTTTTTTTTTTTTGTGCTATAGCCGATCAAACTCTCAATCTCCTCTTCTTCTTTTTGCTTTTAATCCCACAATTTCATTAATGCTAATGTTTCTCTCAAACTTCGATGCTGAGCGACCTGCTTACAACCGTCAGTCATACCATTATTCTTTTAATATTGTTGAAATATTCCTCTTCCTTCATCTATCAATATTATTGGTTGATTATTTTGCCGCTGTCTTATTTTGTAGCTATTTTCGTTTTCATCTTTTCCTACTCATTTAAGCAACACAGTCGCATGTTAACCAAAAAAAAAAAAAAAAAAAAACACTTTGTGTTTGATTGTATTGGACGGTCTCACCTTTTCTTATCATCTTTTATATACTTAATTTTCTTATTTTATTAAATAATAATAAATAATCGGTGTGGGGCTGAGTCGCCTAGCTTGACTAGGTTGCAAATCCCGATAAAAAAGAGGAATACAAAAAGAAAAAAACAACTTTTTTTTGCAGCGTTGAAGAATACTGTTATCGATGACAAAAGTAGCATATCAAAAAAAGCGGTACTTGATCCTTAGGCACAGCAAGTCACGGCGTAAAAGAAAAAACAAACACTACAGAAAAGGAGAAGCCGTCAAACAGATATGCAACTCTACAAAGTTGTTCTATTTTTTTCCTATCCAATCCGTAGATGCCAATACAATCTTTTATTCCAATGATGCAAGCACATGCTCAGCCACTCATCAATTTGATACTGTGCCAAACACCAATCTAATCCCTATGTATGCAACGTCCACCTTATAGCCTATCTTCTTTTATTTATTTACTTTTCTTATATATAACATTTTGTTGATTGTTGATTTCCGTTTCAATTTAGCCAACAAAGCAAACATATTGCTTTTTTGTTCTATGCGTATCTTGACAACACCACAACAAAGACCACTAATTTGTGTTCATATAAACCCATATATATTTATTTCTTTGTTTTTACGCTCTATTATTTTGTCATCATGTTAGACGGTACAAACAATCAAAACCTTACTTCAATGTCGCGTACACAGTTGCTAAATATTATTAATTCTCAAGCCCAACTTATAGCTCAATATCAAATGGCTCAACACTTTCACCCCAATTACTATGGTGGACAATTATTTGGACAGCCCACTGGACCTGTGGCTTATTACACGACCGCTCACCCGACCACGGGTACATTCACGGTTGATCCACAGTCGCAAACTCTGGAGACCACACTTCCTAGTGCGTTTAACGCAATGTCTCTTCAGGATTACGAGAAAGCTGGGTGGCACATGGATACTGGTGCGTCCACTCATCTTACCTCTTGCACTAATAATCTTAGTACTATTTTTAATAATTGCAAATATCCGTCAGTCGTCGTAGGTAACGGGAACACTATTCCCGATACCAACACCGGCCATAGCTTGATACCTAATGTTCACAAACCCTTGCACTTACATAATGTTCTTGTTACCCCAAACATAGTAAAAAAATCTCATTTCTGTTCGTCAATTTACTCGTGATAACATTGTCTCTGTTGCATTCGATCCTTTTGGATTTTCTGTGAAGGATTATTTGACGCGCTGTCTTCTTCTCCGTTGTGATAGCACCGGGGATCTCTACATTGTCCCTTCACCATCTAATCAGCATGCTCTCACTATTAGTCCAGTTACCTGTGTAACATCCCGCCTTTTTCCATTTACTTTTCCGTTATACTAATTTAAACTCCGTTATATGTTTATAACATCTCCCATTAATACGCGTTTTAAAATATTCCGTTTAGGTATTTTCCGCACCCGACTACAAACTCGAGGGACTAAAATTGACACGGGGCAAACTAGTTGACTAGGTCAACTAGTCCACCCCAATCACCACCATTCAACCATCTCCCTCTCTCTCTCTTTCTCTCTAGCAAGAACACACACACATTTACCAAATTCATTCAATCATCATCTAAATTCGACCTAGGAGGCTTACAACAAAATAAATTACATATTCGTGATCCTCTCTTCATCCTCTTCATTTTGGTACCAACTTCATCTCGTTTGGGTAACATTTCTAAAACACTAGTTTTCTTTAAATTTGTGTTCTTGACTTAAAAGTATGTTAATTAGTGTCTATGGCTCATTGTGATGTCGTGTATGTAATTTGTATGCTCGATTTGTTGTTTTTGGTGTAACTAGTTCATTATGAAAATTACTTGCTAAATCCTTGATTTTGGATGATCAAATGTTATTAGATTGTTAATGTGCATGTTTTAAAAGTGTTACTAGTATCATTAGCTTCATTTTGATGTATAGATTGATTAAAGAAACTTCATAAACGCGATTATTGATTTTGTGAACTTTTGGTTAGGGTTTGATAGCTTTAAAACGAACTTTTGATGTGTTGAATGCTTGTTAATGTTATTGATAAGTGTTTAGTTGTATTACATGTTTCATTACCTTCAAAACGGCATATCATACATGTAAATTGGATTCCCGGAACTTGAAATGCATCTTGATGAACTTGAAACTTTGATTTTGGACGTTTAACGAACATTCGACGAGGTTATTGTTGTCTTAAATGATAAATTTGATTTAGTTAATGTATCTAGTTGTGTTCCTTGTCGAAAGAGCTTTCCGGTGATATAAAATACATGTTCTAATTGTTTGCGGATCATAAGTTATGATTATTTGAAGTTTGGGTCGTGCACTTGTGTAATTCAGCAAACAGGACCTGTAAGCCATTTGGGACGCCGTCCCACCCTCTTGGACGCCGTCCCACTCTTCATATCAGGACACCGTCCTGATTTTGGGACGCCGTCCCACTCTTCATACTGGGACACCGTCCTGATTTTGGGACACCGTCCTGATACACTAAAACTGGCTGTTTGCTTTGGTCATTTGACATAAAAATGTTTGCTATGCTACGGACCTCCGATTAACATGAAACTTGGCCAACATGCTCATATATGATTATATAACTTATAAAAATTGTCGGATACCCAACCCGACCCCGTTGACTTTTCCGTTGACTTTGACCCGACCAAGTTGACTTTTAATCCAACTTAACCAAATAATTGTGCAATCGTTCTAACATGTTTTTATACTTGTACCTTGCATGAAACATGACAATTTGATTCACATGCTATTATGATCGAGTCTTAACGAGCCATAGGACTAATTGAACATCTTTGACCTATCGTGTTTACCGTTATTGATACAACCTATTGTTTAGGTCAAGACTAGCATTGTTCTTTGCACACGTTTACTTGTTGAAGTACTTTACTACTCGTGCACTCAAGGTGAGATCATAGTCCCACTTTTACTCTTTTTGAACTTACATTTGGGATGAGAAAACATAAACATTTCTTTACTAAGTGAACACAAGTACAGGAAAACAAACATTCTACATACGAGTTTAGAACAAAATCCTCAATTCGATTATCATTAGTTACACTTGCCGGGTGTAAGCGAGAACTTATGTTGTTTGGATCCATATGGGTTTGACAAACCCTCATTCAAACGGTTCGCTACCGTTTACGAATGAAATATATTTTCGAGAAACAGTGTATGTTCTAGCACTAAGTGATGGGGTTCTATGGAAGGAATGTTAAGCATTGATAATTGGGTGCTCGTGAAACAAACTTTTGGAATGTATTACTATTATTTCATTGATGCGAATCTTGTGGTTCACTTGTACTTACTTACTTAAACCTATGATTTCACCAACGTTTTCGTTGACAGATTTCTATGTTTTTCTCAGGTCCTTGAACGATACATGATACATGCTTCCGCTCATTATTTTGATACTTGCATTGGATGACGAGTATATATGCATACATGGAGCGTCTTTTGGCTACTTTTAAATTGTGTCGCATAAGTTTCATTTGTACTTATAACTTTGTAACGTAACTTGTGGTGGAACTATTCTCGTAAACTTTGAACAATCTTTACATTTGAAATGAATGCGACATATCTTTTGGTCAAACGTTGTTTTAAAGACTTATGACCACGTAACGGGACCTAAGTAGACGGCGCCGTCAATGACGATTTTGTCGGGTCGCTACAGATGGTATCAGAGCGTTGGTTGTAGGGATTTAGAGTTCATTGGTGTCGACCCCGAGTCATAGGGTACATTGGTGAGTCTAGACTACAACCGGCATATAGACTTGAAGTAGGAATTACTTGACTACTTGTGCATTTATACTCGAATGCTTCTACTCATATCTACTCTTAGTTCATCTTAATCTCACGTTGTTTAATTTGATTGACACGCCACCTTGACTATATGAAATGATGTCGAATGCACATATGAATCAGGGTAATATAATTTCCGGGATTATATTACGGTGACTCATATGAACGTTCCGACATTATGACATAAAGAATTTAAGGCGAGTCGAGGAAAAACTTCTCTTTATCTTTATTCTATATCACGGTTAGTATTATTGAGAATACTAATCAATGATATTCTTGTGTCTTGAAGGAACAATGGCTCCTCGTCGTGTACGCCGCAATGAAACTCCCGAACAAGCTCTCGAACGGATGATAGCTACCACCGTAGATGCGGCCATGGCCGGTCACTCATCCAACAACAATAATAATAACAACCACAACAACAACAACAACAACAACAATGGAGCCGGTAACTCAAACGAAGGATGCTCCTATAAAGCTTTCATGGGGTGCAAACCTCACACTTTTGATGGAACCGGGGGACCGGTCGTGCTCACCCGATGGTTTGAGCAAACGGAAGCCGTCTTTAGCATAAGCGGTTGTCGGGACCAAGACAAGGTCAAATACTCCACTCACATCTTCGCCGGTGTCGCTCTTACATGGTGGAATACTTATGTACAATCGGTGGGTACCGATGAAGCTCACGCTCTCTCTTGGGCCGACTTGAGGGAAAAGATGATTGTCGAATATTTCCCTCGTGAAGAAACCCGAAGGCTCGAACAAGAGCTAAGAACTTTAAAGGCGATCGGAAATGATCTCAAGGCTTATAATCAACGATTTTCCGAACTAGCCTTGATGTGCCCAAATCTTGTGAACCCCGAAGCTTTAAGGGTTGAACTTTACATGGATGGTCTTCCAAAGAGCATCAAACACGGAGTAATGTCATCCAAACCCCCTAATCATCAAGAAGCTTTGAACATGGCCCGCAAATTGATAGAGACAGTGGACGAAATCGTAGTACCGGCACCTAAAGTCGAGGACAAGTCGGGTAACAACAAAAGAAAATGGGAAGCTCCCCAATCAAGCAACAACAACTTTGCCAAGAAATCTTTCACCTCCGACGGCAAGAAGGGTTATGCCGGAATTCTACCTCTTTGCAACAAATGCAACAAACATCACTTTGGCGAATGTAGTAAGCTAATTTGCCATCGGTGCCAAGGAATTGGTCATAAGGCCAACGATTGTAAAAGTGCCACTCCCGTCGCTCGAAAGTGGCCCAATGCACCAAAGACGGGCACTTGTTACGAATGTGGCCAAATGGGCCATTATAGAAATGCATGCCCGAAGAGGAAAGATAACCCCAATACGCGCGGCCGAGCTTTCAACATCAACACCGAGGAAGCCCGGGATGACACTGAACTAGTCACGGGTACGTTTCTTCTCAACAATTCTTATGTCTCTTGCTTATTCGATTCGGGTGAAAGGACCCGTTCATATACATTATAAACGATTCACAATAGTTGATTACATTGCGAGGTATTTGACCTCTATATGATACATTTTACAAACATTGCATTCGTTTTTAAAAGACAATCTTTCTTTACATCGAAAATTGACAGGCATGCATACCATTTCATAATATCCACTATCCAACTATAAATTGATTTAATAATATTCTTTGATGAACTCAATGACTCGAATGCAACGTTCTTCGAAATATGCTATGAAAGACTCCAAGTAATATCTTTAAAATGAGCAAATGCACAGCGGACGATTTCTTTAACACCTGAGAATAAACATGCTTTAAAGTGTCAACCAAAAGGTTGGTGAGTTCATTAGTTTATCATAATCATTTATTTTCATCATTTTAATAGACCACAAGAATTTCATTTCCAGTTCTCATAAATATACGTCCCATGCATAGAGACAAAAATAATCATTCATATGGTGAACACCTGGTAACCGACATTAACAATATGCATATAAGAATATCCCCTATCATTCCGGGATCCTCCTTCGGACATGATATAAATTTCGAAGTACTAAAGCATCCGGTACTTTGGATGGGGTTTGTTAGGCCCAATAGATCTATCTTTAGAGTTCGCGTCAATTAGGGTGTATGTTCCCTAATTCTTAGATTACCAGACTTTAATAAAAAGGGGCATATTCGATTTCGATCATTCAACCATATAATGTAGTTTCGATTACTTGTGTCTATTTCGTAAAACATTTATAAAAGCGCATGCATTCTCAGTCCCAAAAATATATATTGCAAAAGCATTTAAAAAGGGGAGTAATGAAACTCACCATACTGTATTTCGTAGTAAAAATACATATAACGTCATCGAACAAGTGCAAGGTTGGCCTCGGATTCACGAACCTAAATTAATTATATATATTTATGTGTTGGTCAATATTTGTCTAACAAATTAGGTCAAGTCATAGTGTACCACAATCCTAATGCTCGAGACTAATATGCATAAGTCAACAAAAGTAAATTTGACTCAAAATAATTTCCAAAAAATCTATACATGATTAATATATAGTTTAAATATCGTCGTTTTATATTTTTAAATATTTTTAAAAGATTTATTAGAGTAAATAATATAATTTATTTATTAATAAATAAAATTTTATATTATATTTATATAATAAAATATACTTTTATATATATTAAGTAATAAAATTTATAGGGTTCATTTAATATTATAAAGATAATATGATAGGTATTATTAAAGTAAGTTATTACACGTAGTAAAATATGTTTGTATCAAATATTTATTTGATAAAATAATATCTATAATGATAGTAAGTAAAAGTTGTATTATTTTGTAATAATAATTATTATTATAAAAATATAAATATTTATAATTACTAAGATGACATTATAATAAAACGATAATTCTAATTATGAAAACTTTAATATTTACGATAATTTTTAATATTATCTTTAAAATAATAATTCTATTTAAAATAATAATAATAATAATAATAATGATATTTTATAGTAACAATGACATTTCTATTAAAATGATAATTTTTGTTAAAATGATAGTTTTAATACTAACGATAATTTTAATAATAATAGTAATGATAAAAATAATAAGAACGACAATTTTATCTAAATCAATATCTTATAATATTTTAATTTCATCATGATACTCTTACCCATTATTTCCTAATCGTTTCGTTTAATAGCTTTTAATCGTCTTTTATATCGTGTTCGTAATAATGATAATAATAGTAATCAAAATAATTAGGTGTTACAAATATTTGTTTTAATTAAACTAATATTAATAATGATAGTTACTATAACATTATTAACGATAATACTAATAATTATCTTAATGATAATATAGTAATAATAATAATAACAATAACAATAACCATTTTTAAATAATGATATATATATATTAATAATGATAATAATAATAATAATACCAATAATAATAATAATAATAATAATAATAATAATAATAATAATTGGATAATAATAATAATACTAATTATAACTTTAATGATAATAACGATAGTAATAAAAAAAATAACAATTTTTAATGATAAATCCTTTTATTGATAAAGATAATAATAATGATAATAATAATAATAATAAGATAAAACTAGAACGACGATAATAATGACGATAATAATAATCATTTTTAATAATAATACAAAAATTCGATGGACTATAACTTCAAATCCGTTCATCGAAATCATTCGATATCTAAATGAAAAGTTCTTAATTTTTCGCTAGCTTTCCAACGACATGCATATCTTATACCTTATCTCAATCGTATATGTAACTAATTCAGGAATCAACATAACCTATCTAATGGCAATATCAAAAGTACAAGCATGCATAATCCTATATACTCGAGCACTAGTCAGGGATACACTATTAGTATATAAAAATTAAATTATGAGTACTCACATATCAATATTGAGATTCAATATTGCAGGAAAGGTACGTAGATGCAACGGAGATGATAAACACTATATTGATCTCACGAGCATACCCATGAACCATACTCAATCACCTCTATAGCTATAACCCATAATTTCTTAATCCTATCCCACTCGAAAAAACAACTTCGAAATCACCCGGACAGCACTCCGTCGTAATATTTTATGTATACTAATAATATCTTGAGATAATACGGAGTAAATATATATATGTAAATCGATTGAGAGAGTTTATAGAAAACTATTTTCAAGTTTCTATGAAATAATGAAACCTATTGAATTCTATTTATAATAGATTTTTGAATTATTAAAGTGAATTATTAAAGTATGAATTATTAAAGTGAATTATTAAAGTATAAATTATTAAAGTGAATTATTAAAGTATGAATTATTAAAGTGAATTATTAAAGTATGAATTATTAAAGTGAATTATTAAAGTTAAAGTAAAGTAAAAATAAAGTAAAGGTAAAGTTTAAGTATAGTAAAAGTATAAAACTATGTACGTATAATACGCGTATAAATATATATAATATTAATTTAAATCGTTATATATATTTAATAAAATAAAATATAAATATCGTTATCTTTATCATACTAGTTAAGTAATGAGTTGTCAAAAGTGGTTCTTGATATTTATAAAAGTTATATACGTTTTAATAATAAAGTTCTTTTTAAACTGAAAACGTTTTTGTACGTTTGAAACTAAATAGATCAATCGAGTCTTTATGAGATTTAATCTTCCACTATCCTTTGTCTAGTTCTCAATGATTGACAATTTGTTCATATTTATAAATCACTTTACCATTTTCTGAATATTGTTAAAATGAAAAGATTTCTCAAATCAACGTGGGCCTTTCAACAGAGACTTGTAATCATAATTTAATATATCTGATAATTCAATCATTTGATCTTATCTTCTAATTCCATTGATAAACATTTTGAAACAGATACAATCATATAAAGTATTTAATCTAATATTTTGTTTACGTTTCAAGTTATAATATATATACACATATACATATATAATCATATTCGTTTAATGGTTCGTGAATCGTTGGAACTTGGTCGAGGTTATAATGAATGTATGAAAACAATTTAAAATTCTTGAGATTTAACTTAACAAACTTTGCTTATCGTGTCGGAATAATATAAAGATAAAGTTTAAATTTGGTTGGAAATTTTCGGGTTGTCACAGTACCTACCCGTTAAAGAAATTTCGTCCCGAAATTTGAGTGGAAAGGTCGCGAATGATAATAAGTATGTTTTCATGATGCATACAGGCTGAAAATTAGAGTTTTATCATCAACGAATAATTTGGATAAACAATCCATTTATATGAAGAGTACGAATGAAGCTAACATAGAAGAGTGAAATGAGTAAGTGTAGATTCATCTTATCATTTGACGTAGATATGATTGATTTCCAGATTTCAAGGGATTTGAAGAAAATCTTTGTAATAAGATTTGATTCTCCGGTAACAAAAGGAATTAGGATCCGCTTTAAATGCGATCATCCATTTTACCTCCTTCGTTTTCTTACAACTCACACCTTCTGTTGATGCATTTTACGCAAGTCCCTAGACATCTACCCACGTCCATTGCAGGTACAACAGTTTACAGGCTACCATGATCATTCGTTATTATCCTATCCGTGTTTGTATGTGGTTACAGCAACTGCAGGAACGAGATTTGGATGTTTGACTATGTTAGACTTAGTCAGACATCCGAGTGAAGCCTCACTAGTACAGCTGACAGGCTCATACGCATGGTTGATGCTGAGCTAAGTCACAATTACAACCTAAATGATAAGACACGAGTGAGTGATCACCCGTATGGCTGATGAAGCCAACTCGTATGTGTGATGGATGAATCGTACGGGTGAGTCAACAGCAGGGGTATATAAAGTCTTATGTTCTTTATTTTAGGTTAAGCCTCTCATTTGTTACACACACTCAGATCTGGTGAGCTCCTCCGATTCTCTCTCAACCCAAATCACCCAGGTGGTGAATAATAGCTCTAGGTGTTGATCTAATCACACTTGATTTAGTTGTGGTATGACTAAATTAATCCCAAAAAGCTTAACCTATTCATTAGAGGGTTTGATTTACTTATTCCGTCATTGTGTGTGTTAAATCTGTTGATTTCTAAGTTCCTAGTCATGTTTCATCACCTTCTATTCTTTCCCCCTCAACTCATATTTTAAAGTATTCATCAATATGCTCCATCCAGTTCTGATTCTCGATATACTTATAACTTTCATATCGGTCATTCTTCTTTTTCATCTACCGCCGGAAGAATCTATTTACTTCTACTATACTCTTGGGTTTATAGTGTTTCTAGTTCTCCCGTGTCTTTATATTGCTATATGCATCGATATATATGGTTTATAATTTTTGGTTTGTCGTTGGGCTTTATATCTTCCCTTATATTTCAAAGTCTATGTTTCTATCTTCTATAATCATTGTCATCCACAGTTAATGCTCTCTTTTATTTGCTGCAATTTATACCCCAATTTCTATTTCGGAGTTTTGTCCTTTCGTTTCTTCTTCTTGCGATTAAGCACCGCTTGTAATGGTCCAGAATTCACCGATATGAATTTCGAAATGAACATTGTTAATGTTCTAGGAAGGAAATTGTGATGGCACGATCTTGACTTGTCAAATTACTAAAATACCTTGGAAAAGGCCGAATCATCAAAAAATATTTTCTTGATATTTTAGAGGTTAAATAGAATACAAGAGTCGTATAACATGGCACATGATGATGTTATGATCTGTGAATCATCACGTTCCATTTAGAAACTCAGCATGACTTACTGTAATATAATCACATTGATCAAGTGTCATTATATTATACTAATTCATGCTTCAGTTCCCAACACTACTTCAAAATATTCCTATTTTAAACTTGAATGTTTCAGAATTTAGAAGCTAAAATAGTTTCTTTTATGATGTAATACAGATAGTGCGAAGAGGTAAATGATTTCAAATAAGAAAATTTAAGAAAATATCTTCAGAAATATGGAGGATATTTATAATGAAAGATATGATGATATTTTAGAATTTCTAATATCAGAGGATGATGAAGAATATTGTCCGCAGGGGTTTAGAGTCATGAGCAAGGTATTCGTTAATGACTTCAGCAGATACTGAATTATTTGGATCCTTTGAAGTCAGGTTCAGTCTTTGTAATTTGTCCACAGCCTCCTTCCTACTTTGCTCAATCCGTTTTCCAGTTCCAAGACTTCTCTTTTTCTACGCTTTGCCAGCACACCTATTCATTATCATCAAACTTTTACTGTTAAGGTCGTTTATATTTTTTTTGCTGCTTCATCAGTATTTTTCCATTTTTGGAGAACCAATTCGTAGTTCGAAGTGTTTTTCAGAATCTTCACATTCAAATTAAGTCCAAAAGATATAAGTTATATATACACATATAACTGTTGGCGTAGACATGCTGCGAGATTTCAAAATACTGATTGCTAATTCCCAATGATTCGTATGGAAATTCTCATTACAAGATGCGAATGAGTAAATGATGGGGTTTCAATGAATAATTATAATGACTTTTTGGAGAGGCTAAAGTCAAAGGGTAATGAAGTTGTTGATACATCTGTTAATAATGTGGTGGAATGTAAAAGGTTCCCTGATAACGATGGTGTATATCTCAAGGTTATAATAAGGTTAGTCTGACTGAAAAGTCAAAGTTGACTTGCTGGAGCTGTGACAAAACTGGCTACTTTGAATAGGAGTCGCAAAGTTATTTTTGCTAATAAATGCTAAAGAATCTGACGCGGATACGTTGTTTAAACTTTTACTTTGGTTTCAAGAGTTTTTCGGGTACATAACTGTGGGTAACATGTGATTGGATCATCATCTCGATTGCTCATCATTCGAAGTGTCTTCAGAAATTTTCGAAGGGTTTGAACACAGATTGTAATCGTTAACATACATTTGATGTTCTAACACAGTTTTGAAGTCAAAATATAGCTTTGAAAGATGTAGGAATCTAAAAGTGATGGTACCGGTTATATCTCGAATTGAATTCTGATATTTTAAAATCAGAATATGTAATTGGGTTTGAATGAGTATGGTTGTTTTGATTTTTATGAAAGAATGTATATTATTGTGAAAGTAGGAAGTATAATTGATAATTTGCTTAATCTGATTCGAAGAATGTAACATATTAATTGTGAATTTATATATCTCTCTCGGGTATTACCTACCCGTTAAAAAAAATTTCACAATTAATATTTTGTACAAAAGAATTTTATTACAGTCTTTATGAAAATATATATATGTATATTTTCTTCAGATGTAACATAGATTTAATGAGTTAATGTTAAATTAAACTCATTTTATTTACGGTTGAAACTAGAATTGAATAATCCCTAAAGGCTTTAAAAAGTACATAACTTTTACGCAGTATTTCTTTAATGACATTGAAATTATGAATCAATACTTCGTTATTTGTTGATGTATGATGTTCGGTTCGTGGAATTCTTGTGAATTTCGCAAAGTACGAATGATGTTATCTGAAAAGTTTCGGGTACATCGATGATGAAAGTGTAAAATCAAATATATACTTGATTTATTATGAATTGGAATTTGTTGAATTGCGACAGAGATTGTAGTTAACGCTGGTTAAGTTGCGGCCGAAGGACGTACATTATTGCATATGTGTAATATGAATTAACCGAGTAGTTAAGATTCACACACAATAGCTTAGCACGGAAAGATTTATTTTTATTTCAAAATATATAAAATATATATATAATTTCTTCAAAGGGAATGAGTTAATTCTTCATAACTCGTTGATACAATATACGGGTTATTGATTCGTAATGATGTCCATAGTGATTCTTGAGCTGACGTAGTTTGTGATGTTATAGGTGTTGTTGATTCTGGTGTTGACTGTACTAATGATGCTGGTGACGCTGACGGTACTGTTGATGCTGTTGGTAAAACAAGTTTAGCTTGTTAATCACACACCATTTTTGTCAGGGTTTCTACTCTTCCTTCTATCATTTTGGTTCGCTTAACTGATTTATGGTTAGGGCTAGATTAGATAATCTCTAAGACTTTAGAGATTACATAATCTGTGCGGAATGTTTCTCCAATGAAGTTATGAATTAATACTTTGTCGGTTATTGTTGTTGGTACTCCATGGTATCTATGGTGCGTATGACGTTGATGCTCGTGGGACAGATTGTGAAGTTGAGGTTTACAATGTGGTTGGAGGTGGTAATGGAACTGTTGGCGTTGATGATGGTGGTACTGGTTATGCTGCTGGTGCTGCTGCGGGTGTTTGTAATCTCTGCACCATATTCTCCAAAGCCACTACCCGAGCGCGAAGTTCGTTGACTTCTTCTATTATTCCAGGATGATTGTCGGTCGGAACGAGCGGATAAATAAAATCTAGAATTTGATGTAGTATATAATCATGACGAGATACCCTGGAAATGAGAGAGAAAATGGTGTCTCGAACAGGTTCGCCGGTAAGTGCTTCAGGTTCTTCACCAAGAGGGCAATGTGGTGGATGGAAAGGATCGCCTTCTTCTTGTTTCCAATGATTGAGGAGGCTACGAACCCATCCCCAATTCATCCAGAATAGGTGATGACTGATTGGTTGATCCATTTTGGTCACACTGCTTTCGGAGCTTGAGTGAGATTCCATTTCGGAATCCGAGTGACTTGAACTGATGACAAATTCCATTTCGTACAATTGGATAAAGGATTTTCGATATAAAATGATTTTTCGGCTATATGGTGGTATTCTATTTACATAGGATATCTATATATAGAGATCAAAAGATTTCATAGATTACGGAGAAATTTGCGGGATATGTCAGGCAAAGTTTAAGTAACAGATACGATAAGATATGATTTAGCAGATACGCTAAGATATGAATTTTGTCTATACACTACTCATGCAATTAATGTAGCAAGATGTGTCTAGACTAATAATGATAAGCAGGTAATTTCCTATGGATGATAAGCAGATGATTTCCGACTAGAAATGATAAGCAAAACTTTTGACATGCAGACACGGTCGAAGTCCAGACTCACTAATGCATCCTAACGACTTATCAGTTAGACACACTAATGCAGAACTGGTTCGCTAAGACCACCGCTCTGATACCAACTGAAAGGACCCGTTCATATACATTATAAACGATTCACAATAGTTGATTACATTGCGAGGTATTTGACCTCTATATGATACATTTTACAAACATTGCATTCGTTTTTAAAAGACAATCTTTCTTTACATCGAAAATTGACAGGCATGCATACCATTTCATAATATCCACTATCCAACTATAAATTGATTTAATAATATTCTTTGATGAACTCAATGACTCGAATGCAACGTTCTTCGAAATATGCTATGAAAGACTCCAAGTAATATCTTTAAAATGAGCAAATGCACAGCGGACGATTTCTTTAACACCTGAGAATAAACATGCTTTAAAGTGTCAACCAAAAGGTTGGTGAGTTCATTAGTTTATCATAATCATTTATTTTCATCATTTTAATAGACCACAAGAATTTCATTTCCAGTTCTCATAAATATACGTCCCATGCATAGAGACAAAAATAATCATTCATATGGTGAACACCTGGTAACCGACATTAACAATATGCATATAAGAATATCCCCTATCATTCCGGGATCCTCCTTCGGACATGATATAAATTTCGAAGTACTAAAGCATCCGGTACTTTGGATGGGGTTTGTTAGGCCCAATAGATCTATCTTTAGAGTTCGCGTCAATTAGGGTGTATGTTCCCTAATTCTTAGATTACCAGACTTTAATAAAAAGGGGCATATTCGATTTCGATCATTCAACCATATAATGTAGTTTCGATTACTTGTGTCTATTTCGTAAAACATTTATAAAAGCGCATGCATTCTCAGTCCCAAAAATATATATTGCAAAAGCATTTAAAAAGGGGAGTAATGAAACTCACCATACTGTATTTCGTAGTAAAAATACATATAACGTCATCGAACAAGTGCAAGGTTGGCCTCGGATTCACGAACCTAAATTAATTATATATATTTATGTGTTGGTCAATATTTGTCTAACAAATTAGGTCAAGTCATAGTGTACCACAATCCTAATGCTCGAGACTAATATGCATAAGTCAACAAAAGTAAATTTGACTCAAAATAATTTCCAAAAAATCTATACATGATTAATATATAGTTTAAATATCGTCGTTTTATATTTTTAAATATTTTTAAAAGATTTATTAGAGTAAATAATATAATTTATTTATTAATAAATAAAATTTTATATTATATTTATATAATAAAATATACTTTTATATATATTAAGTAATAAAATTTATAGGGTTCATTTAATATTATAAAGATAATATGATAGGTATTATTAAAGTAAGTTATTACACGTAGTAAAATATGTTTGTATCAAATATTTATTTGATAAAATAATATCTATAATGATAGTAAGTAAAAGTTGTATTATTTTGTAATAATAATTATTATTATAAAAATATAAATATTTATAATTACTAAGATTACATTATAATAAAACGATAATTCTAATTATGAAAACTTTAATATTTACGATAATTTTTAATATTATCTTTAAAATAATAATTCTATTTAAAATAATAATAATAATAATAATAATAATGATATTTTATAGTAACAATGACATTTCTATTAAAATGATAATTTTTGTTAAAATGATAGTTTTAATACTAACGATAATTTTAATAATAATAGTAATGATAAAAATAATAAGAACGACAATTTTATCTAAATCAATATCTTATAATATTTTAATTTCATCATGATACTCTTACCCATTATTTCCTAATCGTTTCGTTTAATAGCTTTTAATCGTCTTTTATATCGTGTTCGTAATAATGATAATAATAGTAATCAAAATAATTAGGTGTTACAAATATTTGTTTTAATTAAACTAATATTAATAATGATAGTTACTATAACATTATTAACGATAATACTAATAATTATCTTAATGATAATATAGTAATAATAATAATAACAATAACAATAACCATTTTTAAATAATGATATATATATTAATAATGATAATAATAATAATAATACCAATAATAATAATAATAATAATAATAATAATAATAATAATTGGATAATAATAATAATACTAATTATAACTTTAATGATAATAACGATAGTAATAAAAAAAATAACAATTTTTAATGATAAATCCTTTTATTGATAAAGATAATAATAATGATAATAATAATAATAATAAGATAAAACTAGAACGACGATAATAATGACGATAATAATAATAATCATTTTTAATAATAATACAAAAATTCGATGGACTATAACTTCAAATCCGTTCATCGAAATCATTCGATATCTAAATGAAAAGTTCTTAATTTTTCGCTAGCTTTCCAACGACATGCATATCTTATACCTTATCTCAATCGTATATGTAACTAATTCAGGAATCAACATAACCTATCTAATGGCAATATCAAAAGTACAAGCATGCATAATCCTATATACTCGAGCACTAGTCAGGGATACACTATTAGTATATAAAAATTAAATTATGAGTACTCACATATCAATATTGAGATTCAATATTGCAGGAAAGGTACGTAGATGCAACGGAGATGATAAACACTATATTGATCTCACGAGCATACCCATGAACCATACTCAATCACCTCTATAGCTATAACCCATAATTTCTTAATCCTATCCCACTCGAAAAAACAACTTCGAAATCACCCGGACAGCACTCCGTCGTAATATTTTATGTATACTAATAATATCTTGAGATAATACGGAGTAAATATATATATGTAAATCGATTGAGAGAGTTTATAGAAAACTATTTTCAAGTTTCTATGAAATAATGAAACCTATTGAATTCTATTTATAATAGATTTTTGAATTATTAAAGTGAATTATTAAAGTATGAATTATTAAAGTGAATTATTAAAGTATAAATTATTAAAGTGAATTATTAAAGTATGAATTATTAAAGTGAATTATTAAAGTATGAATTATTAAAGTGAATTATTAAAGTTAAAGTAAAGTAAAAATAAAGTAAAGGTAAAGTTTAAGTATAGTAAAAGTATAAAACTATGTACGTATAATACGCGTATAAATATATATAATATTAATTTAAATCGTTATATATATTTAATAAAATAAAATATAAATATCGTTATCTTTATCATACTAGTTAAGTAATGAGTTGTCAAAAGTGGTTCTTGATATTTATAAAAGTTATATACGTTTTAATAATAAAGTTCTTTTTAAACTGAAAACGTTTTTGTACGTTTGAAACTAAATAGATCAATCGAGTCTTTATGAGATTTAATCTTCCACTATCCTTTGTCTAGTTCTCAATGATTGACAATTTGTTCATATTTATAAATCACTTTACCATTTTCTGAATATTGTTAAAATGAAAAGATTTCTCAAATCAACGTGGGCCTTTCAACAGAGACTTGTAATCATAATTTAATATATCTGATAATTCAATCATTTGATCTTATCTTCTAATTCCATTGATAAACATTTTGAAACAGATACAATCATATAAAGTATTTAATCTAATATTTTGTTTACGTTTCAAGTTATAATATATATACACATATACATATATAATCATATTCGTTTAATGGTTCGTGAATCGTTGGAACTTGGTCGAGGTTATAATGAATGTATGAAAACAATTTAAAATTCTTGAGATTTAACTTAACAAACTTTGCTTATCGTGTCGGAATAATATAAAGATAAAGTTTAAATTTGGTTGGAAATTTTCGGGTTGTCACATCGGGTGCCGATAAATGCTTTGTATCCAAGACTTTGACTCATTCTTTTAGCACTCCACCTCTTCCATTAGATACCACTTATACCATTGAAGTGGCTAACGGGAAACTATTAAGTGCCGACACATATTACCGGGGGTGTACGTTAAACATTTTGGGTAAGGAATTTGAAATTGACTTGATACCCATGGAACTAGGAAGCTTTGATGTAATAATCGGTATGAATTGGTTAGTCAAAACGAAATCTCACATCCTTTGTGATCTTAACGCAATCTGAATTCCTATCGAGAATGGTGAACCTTTGATTGTTTATGGCGATAAGAGTTGCACCAGACTCAACCTCGTTTCGTGCCTTAAAGTTAGAAAACTACTCCGTAAGGGTTGTTTTGCGATCCTTGCCCACGTTAAGAAAGTCGAGTCCGATGAGAAGCATATCGATGATGTGCCAATTGTTAGTGACTTTTCCGATGTATTTCCTGACGAACTGCCGGGTCTTCCACCTCATCGACCGGTTGAATTCCAAATCGATCTTATTCCGGGAGCCGCACCCGTAGCACGTGCACCGTATAGACTTGCTCCATCCGAAATGCAAGAATTGCAAAGTCAAATCCAAGAACTACTTGACCGTGGTTTTATCCAACCTAGCCATTCACCTTGGGGCGCTCCGATTTTGTTTGTTAAAAAGAAAGACGGATCCCTACGAATGTGCATTGATTATCGTGAACTAAATAAATTGACGGTTAAGAACCGATATCCTCTTCCTCGCATCGATGACCTCTTTGATCAACTACAAGGGTCTTGTGTATATTCGAAAATCGATCTCCGCTCGGGTTATCATCAATTAAGGGTTAAGGGGGAAGATGTCTCCAAAACCGCTTTCCGGACTCGTTATGGTAGTTATGAATTCCTCGTCATGCCATTTGGTCTCACTAATGCACCGGCGGTGTTCATGGATCTTATGAACCGCGTGTGCAAACCGTATCTCGATAAATTCATTATTGTGTTCATCGATGATATATTGATCTATTCTAAAAATGAAGAAGAGCACGAACAACATCTCCGACTTGTGCTTGAACTCTTGAGACAAGAACGACTTTATGCCAAATTCTCCAAGTGTGAATTTTGGTTGAAGGAAGTTCAATTTCTTGGTCATGTTGTAAGTGATCAAGGCATTAAAGTCGATCCCACGAAGATCGAAGCCATTAGTAAATGGGAGACTCCTACTACTCCTACTCACATTCGTCAATTCTTGGGTCTCGCCGGGTACTATCGTAGATTCATCGAAAACTTCTCTTTGGTTGCACGTCCTCTAACCGCATTAACTCACAAGGGAAAGAAATTCATTTGGGCGACCGAGCAAGAATCCGCGTTTCAAATCTTGAAAACGAAGCTAACCACCGCTCCTATCTTGTCACTTCCCGAAGGCAATGATGACTTTGTTGTATATTGCGATGCCTCGAAACATGGTTTTGGGTGTGTATTGATGCAACGAACGAAAGTCATTGCTTATGCTTCTCGACAACTCAAAATTCATGAACGAAACTACACGACGCATGATCTCGAACTCGGAGTCGTTGTCTTTGCACTTAAAATGTGGAGACACTATCTTTATGGAACCAAGAGTACTATCTTTACCGACCACAAAAGTCTCCAACACATTTTCGATCAAAAGCAACTAAACATGAGACAACGACGGTGGATTGAAACTTTGAACGATTACGATTGCGAGCTTCGTTACCATCCCGAGAAGGTAAACGTAGTAGCCGATGCCTTAAGTCGAAAAGAAAGAGCGGTGCCTCTTCGTGTCCGAGCTTTAAACATCACCATTCACACCAACCTCAATAGTCAAATTCGTGTAGCCCAAGATGAGGCCCTCAAGGATGAAAACCTTTCACACGAGCTCTTGAACATTCTCGTCTCTCGATTCGAAATTAGGGAGACCGGACTCCGATATTACGCTGGAATGATTTGGGTGCCTAGTTATGGGGACCTACGAAGCCTTATTTTAGATGAAGCCCATAAGTCACGAAACTCGATTCACCCCGGTGCCAATAAGATGTACCACGACCTTAAACAACTATATTGGTGGCCGAACATCAAAAGGGACGTAGCTACTTATGTTTCCAAGTGTTTGACATGTTCCAAAGTCAAAGCCGAACACCAAAGACCGTCCGGACTACTTCAACAACCCGAGATCCCGCAATGGAAGTGGGAAAGAATAACGATGGATTTTATCACCAAACTACCAAAAACGACGGGCGGTTATGATACCATTTGGGTTATTGTTGACCGTCTCACCAAATCCGCACACTTCCTTGCCATGAAAGAAACGGACAAAATGGAGAAACTTGCACAACTTTACATTAAGGAGATCGTAGCCCGACACGGTGTACCTTTATCGATTATCTCCGACCGAGATGGCCGTTTCGTTTCTAGATTTTGGCGTACATTGCAAGAAGCGTTGGGAACGCATTTAGACATGAGCACCGCATATCATCCACAAACCGACGGACAAAGCGAACGCACAATTCAAACTTTGGAAGACATGTTACGAGCTTGCGTGGTTGATTTCGGAAAAGCTTGGGACAAGCACTTACCTCTCGCCGAGTTCTCTTATAACAATAGTTATCACGCGAGTATTAAAGCCGCACCTTTTGAAGCGCTATATGGCCGCAAATGTCGTTCACCTCTTTGTTGGGCCGAGGTAGGTGACGTGCAAATCACCGGACCCGAACTCATTAACGAAACCACCGAGAAAATCATTCAAATCCGAGATAGGCTTAGGACGGCCCGAAGTCGTCAAAAGAGCTATACCGACAAACGACGCAACGATCTTGAATTTCAAGTCGGTGACCGAGTAATGTTAAAAGTCGCACCTTGGAAGGGTGTAATCCGTTTTGGGTAACGCGGGAAGCTAAATCCGCGGTATATTGGTCCTTTCGAAATCTTGGAGCGTATTGGAACCGTTGCTTATCGTTTAGATCTTCCGCCTCAACTGAGTTCCGTTCATCCTACCTTCCATGTATCTAACTTGAAAAAGTGTCTTGCCGAACCCGATATCATCATCCCTCTCGAGGAACTTACTATTGATGACAAACTTCATTTTGTGGAGGAACCGGTTGAAATTGTGGACACCTCCGTCAAGACATTGAAACAAAGCCGAATCCCGATTGTTAAAGTCCGTTGGAACGCCAAAAGGGGACCCGAGTTTACTTGGGAAAGACAAGATCAAATGCAAAGGAAGTATCCTCATCTATTCGTGAATTCGGAAACGCAAGATCTCGAGGAAGAAACAACGACTACTACGCCTACTTAAATTTCGGGACAAAATTTCTTTTAAGGAGTAGGTAATGTAACATCCCGCCTTTTTCCATTTACTTTTCCGTTATACTAATTTAAACTCCGTTATATGTTTATAACATCTCCCGTTAATATGCGTTTTAAAATATTCCGTTTAGGTATTTTCCGCACCCGACTACAAACTCGAGGGACTAAAATTGACACGGGGCAAACTAGTTGACTAGGTCAACTAGTCCACCCCAATCACCACCATTCAACCATCTCCCTCTCTCTCTCTTTCTCTCTAGCAAGAACACACACACATTTACCAAATTCATTCAATCATCATCTAAATTCGACCTAGGAGGCTTACAACAAAATAAATTACATATTCGTGATCCTCTCTTCATCCTCTTCATTTTGGTACCAACTTCATCTCGTTTGGGTAACATTTCTAAACCACTAGTTTTCTTTAAATTTGTGTTCTTGACTTAAAAGTATGTTAATTAGTGTCTATGGCTCATTGTGATGTCGTGTATGTAATTTGTATGCTCGATTTGTTGTTTTTGGTGTAACTAGTTCATTATGAAAATTACTTGCTAAATCCTTGATTTTGGATGATCAAATGTTATTAGATTGTTAATGTGCATGTTTTAAAAGTGTTACTAGTATCATTAGCTTCATTTTGATGTATAGATTGATTAAAGAAACTTCATAAACGCGATTATTGATTTTGTGAACTTTTGGTTAGGGTTTGATAGCTTTAAAACGAACTTTTGATGTGTTGAATGTTTGTTAATGTTATTGATAAGTGTTTAGTTGTATTACATGTTTCATTACCTTCAAAACGGCATATCATACATGTAAATTGGATTCCCGGAACTTGAAATGCATCTTGATGAACTTGAAACTTTGATTTTGGACGTTTAACGAACATTCGACGAGGTTATTGTTGTCTTAAATGATAAATTTGATTTAGTTAATGTATCTAGTTGTGTTCCTTGTCGAAAGAGCTTTCCGGTGATATAAAATACATGTTCTAATTGTTTGCGGATCATAAGTTATGATTATTTGAAGTTTGGGTCGTGCACTTGTGTAATTCAGCAAACAGGACCTGTAAGCCATTTGGGACGCCGTCCCACCCTCTTGGACGCCGTCCCACTCTTCATATCAGGACACCGTCCTGATTTTGGGACGCCGTCCCACTCTTCATACTGGGACACCGTCCTGATTTTGGGACACCGTCCTGATACACTAAAACTGGCTGTTTGCTTTGGTCATTTGACATAAAAATGTTTGCTATGCTACGGACCTCCGATTAACATGAAACTTGGCCAACATGCTCATATATGATTATATAACTTAGAAAAATTGTCGGATACCCAACCCGACCCCGTTGACTTTTCCGTTGACTTTGACCCGACCAAGTTGACTTTTAATCAAACTTAACCAAATAATTGTGCAATCGTTCTAACATGTTTTTATACTTGTACCTTGCATGAAACATGACAATTTGATTCACATGATATTATGATCGAGTCTTAACGAGCCATAGGACTAATTGAACATCTTTGACCTATCGTGTTTACCGTTATTGATACAACCTATTGTTTAGGTCAAGACTAGCATTGTTCTTTGCACACGTTTACTTGTTGAAGTACTTTACTACTCGTGCACTCAAGGAGAGATCATAGTCCCACTTTTACTCTTTTTGAACTTACATTTGGAATGAGAAAACATAAACATTTCTTTACTAAGTGAACACAAGTACAGGAAAACAAACATTCTACATACGAGTTTAGAACAAAATCCTCAATTCGATTATCATTAGTTACACTTGCCGGGTGTAAGCGAGAACTTATGTTGTATGGATCCATATGGGTTTGACAAACCCTCATTCAAACGGTTCGCTACCGTTTACGAATGAAATATATTTTCGAGAAACAGTGTATGTTCTAGCACTAAGTGATGGGGTTCTATGGAAGGAATGTTAAGCATTGATAATTGGGTGCTCGTGAAACAAACTTTTGGAATGTATTACTATTATTTCATTGATGCGAATCTTGTGGTTCACTTGTACTTACTTACTTAAACCTATGATTTCACCAACGTTTTCGTTGACAGATTTCTATGTTTTTCTCAGGTCCTTGAACGATACATGATACATGCTTCCGCTCATTATTTTGATACTTGCATTGGATGACGAGTATATATGCATACATGGAGCGTCTTTTGGCTACTTTTAAATTGTGTCGCATAAGTTTCATTTGTACTTATAACTTTGTAACGTAACTTGTGGTGGAACTATTCTCGTAAACTTTGAACAATCTTTACATTTGAAATGAATGCGACATATCTTTTGGTCAAATGTTGTTTTAAAGACTTATGACCACGTAACGGGACCTAAGTAGACGGCGCCGTCAATGACGATTTTGTCGGGTCGCTACAACCTGGCATCAGCGTCTTGGTCATCCAGGGCATGATGTTTTTCGTAAACTTCTTTCCAATAAAGATATTATTTGTAATAAAACTAAGTCTTCTGTTTTGTGTCATGCGTGTCAACTTGACAAACATGTTCGACTTCCTTTTTCTGTTTCTAGCACTAATGTTACTGCGCCTTTTGATATTATTCATTCTAATTTATAGACTTCTCATATTTCTAGCATTAGTGGTTTGAAATATTATATTATTTTTCTTGATCATTACACACATTATGTATGGGTTTTCCGTTACGAAATAAATCCGAAGCACTAACTAAATTTATCCAATTCCGCACCTTTGTTCAAACCCAATTTAAACAAGAGATAAAAGTATTTCAATGTGACAAAGGCGGCGAATTCGATAACACCGCCTTCCATCAACTCCTACAAACCCACGGAATTCAATTCCGATTCTCTTGTCCTCACACATCTCAACAAAACGAAAAGTCCGAACGCATGCTCCGCACCATTAATAACCTCATCCGCACTCTTCTCTTTCAAGCTCATCTTCCACCAATCTATTGGGTGGAAGCTCTCCACATGGCTTCTCATCTTCTTAATATTTTCCCCTCTTCCGCCATTAATCATGAAATACCACATACCCGTCTCTACCAACAAAAACCCACGTACACCAATCTTCGCGTATTCGAATGCCTTTGCTATCCCCACCTTAACACCACAAATAAACTCGCGCCTCGCTCCACTCCCTGCATCTTTCTCGGCTATCCATCGAACCATCGGGGCTACCGCTGCCTTGACTTAACTACAAATAAAATCATTCTGTCTGGCGATGTCACCTTCGACGAGACATCTTTCCCTTTCGGCTCTATGACGCCAACTCCACCGAGAAACTTCCAGCAATCGGAATATGCTCACAGCTCACCGTTGCCACCGGTATCCAATAACTCGATGATCGATCTACCGTTCGTTTTCAAAATCTTGATTTCCATTATCAAAATGTTACCTTTTTCACCTCCCGAATTCAACTCCACCGTTTTCACTGGAATTGCAGTCGCCGGAGGAGTTACGCATTTGTTATCGGCAACCCAATTTGCTAAATCTATAATTGAATTGAAAAACATCTTAAAAATCCTTACTTTAATCTCACCTCTCATGTGTATATTTTTCTTGATCACTTTATTTCCGGCAGCTTTCTTCTGTTCTACGGTGACTCCATCTGCAATTTCAGTTACTGACTTAGCTAACATTTTTAAATCTTGATCCTGATCTGAGCCCTTTTTGGTTAAGTGTGTTTGATTGTAAATTTGATGTGACGAAATTGTGTGTGAATTTGGATATTTGAAGTAAATAAATATAAGTGAAATTAAATGTGAATGTGGGTGGGTTTATAAAAGCTGTGAGTGCAGACATGCAATGAACGGTTAATGAGTTAGCACTTAGCAGTTACTTAAGCACCAAGTGTCAACATATTCACTTAATTAACATGTTTTTCTATAAAAAAAAAAAAAAATACAAAAATCTTACAAACACATTTTTTACAAAATGGTAATGATGATATGATATAGTATTCACCAACGAGGCAATAACATGAATTTTTATCTCCGTATTTTCTCTCTCTTCTTTATGTATTTACAATAAAAAAAAAATTCTATTGTTAACCGTTAGAACTATCCTTAAAAATTTAACTTTAATAACACCAATCAAATATAAAAATAGAAAACAATTATGAAATCATTTGTTCTCTCCAATGTTCAGCTGCAGGACTAGTCGGTAAGGGTCAGCCAAAATGTCGTTTCTATCTGTTATGTCTCCTAACAAAATTTTATTTTAACACAAAATTAGTTATTCGGAATTAAAAGGTTATACATTGGTTAGGTATATACTTCATAGAATTAGAATTTGTAACGATGTGACTTTTTCGACTTGCTTTTATGCTTTGTGCTTTCACGAAACTGCGTATTTGTGCGTACTGTGCCATGTTATACTCTGGGATCTTACTACATGTGGATTACTTTCATTTATATGTGAAAATGCGCCTTTAAGTACGTAGGTTACTTAACTTGATCCCCGGAAGCCTTTACGACCGTTAGTGTCACTTAACCTTTAGAACGAGCTATGTTTGTCGGTACACGTTTAACTTTGGTCATAATCGGAATATTATGACTACGAAATACTAATTGTTATTTTATAATAACAAATACTTGGGTTTTTGGATGCTTAATTACGCTTACTAATTTACTAGAGCACACTAGTTAGTCTTGTTGGACTTTAGCCCACCATGCTCTAGCTAGTGGACTATTTAATTAGCCCAATTATTAATGACTAGTGACCCAATTATATGTAAGACAAATGTCCATTAATTAGAGGGAACATACTAGCATTTTTGTTAACCATAATCCATAATGTTGCATGGGATCCTAGCATAAGCACCAACTTTAGACAACCATTAACCAAAAAGTAAAAAGGTGTCCCCCTTGTCCCCTCCCATAACCCACGGCCACCACCACCTCCCCACACCCTCAGCTTCTATAAATACCAAGCTTATTCATCCCATTTCACACTTGATCTCATTCACAAATTACACACACATACTCTCAAATTCTCTCTCTACTCTTTCTCACTCTAAAAAGTGTAAGTTTTAAACTTTCTTCTTCTTCTTCTTCTCTTCTCATTCACGACATCATCATCATCAAAGGGTCTAGCTCTTTAGCTTTTAGATCTTGTTATATCTTGTAGATTCAAACTTGGATTTGAATCCTTCAAGAACATGGAAGATTCAAGCTTCCTAGCTTTGAATCTTCACTTATTTTGTTAGATCTAAATCTTTTAGCATTTAATCTCTTTATTTTGTTGTAAAGATTCAAACTTGTGTTTGTAATCTTCATGTAACTTGAAGATCTAGCTTCATGCTTCAAGGATCTTCTAGAACAACTAAGATTCAAGCTTTCTAGCTTTGGATCTTCATTTCTTTGTTGGATCTAAGTTTTCTAACTTATGATCTCATTAATTTGTTATAAAGATCAAAACTTGTGTTCATGATCTTCATGTAACTTGAAGATCTAAGCTTTATGCTTCGAGATCTTCAAGAACACCAAAGATTCAAGCTTTCTAGCTTTGTAATCTCATAACTTGTGTGAAAAGGATCCAAGCTCTCTAGCTTAGGGTTCCATTACTTTGTTTAATCAAATTATGTTCATACTTGTTTGATTGAAGGAAAGTTTGTAGCTTTAGTTGTAAATAGAACTTGTATTTGTGTTAAGACTAAGAATATGATGTAACCTTGGTTCATCATCTTTCTAAAACTCTTAAGTGAGTTGTATTCTTACTTGGTCTTAACATATTGTGTGTTGATGGTTGAATCTTGGTCAAAGTGATGCTAACACATCAATGAGTTGTACACTTGAAGCTACAAGCATCAAGGATGAGAACTGTGATGAGCATCAAGCACCAAAAAACCTACCGGAGCACTTGTTTACTGTTTTTCGGGGTCTGATCAGACTCCTGGGCTTCTGGAAAGTTTATTTTCAGATGTTCGTTTCAAGTAGATGACTTTTAGTTTAGGCCTTGCCTAAATCCGATATACGGTTTAGGATTTATAGCCTTCCGAAAAGTATTACGCCTTTGTAACGTTGTGCTGAAATTTCTGACCTACTCGCACTTAAACCGTCGCCACGGTCAAAAGAAGACGATTTAGGTTCTAAAAATTGGTCAGCGGTTAGAGGACTCACATACGGATCTATGGACACTGACTACGCGTCTTTTCGATTTGTATAGAGGTCGTAACAGCTGTCCAAAGTCAACCTTTTGTTTCGATCTCTATTCTTGTTAAACTTACCTTAGCTTTGATGAATGATAATGATGATGTTGATGATGACACTTAAACTTAATTTATGCACTTTTAAACTTATGGGGACAACATACTGACCTAGTGACCTTTGACTTAGGTTAACGACCTTTCGGACCGACTTACTACCTGCATACGTTTCATATCGACTTTTACTGCTTATTCACTGTGAGTTATAGCATCCCTTATTACTTTTTACTATTTTTGGGACTGAGAATACATGCGCTTTTTACGTTTTACATACTAGACACAAGTACTTAAACTTTATATATGTATGGGTTACAAAACGGCCCAAAGATTCCCCTTAGCTCGGTAACGTTTAATCATTGGTTTCTGAACCGTGAACGCGAATCTTAGATATGGATCCATAGGGTTTTACAACCCCACTCGGGCTAGTCGTGCTAGCAGAAAACGGTTGTTTAATACTTCGAGGACAAACGCACTCGCCAAGTGCACTTTTAGGGGGTGATATACATACGTTAAGTCTAGTTACCGGGTGCCCACGGTTAAGCATATACTTTTCATACTGATTTAAACTGCTGATTGAAGCACTGAAATCTCATGGTCTACATTACTTTACTGATTACAAACTATAGCTCACCAACATTCGTGTTGACTTTTAAGCGTGTATTTCTCAGGTGCTTAGACGATGTTGCTTCCGCTGTTAGACTTGACGTCTTGGTGTTATAGACTTGCTGTTATGGACCTGCTGTGTTAGATTTCCGCTGAATTACATAGAGATGTCTCAATCATGGAAATTTTCTTTTGCATTCGTAACTTACGTTATTTTCAAACAATGGCTTTGTAACGACCTTTGGGTCACGTACTTATGTTCATGCTTCTATTCATAGGAAGCACATTGTCTTTTGTAAAACGCTATCTTTTTATGAATGCAAAACTGGTTTTCAAACATCATATATTTTGACCTTGTAATGATCATGTTGTTAATGAACCGTACACGATGGTTTTGTACGGGGCGTCACATTTGGTATCAGAGCATTGGTTGTAGGGAATTAGGTTGCATTAGTGAGTCTAGACCAGACTGAGTAGGATTCACTAATAGGACTAATCTACAACTTGCTTGTTTACCTGTTTCTGCAAAACTGCTGCATGCTACTATATTGTATTACTACATGTCACTGTTACTACCACTGCATGCTACTGCTTACTCTTACTGCTATACGAACTTACTGTATACTGCTACTTATTCTTGTTACTGCATGCTACTACCTGCTTTTGCATGTTACTTCTGTTTAGAACTGTTTTCATTACCATGTCATGTACTGCTAGGATGCTGTAGTGCCTGATTACGTATTTGCTATATGTCTTACTGACATGGAAAAAGTTATTTTTCCTTGTTCAGATGTCAGACATTCCGTCCATGACCTTTGACTTCGAGAATGACTCAGATACGACTGCTGCCTCACCTACTATGGTTGCTGACTCACCGCTATCCTCCAGCGACTCTGGCGATTTGCCTTCTAGAGATAGTGGACTCGTGCTTGACCTAATGGATGTCTCAGACAGAGATGAGGATCCCGAGGAGATTCCAGCTCCACCCAGCCCTAGACTCCTGGAGCCACAACACCATTCCGGTGATGCTGTGATTCCTGGGGGAAATGGAGACGGTCCTTTCCATAACGAGCATGGACATTGGGCTAGACGCACCACTGATGGATGTGTTGTACCGATTCTATAGGCAGATATCGACTTATGACCACCGGCCAGACACTTTCTCCCACCCGCAGTGATCCCGCATTACCTTCCAACGATTCAGACGGTTCATCATCCGATGACTCCAGCGGGAGGATCTCGAGGAGGATTCTGAGGAGGACCCTGAGGAGGAGCCCGTGCAGCCGCCCTCTGCCCCGTCGAAGAAGCAGTACCATTTTGATGGTACTATAATTTCAGGGGTTAATGGAGGAAGACCGTTCGTGGACACACATGGACTGTTGGTTAGGGTCACAGCCCGTAAGCGGGTCGTACCGTATCCTGCCTATCCATTTGTGCATAAGACCGCCCGCACTTTGCCGTCTACATCTGCACCATCTGCACCACCTACCCCACTAGCATCCCCCGTCGTTGAGGAACTGACGAGGGAAGTGCATGCCCTCCTTGCTCGGGTAACTGAGCTCGAGGATCAGATGTCCCGTCTGATGGACATCATTTACCCACCTTCGCCCTAGGACTATTGTATTGGATTTCCTTATGTATTCCGTTAGTAGTTTCCTGTTTTTCATTTATGTATTGTACGAACCTTATGCTATTGTATGCAACTTTCTTATTATGAATGGAATTACTGTTGCTTAATTGTTGTACGACATTTTATTTCATGTTGGCTTTGGTGCTATCTGCTGCTGTTTGCCATGCTTATTTATCGTGTATTGTGTTGTTTCCGTACTGTTTACCTTATGCTATGACGTTATCGATTATGGGATTTTGACTTAAGTCGAAACTTTTGTTTGGAAGATCGATGGCAAATGGAAGAGGTCCGTGAGAAATCCCCACCGCAGCTCAGATTGAGGAGATGAAAGCTACTCGAGTAGCCACGGCTATAGCGAATGCCAACCCTGCTCCAGCTCCACCGGCTAACCCCGCTGTTCAGAACTAGTGTACTTACAAGGAGTTCCAGAGCTGCAAGCCCCACAATTTCAGTGGAACAGAAGGGCCAGTTGGGCTGGCGAGATGGTTTGAAAAGTTGGAATCTGTGTTCCGTGTGAGTAACTGCTCCGAAGGGAATAAGACCAAGTTCACATCCTGCACACTGTCGGATGGCGCTTTGACTTGGTGGAATACATTTGCCCAGGCTCAGGGAATTGATGAAGCTTTTGCTACACCATGGGAATAGTTTAAGAGGGCTATGATTGAGGAATACTGCCCCAGAACAGAAATTCAGAAGATGGAAGCGGAGTTTTGGGAACTGAAAGTTGTAGAGACTGACCTTGATGGCTATAACCGAAGGTACTTGGAGTTAGCCCTGATGTCCCCCACAATGGTTACTCCGAAGTACAAGCGGATGGAGAGGTATATGTGGGGACTCCCCAAGGACATTCAAGGAAATGTCACTTCATCGAAACCAGCGAATGTCCCAAAAGCTATGCGTATGGCGCACACCCTGATGAATCAAATTACCCGCCAAGTGCCAGAGAAGGTGAAATCAGAATCAGAAGCTAGTAATGGGAAACGTAAGTGGGACAGAAACAAGGAAAAAGGTTTTGACCAGAACCCAGCTAAGAGGTATGAGAATTTCAAAGGGAACAACGACTGGAGGAACCCGAACCCGAATCCTAACTCAAACCCTAACTACAAGTGTACCCTTCCTCAGTGTAAGAGATGCTACAAGCATCATACTGGACAATGCAACATAGTGTGTGAGAAGTGCAAAAGGATTGGACAAATCGGCAGAGACTGTAAGAGCACCGCCCCAGCTGTGAGGACAAACCCAAATGGACCAAGGAAGTGCTATGAGTGCGGTCAGCAGGGCCACTTCAGGAATGAATGTCCCAACAAGAAGAAGGATGGCGGGCCAGCACGTGTAAGAGCCTTCAACATGAACGTAAGAGATGCCCGCGAGAATCCTGACTTGGTTACAGGTACATTCACTATCAATAACCTATTAGCTTCTGTTCTGTTTAATACTGGTGCCGATAGGAGTTATGTATGTAGACACTTTTGTTTTAAGATAGATTGGTCGTTAGTTCCTTTGGACGAGAGTATGCTTATTGAGGTAGCCAATGAAAAACATGAGAAAGTTGACCAAATTGGCCGAGGAGGTATTATTAACCTAGCCGGAGTGGATTTTGAGACTGATCTAATACCCATCAAATTGGGAAGCTTTGATGTTATAGTCGGTATGGACTGGTTGTCCAAGGTAAGAGCCAAAGGTATCTGTAGTGAGAAGATTCTTCGTATACCTCGCGAAGATGGTGAGCCACTGATTGTTTACGGAGATAGATGTAGCCCGAAGTTGAACCTTATTAGTTGCATGAACGCATAAAAGGTTATGAAAAAGGGGCGTTTTGCCGTTTTGGCGCACGTAAAGAAACTAGAAACTGAGGAGAAAAGCGTGGATGATGTGCGAATTGTGAACGAATTTCCCGACGTCTTCCTAGAAAAATTGTCAGGATTACCCCCGCCGAGATCAGTGGAGTTTCAGATCGATCTAGTGCCAGGAGCTGCACCCGTAGCTTGCGCACCTTATCGACTTGCACCATCCGAACTACAAGAGTTGCAGAGTCAACTGCAGGAATTGCTAGACCGAGGGTTTATCCGACCAAGTTCATCACCTTGGGGCGCACCGGTTTTGTTCGTCAAGAAGAAGGACGGATCTTTCCGCATGTATATCGATTATCGAGAGCTGAACAAAATGACAATCAAGAATCGATATCCTCTTACTAGAATTGACGATCTTTTCGATCAGCTGCAAGGATCCAATGTTTAATCTAAGATTGATTTGCGATAAGGTTATCACCAGTTGAGGGTGAAGGAGAGCGATGTGCTGAAGACTGCGTTCAGAACCCGTTATGGTCACTATGAGTTTCTGGTGATGCCATTCGGTTTAACCAACACACCTGCTGTGTTTATGGATCTCATGAATCATGTATGCAAGCCGTACCTCGACAAATTAGTTATCGTCTTCATAGATGATATCCTCATCTATTCCAAAAGTGAAACAGAACATGAGCAACATCTTCGACTCGTGCTAGAACTCTTGAGACAAGAGCAAATTTATGCCAAATTCTTTAAGTGCGAATTTTGGTTGAAGGAAGTTCAATTTCTCGGTCATATCGTGAGCGATCAGGGT
Source organism: Rutidosis leptorrhynchoides (assembly GCF_046630445.1). Taxonomy (NCBI): domain Eukaryota; kingdom Viridiplantae; phylum Streptophyta; class Magnoliopsida; order Asterales; family Asteraceae; genus Rutidosis; species Rutidosis leptorrhynchoides. The sequence goes on from NC_092335.1 coordinate 626,300,035, forward strand.
ATCAAAGTTGATCCCGCAAAGATCGAAGCTATCAGCAAGTGGAAAACCCCCACTACTCCGACTCATATCCGCCAATTCTTAGGCCTCATCGGTTACTATCGTAGATTCATTGAAGGTTTCTCTCTGATTGCGCGTCCTTTGACTGCATTAACTCATAAGGGGAAGAAGTTCGTTTGGGAAACTGAGCAAGAATCGGCATTCCAAATCCTGAAGCAGAAGTTAACCACCGCACCTATTCTATCCCTTCCTGAAGGCAGTGATGACTTTGTTGTGTATTGTGATGCCTCTCGACAAGGCTTTGGGTGTGTATTGATGCAACGGAAGAAGGTTATTGCTTACGCCTTCCGAAAACTAAAGATTCAAGAGCGAAACTACACAATTCACGATCTCGAGCTTGGAGCTGTTGTCTTCGCACTAGAACTGTAGAGACACTATCTTTATGGGACTAAGAGCACTATCTTCACCGACCACAAAAGTCTCCAACACATCTTTGATCAGAAGCAACTGAATATGAGACAACGTCGATGGATCGAGACGTTGAACGACTATGATTGTGAACTTTGTTACCATCCTGGCAAGGCAAATGTCATGGCTGATGCCTTGAGCCGAAAGGATAGAACGGTACCTCTTCGTGTTCATGCCTTGAACATCACCATTCAGACGAATCTCAACAGCCAGATCCGCGTAGCTCAAGAAGAGGCTCTCAAGGAGGAGAATATTGCTCAAGAGCACTTGAACATTCTCGTTTCTCGATTTGAGGTTAAGGAAACTGGACTCCAATACTTTGCGGGAAGAATCTGGGTGCCTAGTTTTGGGGATTTACGAAGACTTATTCTAGACGAAGCCCACAAGTCAAGGTATTCAATCCATCCAGGAGCTGGTAAGATGTACCACGATCTCAAGGTTCAATATTGGTGGCCAAACCTCAAAAGGGATGTTGCAGCATATGTTGGAAAGTGTTTAACTTGTTCTAAGATCAAAGCCGAACATCAGAAGCCGTCTGGGTTACTTCAACAACTCGAAATCCCGTAATGGAAGTGGGAAGGAATTACAATGGACTTCATCACGAAGCTACCAAAGACGGTAGGCGGTTATGATACCATCTGGGTTATCGTTGACCGTCTTACCAAATCTGCACACTTTCTAGCCATGAAGAAAACTGATACGATGGAGAGACTGCGCAGTTATACATAAAGGAGATTGTATCTCGTCACGGTGTACCCTTATCGATTATCTCAGATCGCGATACCCGTTTCGCTTCTAGATTTTGGCGTTCTTTACAAGAAGCCTTGGGAACACATCTAGATATGAGCACTGCGTATCACCCACAAACTGACGGACAGAGCGAGCGCATGATCCAAACCCTGGAGGACATGTTACGTAGTTGTGTTATTGATTTTGGGAAAGCTTGGGAGAGACATTTGCCGTTAGCCGAATTCTCTTACAACAACAGCTATCACGCAAGCATTAAGGCCGCACCTTTTGAAGCATTGTATGGCCGTAAATGTCGTTCTCCTATCTGTTGGGCCGAAGTAGGTGAAAAAAAAACTCACCGGTCCCGAAATCGACCATGAAACAACCGAGAAGATTGTCCAAATTTAAGCGAGGCTCAAGACGACTCGTGATCGTCAAAAGAGCTATGTCGACCTTAAACGTGGAGATCACGAATTTCAAATCGGTGACCGCGTTATGTTGAAAGTCGCACCTTGGAAAGGTGTAATCCGTTTCAGAAAGCGTGGGAAGTTGAATCCACGATATATTGGTCCTTTTGAAGTCTTCGAGCGTGTTGGACCCATTGCTTACCGTTTGGATCTTCTGACTCAATTGAGTGCAGTTCACCCCATTTTCCACGTGTCGAATCTGAAGAAATGTCATGTCGAACCAGAACTCGTCATACCTCTCGAGGAGCTTACGATTGATGATAAACTCCATTTTGTGGAAGAACCTGTCAAAATTATGGACCGTGGGGTCAAGACCTTGAAACACAACAAGATTCCGACCGTCCGAGTCCGATGGAATGCAAAATGAGGACCCAAATTTACTTGGGAGAGAGAGGATAAGATGAAACAGAAATATCCTCACCTCTTCACAACTCTACCATCTACCTCAACTTAAAATTTCGGGATGAAATTTTCATTAACAGGTGGGTAATGTAATGACCCGACTTTTTCGACTTACTTTTGTGCTTTGTGCTTTCACGAAACTGCGTATTTGTACGTACTGTGCCATGTTATACTCTGGGATCTTACTACATGTGGATTACTTTCGTTTATATGTGAAAACGTGCCTTTAAGTACGTAGGTTACTTAACTTGATCCCCGGAAGCCTTTACGACCGTTAGTGTCACTTAACGTTTAGAACGAGCTATGTTTGTCGGTACACGTTTAACTTTGGTCATAATCGGAATATTATGACTACAAAATACTAATTGTTATTTTATAATAATAATTACTTGGATTTTTGGATGCTTAATTACGCTTAGTAATTTACTAGAGCACACTAGTTAGTCTTGTTGGACTTTAGCCCACCCTACTCTAACTAGTAGACTATTTAATTAGTCCAATTATTAATGACTAGTGACCCAATTATATGTAAGACAAATGCCATTTATTAGAGGGAACATACTAGCATTTTTGGTAACCATAATCCATAATGTTGCATGGGATCCTAACATAAGCACCAACTTTAGACAACCATTAACCAAAAAGCAAAAAGGTGTCCCCCTTGTCCCCTCACATAAACCACGGCCACCACCACCTCCCCACACCCTCACCTTCTATAAATACCAAACTTATTCATCTCATTTCACACTTGATCTCATTCACAAATTACACACACATACTCTCTAATTCTCTCTCTAGTCTTTCTCACTCTAAAAAATGTAAGTTTTAAACTTTCTTCTTCTTCTTCTTCTTCTTCTTCTTCTCTTCTCATTCATGACATCATCATCATCAAAGGGTCTAGCTCTTTATGTTGAGTCCCCAAAATAATTAAGGATTTAATTATGACAAAACTGTAGTTTATTTACACTAAAATGTTATGTGCAGCCAGCACAAGTTAGTTTCTGTACTGTCAGCTAATATAGCTGTGTCGAGTGTGTAGTATGCTGGCTGATCTACCAGCATAAGGTAGAGTGTATTCTTCGAATCAGCACAGGATGAGTACTCAGCTAATTAACAAATATCAAGTGACTCAGCATATGAAGAACCAGTAGATCTGGATAGCAGCATACAACACAAGACAGCCATGCTCCATTACAAGCATGGTAATTTCCCAGAGTGGTCTACATCAACGCACTATTCAACAGAAGTCGAAGACAAAGTTGAACAGAAAAGGACAGGAGTCGGCGGCTGACAAGTGACCTTACAAGACCACGTGGGAATGCAGAAGTGGAACGCATGTGCAGACATGTGATAATGCTAAAAACGAACATATATTTCATAGCATTATTCCTCAAGAAAGACAAGCTTTTAGTTGCAATTTTTCTATTTAAAAGTGATATTCGTTTAAATAATAAAAGGTGAAGACAAAAGACAGATTCGACGAATTGAAGACGCAAACGACCAAAAAGCTCAAAAGTACAAAAGACAATCAAAGAGATTCCAATTATTGATAAGAAACGTCTCGAAATTACAAGAGTACAAGATTCAAAACGCAAAGTACAAGATATTAAATTGTACGCAAGGACGTTCGAAAATCCGGAACCGGGACCAGAGTCAACTCTCAACGCTCGACGCAACGGACTAAAAATTACAAGTTAATTATATATATAAATATAATATAATATATAATTAATTATATTAATTATATATATATATATTATATTTATAAAATAAATCGTCGGCAAACAAAGAGCCAAAAGCTGGTGAGCTGTATTTACAAACTCCGCGACTCGCGGAGTTTGAAGGCAAAAAATGCCGCGAGTCGCGGAGCCCCAAATTCTGCAATTCCCTATAAAGCCAGCCGAATTCTGATCATTTTTCATCATCTATAATCTATCTCTCTCAATATATACGTAAATATTTATATTTATATTTATATTTTAATTGTAATTATAATTTTAATTCTAATAATAAGGGTATGTTAGCGAATGTTGTAAGGGTGTAAGTCGAAATTCTGTCCGTGTAACGCTAAGCAATTTTTAATCATTGTAAGTTATGTTCAACCTTTTTAATTTAATGTCTCGTAGCTAAGTTATTATTATGCTTATTTAATCCGAAGTAATCATGATGTTGGGCAAATTACTAAAATTGGGTAATTGGGCTTTGTACCATAATTGGAGTTTGGACAAAAGAACGACACTTATGGAAATTAGACTATGGGCTATTAATGGGCTTTATATTTGTTTAATTAAATGATAGTTTGTTAATGTTAATATAAAGATTTACAATTGGGCGTCCCTATAAATTACCATATACACTCGATCGGACACGATGGGCGGGGTATTTATATGTACGAATAATCGTTCAATTAACCGGACACGGGAATGGATTAATAGCCACTAGAATAATTAAAACAGGGGTGAAATTATGTACAAGGACACTTGGTATAATTGATAACAAAATATTAAAACCTTGGGTTACACTCAGTCGACATCCTGGTGTAATTATTAAACAAAGTATTAAAATCTTGTTACAGTTTAAGTCCCCAATTAGTTGGAATATTTAACTTCGGGTATAAGGATAATTTGACGAGGATACTCGCACTTTATATTTATGACTGATGGACTGTTATGGACAAAAACCAGAGGGACATATTAAATAATTCAGGACAAAGGACAATTATCCCATGGGCATAAAACTAAAATCAACACGTCAACCATCATGATTACGGAAGTTTAAATAAGCATAATTCTTTTATTTCATATTTAATTTCCTTTATTTTATATTTAATTGCACTTCTAATTATCGCATTTTTTTTGTTATTTTATTTAATTGCACTTTTAATTATCGTACTTTTTAATTATCGCAAGTTTATTTTATCGCACTTTTATTATTCGCAATTTCATTATCGTTATTTACTTTACGCTTTAATTTAAGTCTTGTATTTATTTTTAATATTTTACATTTGGTTTTAACTGTGACTAAAGTTTTAAAATCGACAAACCGGTCATTAAACGGTAAAACCCCCCTTTTATAATAATAATATTACTTATATATATATTTGTATTTTTATAAAAGTAAACTAATATAGCGTTAAGCTTTGTTTAAAGATTTTCCTGTGGAACGAACCGGACTTACTAAAAACTACATTTCTGTACGATTAGGTACACTGCCTATAAGTGTTGTAGCAAGGTTTAAGTATATCCATTCTCTAAATAAATAAATATCTTGTGTAAAATTGTATCGTATTTAATAGTATTTCCTGCTAAATTTAATTGTATTTTTATACCACTCTGCTAAAACATCAAGTTATTTTTGGCGCCGCTGCCGGGGAATACTCTTAAACGCCGGAAGCGCAACGCTAATATAATATAAAAAAAAGATTTTTAGTTTACTTTTATTAAAAGTTGTTTTTATAAAAATACGTTTTAAATATTCAAAAATATAAAAAGAAAAACAAAAATATAAGTATTTTTAAGATTTTGTTAAATATTTAAGTTTTATAAAGTTTCTTTATTTTTATATAAGTTTTATTTAAGTATTTTGTTTTTATTTAAAACCGAAAAAATAAAAAAATTTAATATATATAAATCTATTTTTAAGATATTTTTACAATTATAAAGTAGTTCTATTTTTATTTAAGTTTTTAAATATAAGTTTTTATTATACAAATATTTTGATATAAAACAGAAAATATAAAAACAGAAAATAAAAAAAAATAAAAAAAAAGAAAAACGCGTCGAATATTAAATAACCTGTCAGTTGAATTCTGGATCCCCGCGACTCGCGGGGTTTGATGCTTTGAATACCGCAAGTCGCAGAGCCGTCTGACACGGGCCACACAGAACCCTAATCTGCATTAAATACGGAGTATTATTAATTATTATTAATTAATTTGTAATTAGGGTTAAATATTTAATTAATTTAGTATTTAATTTAAGTTTTAATTAATTTATGTATTTAGTTTAATTAATTTGTAAAATTAATAGTTTTAATAAATAAATAATATAAAAATAATATTTTTATAAAAATTGTATTTTTTACAACTTTTAGTTTATTTTTATATTTTGTCCCTTTTTAATCGTTTTAGCGTAATATTTGTATTTTTAGCCCATATTTAGTTTTAAACTTAGTTTTTGCCATAGTTATTTTTACTTCTAGATTTTTAGGCTTTGCCGTAGAATTCCTTAAGTGCTTTTTCTTTAGACTAAGATTTAGGTGCTTTAGAATTTTGCGACGCCTTTTTAAGTTTTAGTTTCTTTTTAAGTTATTTCCATTTGGGATTTAGTTTTTCCTGTAAGCTTTAATATTTTTAGACGACTTTTACCTATGTATCAATTATCATTCCAATTAGTAATCTCAATTTGCGATTATAATTTTAAGTTAGTTGTAGTAATAAGGTTAGGTTAGTCAAGTATTTTTAAGTTTTATAAGTTTCTTTTATTTTTCCGTCACCTTTTATTTTTCAACCAATTTACTTTTTCGACCTTTTTCGACGAACTCTTTTTCTTTCTTATTTCTCGCTATTCTAGTTTTAGAACATAGATTTTTATTCTACTTCTTATCTAAATTTCTTAAAATTACGAAAATTTATTTTAAGTGGTTAAATTAATAGACATCAAAATTTTCTGGTTCGTAGTAATAGTTGGATTTGTACGTGGACCGGGTTATTGGAGCCAAACAGTCCTCAATTATATTGAGACCAAACGAATCCTGCCCCTCTGCTGCATCTTTTGGCTATTCGAAACGTGGGCAAAATCAGAAAAGTCTATTGATTAGATAACTTATTATAATTTTTCTTTCCTTTTAAAAACTAATAGGATATTCAGTGAATGCACCGAGCAAGACGTTCACCACCTTTTATACGTTCACCACCTGTAACTAGATCAAGACATTTAGCAAATATTACTGTCGTTGATTTCTCTTTAGAATCGTCATCCAGTCGACCAAGTACTTCAGTTCAAATTTCCGATAATCCATTTTTTGAACCCGACCTCACAATTGAGAATCCGGAGAATATTCAGGAACGATTCGTAGATCCTGAACCACTAAACTTTCCTCCGGAACCACCAATCATTCAAACAGAGATTGTTGAGGAACGAACCATTAAATCAGAATCCTTTAGTGATTCCGATTCAACAAATTCAATTATGGAGAATCTGGAACCTTTAAGTATGGAAGACCGAATGAGAGCTAAACGCACTGGCCAAGGTCACGCAATTACTCATCCAGACATTAATGCGCCAGATTATGAAATCAAAGGACAAATTCTACACATGGTGACTAATCAATGCCAATTTAGTGGTGCGCCGAAGGAAGATCCAAATGAACATCTACGTACCTTTAATAGGATCTGCACACTATTTAAAATCCGAGAAGTGGAGGATGAACAGATATATCTCATGTTATTTCCCTGGACTTTAAAGGGAGAAGCCAAAGATTGGTTGGAATCGTTACCTGAAGGAGCGATTGATACATGGGACGTTTTAGTTGAAAAATTTCTTAAACAATTCTTTCCTGCATCTAAAGCCATAAGACTTCAAGCAGAAATTGTTACGTTTACACAGAAGCCAAATGAAACTCTATATGAGGCGTGGACAAGATATGGAAAGTTATTAAGAGGATGTCCGCAACATGGTTTAGACACATGTCAAATAGTACAAATATTCTACCAAGGATGCGACATCACTACAAGGAAAGACATAGATATAGCAGCTGGTGGTTCTATTATGAAGAAAACTGAAACTGATGCTTACAAAATTATTGATAACACTGCTTCCCACTCACACGAGTGGCACCAAGAAAAAGATATCGTTAGATCATCTAAAGCAGCTAGAGACGATTCTAGCCATGACTTAGATTCCATTTCCGCAAAGATAGATGCTGTCGAGAGACGAATGGAAAAGATGACTAAAGATATTCACTCAATACGAATTAGTTGTGAGCAGTGTGGAGGACCACATTTGACAAAAGATTGTCTCAGTATTGAATTAACAATGGAACAAAGAGAGAATATTTCATACATAAACCAAAGGCCTGGAAATAATTATCAGAATAATTATCAACCGCCAAGACCAATTTACAATCAAAACCAGAATTATAACAGAAATATTCCATACAACAACCAACAAGGTCCTAGCAATCAACAAGTATCCAATAATAATTACAATCAGCAAAGACCCAATTTTCAAAACAAACCACCACAATAAACCGATGATAAAAAGCCGAATCTAGAAGATATGATGATGAAGCTAGTTGAAACTCAAACGCAGTTTTTCACATCTCAGAAACAAACCAATGAACAAAATGCTCAAGCATTTAGAAATCAACAAGCTTCTATTCAAAATCTGGAACAAGAAGTAAGTAACCTAGCAAGGTTAATAGGTGAAAGAAAACCGGGAAGTCTACCTAGTGATACAAATGCTAACCCCCGGAATGAAACAGCTAAAGCCATTACCACAAGAAGTGGTACAACACTTAAACCACCTGAAATACCTGTAACTTCTGATGAAGCTATTCCTACTCCTCAAGAACCACAACCTAATCAAGATAAGGAAAAAGAACCGATAGTTGAAAAGGTTAATGAAGATAACACAGCTAAGGATAAACCTTATGTTAAACCATACCAACCACCACTTCCTTACCCGAGTAAAATGAAGAAAGAGAAACTTGAAGCCGAGCAATCCAAATTCTTGGATATGTTTAAACAGATAAATGTAAATCTTACTTTCATTGATGTGATTTCAGGAATGCCTAGATATGCTAAATTCTTGAAAGATCTAATCTCAAATAGAAAGAAAATGGAAGAACTCTCGGCTGTTACCATGAATGCTAATTGTTCAGCAGTGCTGTTGAATAAGATACCAGAAAAACTATCTGATCCAGGAAGTTTCACAATTCCATGTTTTCTGGGTAGTCTTAGTTCAATAGAAGCATTGGCGGACTTAGGTGCTAGTATAAATCTAATGCCGTATTCACTATACGCTAAACTAGACCTTGGAGAATTGAAACCAACCAGAATAAGCATACAACTAGCCGATAGATCAATAAAATATCCTAGAGGGATAATGGAGAACATGCTAGTTAAAGTTGGTACTTTAGTATTTCCAGTAGATTTTGTTGTTCTGGACATGGAAGAAGATTCTCAAGTTCCTCTCATATTAGGAAGACCATTCTTAAACACGGCTAAAGCAATGATAGACGTGTTCGGTAAGAAATTGACCCTAAGTATAGAGGATGAGAGTGTTACCTTTTCAGTTGATAGAGCAATGCAACAACCGCAATCTGCAGATGATACATGTTATTATATTCAAACTATAGATGCACATGCAGAATTGTTAGAAGAATTTCCAGAATTACAAGGAACAGGAGAATGTTCTTTAGGAGAAGGTAATGAACCAATTGATGAAGCTGAAATGTTAGCTACACTTATAGCTAATGGATATGAACCAACAACAGAAGAAATTCAAATGCTAAAAGAAGAAGACAGATATCGATATAAATCATCGATAGAAGAACCTCCGAAATTAGAGTTAAAGCCACTTCCAAACCATTTGGAATACGCTTATTTACATGGTGAATCTGAATTACCTGTAATAATATCGTCTTCTCTTACTGAAAATGAGAAATCACAACTCATTTCTGTGTTGAAAGCTCATAAACCAGCCATTGCATGGAAGATTCATGATATTAAAGGAATAAGTCCTTCGTATTGCACACATAAAATCCTTATGGAAGAAGGTCATAAAACGTATGTGCAACGCCAACGAAGACTAAATCCTAATATGCAAGATGTAGTTAAGAAAGAGATTATTAAACTGCTAGATGCAGGTTTAATTTATCCAATTTCTGATAGTCCATGGGTAAGCCCAGTTCAATGCGTGCCTAAGAAGGGTGGCATGACTGTCATTACAAATGAAAAAAATGAGCTTATTCCTACTAGGACTGTAACAGGATGGCGTGTGTGTATTGATTATAGAAAATTAAATGACGCCACCAGAAAAGATCACTTTCCCTTACCTTTCATTGATCAAATGTTGGAAAGATTAGCCGGAAATAGTTACTATTGTTTTCTAGATGGATTTTCCGGATATTTTCAAATTCCAATAGCACCCGAGGACCAAGAGAAAACCACATTCACATGCCCTTATGGTACTTTTGCTTACAAACGCATGCCATTTGGACTTTGCAACGCCCCTGCAACCTTTCAAAGGTGTATGATGGCGATTTTTCATGACATGATAGAAGAATGCATGGAAGTTTTCATGGATGACTTTTCAGTCTTCGGTGATACATTTGAATCATGTCTAGTTAATCTTGAACGAATGCTTATTAGATGCGAACAATCAAATCTAGTACTTAATTGGGAGAAATGCCATTTCATGGTTAAAGAAGGCATCGTTCTTGGTCATAAAATTTCAAAAGAAGGAATTGAAGTGGATAGAGCTAAAGTAGATGTAATTGCTAAACTTCCACATCCCACCAATGTTAGAGGAGTTAGGAGTTTTTTAGGGCATGCCGGTTTTTACCGACGTTTCATAAAAGATTTTTCTAAAATTGCCACTCCTATGAATAAACTCCTAGAAAAGGATGCTTCATTCATCTTTTCAGATGAGTGTATCAAATCTTTTAATATTCTTAAAGAAAAACTCACTAATGCACCGATCATGATAACACCAAATTGGAATCTACCATTTAAACTAATGTGCGATGCAAGTGATTTTGCAATGGGAGCCATTTTAGGACAAAGGATTGAAAAACGATTTCAACCTATATATTATGCTAGTAAGACGTTACAAGGAGCACAAACGAACTATACAACTACTGAAAAAGAACTCCTTGCTATTGTCTTTGCTTTTGACAAATTTCGATCATATCTCGTTCTAGCAAAAACGGTGGTCTATACCGACCATTCTGCTCTTAGATACCTATTTTCGAAACAAGATGCTAAACCAAGATTAATCCGTTGGATCTTACTCTTACAAGAGTTTGATATTGAAATCCGAGATAAAAGAGGAGCAGAAAATCTCGCCGCTGATCATCTTTCTCGTCTTGAAAATCCCGAATTAGAAGTTCTAAATGAATCGGCCATACAAGACAACTTTCCTGATGAATATCTATTGAAGATAGATTATAAAGAAATTCCATGGTTTGCAGACTATGCAAACTATTTAGTATGTGGATTCCTTGAAAAAGGATTATCGTACCAAAGATGAAAGAAATTCTTCAGTGATATAAAACACTATTTTTGGGAAGATCCACATCTGTTTAAAAGTTGTCCCGATGGAATAATACGCCGATGTGTATTTGGAGATGAAGCTAGTAAAATATTAAACCATTGTCACACAGGACCAACGGGAGGGTATTATGGGCCTCAACTAACAGCAAGAAAAGTGTATGATGCTGGATTCTATTGGCCTACAATTTACAAAGACGCACACCTTCTTTGCAAATCCTGTGATGCTTGTCAAAGGGCCGGAAAAATAAGTCAACGTGATGAAATGCCACAAAATGTCATCCAAGTATGTGAAGTATTTGACATTTGGGGTATTGACTTTATGGGTCCATTTCCAAAATCTCATAATAATCTATATATACTCGTAGCCATTGATTATGTATCTAAATGGGCGGAAGCACAAGCTCTCCCAACTAACGATGCACGAGTTGTAGTCAACTTTTTAAAACGTCTTTTTGCAAGGTTTGGAACACCGAAAGCTTTAATAAGTGATCGGGGTACTCATTTCTGTAATAATCAACTTGAGAAAGTTCTTAAAAGATATGGAGTAACTCATAAAATCTCCACCGCATATCATCCACAAACAAGTGGACAAGTTAAAAATACCAACCGAGCTTTAAAACGTATTATAGAGAAAACCGTAGGATCAAATCCGAAGGAATGGTCCATTAAATTGGAGGATGCACTCTGGGCTTTTAGAACAGCCTACAAAACTCCAATTGGAACCACACCTTTTAGACTTGTTTATGGAAAAGCATGTCATCTTCCAGTAGAAATTGAACACAAAGCATTTTGGGCTTTGAAGACATGTAATCTTGATTTACATGAAGCCGGACGTCTACGATTAAGTCAACTAAACGAATTAGAAGAATTAAGACATGAAGCATACGAAAATTCGTTAATCTATAAAGAAAGAACGAAGAAATGGCATGATAAAAGAATCAGAAGTTTAAAAGAATTTAAAGAAGGAGACAGAGTTCTTCTTTTCAATTCACGATTCAAGCTATTTCCTGGAAAATTGAAATCAAGATGGTCTGGACCATTCATAGTTAAAAGAGTTTTCCCATACGGAACGATAGAATTAATAAATTCAAATGGGATTGAATTTAAAGTTAATGGTCACAGAGTTAAACACTACATAGATAGTCCGATGGAAGTCGACAATGAAGTTAATCACAATTTCGACACCACAGCTAACTAAGTGTGGGGAGAATCAAGTCTTTAAAGGATAATATGTATTTCTGTTAGAGTTAGATTGTCTGTTTTAGTGTAGTTCTCGAAAATGGAACCCGAATGGTCTTTCCCTAGCAGACCCTAAAGAACTAGTCTTCTCCCCCCATTCTGAATTTTTATTTTTTTTAGGTTTTTACAAAATGAAGATTGCCTGTGAACTAAACCATGGTCTAATGCTACACACTTTGATCACTAAACGTAATAATGACACACTTCCGAGTGAAATAGTATCAGTAATCAGAGAAAGAATGGACGGAGTTAGAAAAGAATCCAGATGCGAAGATAATAAGTTACAATTTGGTAAAGGAAAATCAAAATCCGCAGCAAAAAGAAGAGCACGACACCTAGAAAGATGTCACAAATGCGGAAAATGGTCACATGGAGGTAAATGTTCAAATAATCAAACCTATTCAAATACCGAATTTGTTACTTTATGCAGAGACGGACCGTTCATATGTTTAGAAGAAAAGACACTGAATGCTCGAGGTTACACCTATGTAGCTATGGAAAACCAATTAAACCGACTATCTTATGAATGGGATAGATCATATAACTAAGAAATCTATTTCACAGGTATGTTTGTACAGTTTTTATTTTATTTATTTTTATTTTTAACCTTTTGATAATAAACGCTAATTTGTTCGCTAAAAAGTATTAAATTGGTATTGAATAAAATTAGGTTTGGCGACCGAAATTATTGATATCATTCAAAAATTTATTACATCACTGCGAAATTTAACGTTTATTCTTAAGGTATAAATATCTTTAATCAATCAACCCAAAATATTTCAAAAATTCGTCATGAGTTAAATTAGGTCTTGGAACCGAAATTACTTTACCGAAAAGAGGGGCGCATATTTTTGATAATATTTGATTGATTAAAGTGGGATAAAAAGCCAAAAAGATTTTTAATTTTATTTTTACCATGTTTTTAAAATTAATATTTAAATCTTAAATTAATATTGTAAACTTTGTAAAAACAATATATTTAAAATTGTAAATATTTGAAAAATTAATATAAGTTTGGTGTGAATTTATAATATGAATTTTTAAATTAAGATTAGTGTGAATTTTTTATTTTTAAAATATGAATTTTTAATTTTATGCATTTTAAATTATAAGTTTGGTGTGAATTTTTAATATTAATTTTGAATTTTATATTTAAATTGTGTGAATTTAAAAACAAAAATTTACTTTATCTCATTAAGTTAAAAATATGATTTTTAAAATTCGTCGTAAGTTGAAGACTAGGTCGTTGAACCGAAATTGATTTACCCGCGGGAGGGACGAGAACTTTTACTATCATTATTTTTAATCTTATTGAATTAAAGTATGCCAAAAACATTAAAAAAACCCAAAAATCTTAGCTTTTAAAACAATCGCTACAAAAAGACAAATTTTAAAATTTTGTCGAAGGACGGACTAGGACATCGATCCGAAACGACCTCGTCCTAAATAACAAGGGAAACAAAATTTTAAAATTAATTACTTAATTGTTTTAATTAGTATAAGATGTAAAAAAAACAAAAAAAAAAAAAAAAAAAAACTCCGCGAGTCGCGGAGGGACCAAAAATCAGAATAAAAATAAAAACGCAGAACAGCTCAGTTGCACACCACAAACTCAAACAAACTGTGAAAATAACTGCCGAAAAAACACGAAAATACACCCCCAAAATCACAATTTTTAACCGTTAATCATCAAATCTTTTACTAAAATCATGTTGAGAAGGATGCTATCAAGGAATTACTCAAGAAAAACGGTAAATTACTACACCTAAACACCATTTAATCCGAAATTAGTGTTCTTGAGCAATTTTTTCCCCAATTTGATTTTGATGCTTTTTAGTGTAATTATGCTTAAATTGTTTATGTATTATGCTTGTATAACCTAGATTGATGCTGTTTAACATGATTAGAAGCCTTAAACTTCAAATTTTGAGTAATCTAGGGTTTGTGTTCTTGAGCAAATTTGGGGCTTTTGATATAAACAGGTTATGGCCGATTTTTGTCATGAATTGTTGCTAAATTAAGTAGTGTAACATGTTTAGGTAGTTAAATGATCCTAACTTTGAGCCTAAACATGATTTTGAGAATTAAAGTGGACTTTTTCAAGTCTAAAAATTCATGAACTTGATTTTTGAGAGAAAATGCCATTTGAAACTTGTTTAATTGCTAGTAATGATTATTTTGACATGTTATTTGAGTTGAATGCTTATGAACTTGGCGAACATTTTCGTATATGCTATTTTGAAAAAGTGTAGATTTGATAAAAAATGTGAAAATGAGCTTAAGTTTGATATAAATTGATCATGACATTGTAATTATTTTGATTGATGATTTTGCTGACACTAATGCATATTTGGATGCACAAAAATTGTGTTTGATGTGTTTTGCAGACTGAAAGGGGTGAATCTTCATCCCAAGCTCGCAATGCTCCTGCTGAGAATGCGGAACAACAGGAGGTGGATAACTACTACAAGCAAGATATACCTCATCCAGTCATGACATTTTCTGATATGCACTTGGAAGATTTGCACCCGAACCTGAGATTTGACAGACTTTGGATAGATTATCCAAAATACCAAAGGGGTTTGCACACTCTTCATTCTAAAGTTGTTGAGGTACCGAGGGTCATAGAATGGGGACCATTAGAAGCTGTAGAATTGGCCGGGTCAATTAGGGAATTACTTGCACAGAGGTATGGTAATTCTACTTTTAACGACTGGGTACGTTTATTCACCATGCGTAGACCTGTATATAAAGTATGGTGTGAAGAATTGTTGTGTAGTATAGAATTAAATGATCGGGTAGCTAGTTAACTGATCGATCCTTTATTAGATTTTTGTTAGGAGGTTCGATGCGCCACATGTCTTTACTAGACATGGCTTAGGCTTTACGTATATATACGCCTGAGGAGTTAGCATCTGCCGATTGTAGAGGGTTGATACTAAATGGTAGAAAGATAGATGAAAATTTCGATACACACGGTGTATGGAGTCAAATGACAAGCCATCACCGATTCAAAGGGGGAAATTACTCTTATTTGGATATAGATAGAGCTAAATTAAGAGTGATTCATAGGTTTTTAGCTAATTCGATTACACAAAGAGGTAAGAACAAGGAAAAGGTAAATGAACAGGATTTGTTTTACCATATGTTTATTCGAGACCCACAAAGCGCTGTAAGTATACCGTATTGTGTGGGTTATTATTTATCAGCTATGGTTAGGGGGATGAGACCGCATAGCATAATAGGAGGTGGTATTTTTATTACTTTGATTGCTGAATATCTCGGTGTGCATATAAGTCGGGGGGGATTATTAGTAGAAGAACCAGAACCCCGCGATACTATAGGTTTAAATGTATACCATGGTGCGAAAGTTTTGAAGAGACGAAATAACGCCGCAGTACAATACCATGGTAGACATCCACAGGTTGAGAGAAACCAACAGCAAGGTAATGTAGGAGGGGGAAATGAAATGCAAGAAATGCAAAGGTTTATAGCTTCACAGGAATACGAAAATGCTAGACAGAGAGCATTTGAAGATTGGCAAGTTCATCAAAACCAAATCATAGCACATTGCCAAAATATAGGTAGAAACTATATTCCTACTCCGAAACCCATATTCCCTCCCTGGTCTATAGAGATGCAACCACCGTATCCTACGTATAACCCTGCCGAAGCATTTTATAGCACCTATGGTTATGCTTAGAACCCCTATTGGTACCAGTATCATCCCTAGTCTACTTAGTTTTATTTATTTTGTAATTTGTAATACGTTTAATACTTATGTTAATATTGTAATAGTTTTTATAATTTTCTAACTTTTATTCTTAGATTTTAATAATTTTTGAATGTGGGGTAATATACCAAACTTCAAAAATATGTATATATGTTTGCAGTTTATCTTATGTACAAAATAGGGTAAAACAACGCATTTTCAAAGACTGGCATTAAGTTCAGCAAAAGCAACTAATTTTGACGACAAGATGCAAAATATATGTGAAATAACAACAAGACGGAATGAACAAATGATGTGCACCATTTATCATTCAGCAAACAAACGCCAATATATTTGGAAACTTTGGTAAAAATTTAATCATTTACACACAAATCACCCTCAATAATTTAAATTATTACTGATTTCTTGCAAATGAGGGCATTGCAAGATCTTAAGTGTGGGAAGGGGTTAAATTCTTTCGGATTTTAAAATTTTTACTTTATACACTTGGTTACCATTAAAAATACTAGTAAAGCAGTAGTTGTATTAGAATCTAGTGCTCTCTGATAATAAAGAACAGCCCTAATCTTATATACTGACTACCCAATTCTAGTAAAAATTTTCAAAATTTTCAATTAAATGAACTCAAAATCATGTTTATACATATTTATGAACGATAAAACTAGGTTTTAACACCGAAATTATTGTTATCTCGGAAATGACATAAATTGAGAAACAAACCAAAATGTTAAAATTCATTTAATATGGAATAGAGGACGATAAAAAGAAAAATAAAAGCCAAGTGTGGGAAAATTTACCAAGTTATTCAAAACATATGTCACATATTTTTGTACAAATAACTGAAAATACTTTTGCTTTGGACTAAACTAAACTGTTTTACCCGATGAAAGAAAAGAAGATATGGATCTACACGATGAATCAATTCCATCATTAAAAGGAAGTAAAGTCTTCCGAAAAAGACACGCGCTTCTTGATTTAGGTCATGAAGTTGTCGTCCAGACCAGCTGTAGGTTGACGAAAAATCTAGAAAAGTCATCACTAAAATCAGCAGGAAATCCACGGACCTCAGCATTAAACAGGGTCGCCAAGTGGTCAGATTTATCCTAACCATGAGAAGGATTTATCTCGTACAATGGGGGGGGGGGCACCATGCAAATTAGCTTGATAAGACTAATGAATCAGATTCCCAGAAAGGATAATCTCCTTAAAGATCAAAAATCAGCTTTTAAGCCTGATATTACTCAATCCTTGAGATTGACCTTAAAGATTGAGAATTACAAACTCATGGAATTCAATGATATCTAAACTCGAGCTTGAACGAGAAAATATTTTGATCAAAAATTAAAACCGATTTGTTTTCTGAAAACCCATTTTCAATGCGTTCATTACCATTGAACGTAAAATCCTAGGAATTCACCTGGAATTCATTAGGTCACCTGAACCAAATTGGGTGTCAACCGTAAGAACGGTGGTTGCATAGTGGTCAAAGACAGGACCTTGTTCCAGACCGAAAAATCATAAGGGTGAGCTTTACTATTGCTCCTACCAAGGATAGTAATTGCGTCCGACACGTTATAGACCATAATTAAAAGCATGTCATGGGACATTGCCTTAACAGTTGCTTGTTCAACGCTTTCCTTTACAACCGGACGGTAGTTTACCGAAAGGTAATATATGGGACAAGTAAACTGGACGTGTTGCTTTCCAAATACAAGGTTAGCAAGTGGGTGACACAAAACCGCAAGTTTTGAGCTAAAATTTTCAAATCTGAAACCCACCAAACCCACAAAAATATTTTGCAAACACCGGTGAAGGGTGATTCCGGAAAACTTATCTAGGGTAAAAACTAGATTTAATTTTCAAAAGATTAAATGTTTTCATAAAGATCCAATTTCCTTAATGGATCTAAATTTTTATAGTCATGTGGGACTGTAAACCATATCGTTACTATCATTGTTTATACCGCCGTATAGAAATCACTGATGTACAAAGTGTGAAGAATAAAGAAGTGATTCTAGTATTTCAAGACGATATTGCTTGAGGACAAGCAACGCTCAAGTGTGGGAATATTTGATAATGCTAAAAATGAACATATATTTCATAGCATTATTCCTCAAGAAAGACAAGCTTTTAGTTGCAATTGTTCTATTTAAAAGTGATATTCGTTTAAATAATAAAAGGTGAAGACAAAAGACAGATTCGACGAATTGAAGACGCAAACGACCAAAAAGCTCAAAAATACAAAAGACAATCAAAGAGGTTCCAATTATTGATAAGAAACGTCTCGAAATTACAAGAGTACAAGATTCAAAACGCAAAGTACAAGATATTAAATTGTACGCAAGGACGTTCGAAAATCCGGAACCGGGACCAGAGTCAACTCTCAACGCTCGACGCAACGGACTAAAAATTACAAGTTAATTATATATATAAATATAATATAATATATAATTAATTATATTAATTATATTAATTATATATATATTATATTTATAAAATAAATCGTCGGCAAACAAAGAGCCAAAAGCTGGTGAGCTGTATTTACAAACTCCGCGACTCGCGAAGTTTGAAGGCAAAAAATGCCGCGAGTCGCGGAGCCCCAAATTCTGCAATTCCCTATAAAGCCAGCCGAATTCTGATCATTTTTCATCATCTATAATCTATCTCTCTCAATATATACGTAAATATTTATATTTATATTTTAATTTTAATTTTAATTTTAATTTTAATTCTAATAATAAGGGTATGTTAGCGAATGTTGTAAGGGTGTAACTCGAAATTCTGTCCGTGTAACGCTACGCTATTTTTAATCATTGTAAGTTATGTTCAACCTTTTTAATTTAATATCTCGTAGCTAAGTTATTATTATGCTTATTTAATCCAAAGTAATCATGATGTTGGGCTAATTACTAAAATTGGGTAATTGGGCTTTGTACCATAATTGGGGTTTGGACAAAAGAACGACACTTGTGGAAATTAGACTATGGGCTATTAATGGGCTTTATATTTGTTTAATTAAATGATAGTTTGTTAATGTTAATATAAAGATTTACAATTGGGCGTCCCTATAAATTACCATATACACTCGATCGGACACGATGGGCGGGGTATTTATATGTACGAATAATCGTTCATTTAACCGGACACGGGAATGGATTAATAGCCACTAGAATAATTAAAACAGGGGTGAAATTATGTACAAGGACACTTGGTATAATTGATAACAAAATATTAAAACCTTGGGTTACACTCAGTCGACATCCTGATGTAATTATTAAAAAAAGTATTAAAATCTTGTTACAGTTTAAGTCCCCAATTATTTGGAATATTTAACTTCGGGTATAAGGATAATTTGACGAGGATACTCGCACTTTATATTTATGACTGATGGACTGTTATGGACAAAAACCAGACGGACATATTAAATAATCCAGGACAAAGGACAATTATCCCATGGGCATAAAACTAAAATCAACACGTCAACCATCATGATTACGGAAGTTTAAATAAGCATAATTCTTTTATTTCATATTTAATTTCCTTTAATTTATATTTAATTGCACTTCTAATTATCGCATTTTTTTTGTTATTTTATTTAATTGCACTTTTAATTATCGTACTTTTTAATTATCGCAAGTTTATTTTATCGCACTTTTATTATTCGCAATTTTAATTATCGTTATTTACTTTACGCTTTAATTTAAGTCTTGTATTTATTTTTAATATTTTACATTTGGTTTTAACTGTGACTAAAGTTTTAAAATCGACAAACCGGTCATTAAACGGTAAACCCCCCCCCCCCCTCCCCCCCTTTTATAATAATAATATTACTTATATATATATTTGTATTTTTATAAAAGTAAACTAATATAGCGTTAAGCTTTGTTTAAAGATTTCCCTGTGGAACGAACCAGACTTACTAAAAACTACACTACTGTACGATTAGGTACACTGCCTATAAGTGTTGTAGCAAGGTTTAAGTATATCCATTCTCTAAATAAATAAATATCTTGTGTAAAATTGTATCGTATTTAATAGTATTTCCTGCTAAATTTAATAGTATTTTTATACCACTCTGCTAAAACATCAACATGTGTTATACTTTATTCATACCTAGGGAACACAACATTCCATTTGTTTAAAACAAATGGTAGTGCCAAACCGAATTGGTGTGTTCCTGCAAATAGCTATCTAAGAGGAAAGAAGGAGAGCACGCCTTCTGACACAATTGTCCCCACAAGTACAAGGCATCCTATGTACTAGTGGACAATAGATTAATTACACGGACAATAGGACTACTATATAATTGTTGTATTCACTGTTGTATCAACTAGTGGTGTGGGTTTTATTATTTAGAGTCCTAAACGTGTAATAGCTTTTAGTTTACCTCTTAGCTATAATCTAGGTAATCTGTATCAACCAACTATCATTCCGCCAAGGATAGTTGTGATTCTTTGTGATTCAATCAATAAAGAATAACCGTTGAAAATTTCCTGTGACTCTATCTAATTTGCATGCTTGAATACATAATCGAGTTTAACTGTTTAGTTAATTGAAAAGAAATTGTATTCACCCCCCCTCTACAATACTCCTGTTGTTATTAAGGGACCAACAACTGGTATCAGAGCTTCAGTCTTGATAATTAATATCTTGGATCTAAATTCTCTCATGGCTGCATATTCCAATACAGCTTACCTTGAAAATGGCTCATCCAATAGACCACCCAAATTTGATGAAGAAGATTATGAAACTTGGAAGGCAAGATTCATGCTTCACCTTGAGTCTATTGACCCACTCATGCCTGATATTGCCATAAATGGTCCATTTGTTCCTACTGAGACTATTGGCAGTATACCAGCGACTGCTGACACTCCTGATGTTCCTGGCAGAGAGGTTATTCTCACTCCTTCTAGATGGGATGCTGAGGATAAACGTCGTGTTGGACTTGACCCTAAGATCAGAACCCTGTTAGCTATAACTTTACCTAACACATTGTTCAAACTGATTAAGGGAAAAGAAAATGCTAAGCTTATGTTGGACTATTTAGACGTTACCTATGAGGGTATGGGTGAGGTAAGACAGAACAGAATGATAGCTTTGAAAAGAGAATATGAAATGTTCTTTGCCTACAAGAATGAAACTCTTAAGCAAACCTTCATTAGGTTTAACTCCCTAATTGCTGACCTGAATACCTTGAATGTCACGTATACAGAATTTGAACAAGTAAAAAAATTCATTGACTCACTGCCTGCTAAATAGAAACTTGTAACTGACCCATTAAGAATCACTCAGACCTTAAAAAACTTTAACCTGTCTTCTCTCTATAGCTCCTTATGGAACCATGAGAAGGCAGAAGCTAAATTTGAACTTAACTTGAAAGAAAACTTTAGGTATGCCCCCACCACTTCAAAATCGTCTAAAACTGATGATACTGCTCTTTTTACTACTGCTAAAAAGAAAGCTCAAAAGGCTTTACTGGTTCAAAAGCTGCTGGCAGAAGAAGAGTCAGCTGAGAGTGATGTGGGTAGTGGTACTGGGTCTGAAGAAAGCAGTGATGATGAAAGTGATGTAGAAGGGTTTGCTGAAGGTATGGCCTTGCTGGCTAGGCAGTTCAAAAGGTTCAATCGTAATAGAACCATCAATTCATACAAAGGGAGTAAGAAACCAAGTGCTAGGTTTAGCAGCAAATCAGTCAAAGGTCCTAAATCTGAGTGTTATAATTGTGGGAAGGTTGGACACTTTGCAGCTGAGTGCATGTCCAGGAAACCTCCAACTTCACATGCTAACTCTTTCTCTAAAGCTGATAAGTACAAGAACAAGTACAAAGCTATGAAAGCTCAGATGAAAGAAAGTGCTAAGACTGATAAGAAGGGTAAAAAGCCAGAAAAGATTCTAGTTGCTGAGCATCATGATTGGGATGAAAGCAGCTCATCGTCTTCCTCTGATAGTGATACTGATGATGATGGTGCTGGTTATGCTCAAGAAAAGAAGCTGTGTTTAATGGCCAAGGAGGTCAAGGAGTCTGATGAGGATGATAGTGGTAGCAAGTTTTTGGCTGATATGAGGGAAGCTGATCAAAAAAGAGATTCTCCTCAATGGAAAACTGAATTGATGTATAAGGTTGATAATTTTCGAACTTATACTGATGATGAAAAGGCCGAAATGTTTGACTACCAAAGAGTTGACTTATCTACAGGCAACAAACGTGAAGAAGTTTTGATATCTGACAACAAATCTTTAAATGAGAAACTTAAATGCAAAAATGATGAAATTAAAATCTTGAAAGATGATATTTCAAAACTCGAAAAACAAAATTTTGCTTTAATGTCTCTTCACGTTGAGGCAGCAGAAGTCAAGAACCAGTTGGATAATCTTAAAAAGGTTGTCACTTCATGGTGTACATCTGCTCAACGCAAAGCAAAGTGTGTTAACGAGCATGTGCCTGCCCAAGTTGAAGCTTTCTTTGCTGGTGACTATGCTGCTGCTGCTGCTATTGCAGAGGTTACTTTCATGGACCCAATTCTTGAAACAGATCCTGAAGCTGTCTTGCCAAATACTTTTGTCAAGATAGTTAAAGGTAAAAAGGTCTTGACGAATAAATTTGTTAGACCTGCTACTGTGTCCCCACCACCTGCCATGAAAGAAATTTTGGAGGATGAGGTTAGAGCAAGAGAAGCCAGTACCTCAATTGATGAGACTACTGACCCCTCAAGCATCTACTACATGACTCCAAAAGAAAGACGTATAAAAAGGAAAATCACTGAAAATAATCTTAGAAAAGTTAAATCTACTGATTCCCTTTCGTGCTCGAGTTCCAATTGTGTTGTGCCAGCTGATGACAAATTTACTGGTCAACCAGTAGCTGCAGATAAGCCAGTCAAATGTAAAACTGGCAAGTCCAAGGTAGCAGGAAGAACATCTTCTAGTTCATCAGCTTCAGTTGACAAGCCAGTAACTTCCCACACTGGCTCGTCAAATGATAAAGGCAAAGCAATACGTCATGACTATGGTACTGGTTCCAAGAAGAAAGCTGCCCTTAAGGGAAAAGCAAAAGTGGACTCGAATGAAGAGCTGTCTATCACTGAGATTATGACAGTCAAGCTTGACCAGTTTATTGAGGTAGTAACCAAACATCGCCCCGATCCCCTTTACAATGTGTATGACCCATCACCGATACCAAATGTGAGAAAGTGCTACAAATGTGGCAGCAAGTTTCACTTAGCCAACAGGTGTCCTTTTACCCCAACCCCGTCTGCTGATGCTTTTTCAAGCAAACCAGCAGACAGGAAGAGATCATCAAAGATGACCCTTCCAGAACCCATCCTTGGATGAGTTCCCAAAAAGAACTAATCTCTTAGCTACTGTGCAGGCCATTCAAAACAAGCAAATCTGGTATCTCGATAGTGGATGTTCGAGACATATGACCGGATGTAAGTCCCTGCTAATGGACTATCAAGAAAAGGATGGTCCAGTTGTTTCATATGGAGATAATTTGTTGGGTTACACAAAGGGTTTTGGTACTTTGACTAATGGGAATGTCACATTCTCAAATGTTGCATATGTAGTTGGGCTTAAACATAATTTACTCAGCATAAGCCAACTGACAAGCAAGAACAAGATAGTCCAATTCAGAAAGAAAATTGGCACTATTTTTGATAAGACAGGGAAGCCACTGCTGACTGCAAAACGTCATGAAAACATGTATCAAATTGACATGAACACAGCTGTCACAACAACTGATACTTGTTTCTATTCGAAGGCAGCAGACAACCTGAAATGGTTATGGCACAAGAGACTCTCACATCTCAACTTCAAAGACATTCACAAATTATCCAGTAGAAGTTCGGTGTCTGGGCTACCCACCATGTCTTATGTAAAGGACAGGCTGTGTCCTGGTTGTGAAAAAGGAAAACATCACCATGCCTCATTCAAATCAAAGCAAATCTCATCTGTTGAGAAACCATTTCATTTACTTCATATGGATCTTTTTGGTTCTATTAATGTGGCCAGCTGTAGTGGGAAGAAGTATACACTGGTTATTGTTGATGAATATTTCAGATACACCTGGGTATTCTTTTTGAAGCAAAAGAGTGAAGCTGCTGATGAAATTATCAATTTTATCAAAGGAATGGAGCTTTTGAATGGGCAGCTGGTGAAACAGCTAAGAAGTGATCATGGTACAGAATTCAGAAATGCAACTTTAGAAGAATTTTATGCTGACAAAGGTATTTCATAAAACTTTACTGCTGTGAGAACACCTCAGCAAAATGGTGTTGCAGAAAGAAGAAACAGAACTCTCATTGAAGCAGCAAGATCTATGTTAGCTGAGCCTGGGTTGAAAAATTCATATTGGGCAGAAGCTGTGAATACTGCTTGTTTTACCCAGAATAGATCTCTTATAGTGAAAAGACATCAGAAAACTGCTTATGAAGTTCTCAAAGGTAAAAGACCCTCAATTTCATTTCTTCATGTATTTGGCAGTCCTTGTTACATTCTCAATAATAGGGATCAGCTGGGCAAATTTGATGCCAAGGCTGATGAAGGTATATTCTTAGGATATTTCAACATGTCAAAGGCATATAGGGTTTTCAATAAGAGAATGGGTTGTTTTGAAGAATCCGTTAATGTTACATTTGATGAAACTGCTCCTTCTTCATCTTCTGATCATGAAGATGAAGAGCTACTATTTGAAGAGCCTACTCAGCCAGCTCTAGATGATGAAGAACCAGCAGCACAACCCTCGCCTATTCATGCTGCTGGGTTCTCTGATGATGAGATGGAACACTCTGTTCCATCTGTGTCTAAACCAGGTGGACCTACTGGCTCTACTGATGTCTTACAACTTGAGCATAGGTCTACTGGTTCTGAAGGATCACAAGCTGATACTGGTTATACCAATAATGAACAGCTGTCTCCAACTGCTGTTCATACTTCCGAACCAGCTGATGATCAAGATGCTGTGTGTTCCACGACAAGCTCACCTGTTCATAACACTAGATGGACAAAAGAGCATCCTATCGAGCAAGTTATTGGTAATCTGGCTAGTGGGGTTAAAACCAGAAGACATGCAACCAGCAATTTTTGTATGCATGTAAACTTTGTGTCTACCATTGAACCTAAATGTCCTGATGAAGCAATCAAAGATCCAAGCTGGGCAGGAGCTATGCAAGAAGAGATCTCCCAGTTTGATAGGAATAAGGTTTGGACATTAGTACCTAAGCCTGAGGATGAATCTAAGAAAATCATTGGTACCAAGTGGGTTTTCAAGAACAAGATGGATGAAGATGGGATTGTGATCAGAAACAAAGCTAGATTGGTAG
Organism: Rutidosis leptorrhynchoides; assembly: GCF_046630445.1. NCBI lineage: Eukaryota > Viridiplantae > Streptophyta > Magnoliopsida > Asterales > Asteraceae > Rutidosis > Rutidosis leptorrhynchoides. The sequence goes on from NC_092335.1 coordinate 626,325,667, forward strand.
CTCAAGGTTTCAAACAAGAAGAAGGATTGGATTATGGAGAGACTTATGCTCTAGTGGCTAGGATGGAAGCTATCAGACTGTTCTTGGCGTATGCTGCTAAGATGAACTTTAGGGTATTCCAGATGGATGTTAAATCTGCATTTCTAAATGGGAAGCTGCAAGAAGAAGTTTATGTCAAACAGCCTCCTGGTTTTGTAAGCAGTAAATATCCAGACCATGTCTACAAGCTAGACAAAGCTCTTTATGGCCTCAAACAGGCTCCAAGAGCATGGTATGAGACACTTCATGTGTATCTCACTGGTATAGGCTTTAAAGTTGGAACGATTGACACCACTCTGTTATCAAAAGAGATAGATGGTGATCTCTTGCTGGTACAGATATATGTGGATGATATTATTTATGGATCTAAAAATGAGAAACATTGTCAAGACTTTTCAAAACTTATGTCTAAGACATATGAAATGAGCTTACAAAGAGACTTGCAATACTTTTTGGGATTGCAAATTAAACAACTTGATGATGGAATTTTTATAAGTCAGGATAAATATATCAAAGATATGCTAAAGAAATTTGGTCTGACCTGTTTAAAAGATATAGGGACTCCAATGGCAGCAACTATTAAAATAGATGCTGATCCCAATGGTGAACCAGTCAATATCACTGAATATAGAGGTATGATTGGATCCCTAATTTATCTCACAGACAGCAGACCAGATATTATGTTTGCCACATGTCTGTGTGCCAGATATCAAGCTGATCTTAAAGAGTCACACTTGCTAGCAGTAAAAAGGATATTTAGGTATCTGAAAGCTACTGCTAAACGTGGTCTTTGGTATCCCAAAGACCAGGATTTTGAGCTAATTGGGTATTCAGATGCTGATTTTGCAGGGTGTAAAATAGACAGGAAAAGTACTACTGGTGGTTGCCAGTTACTGGGTGGTAGGCTAGTCAGCTGGACGAGCAAAAAGCAAAATACTGTGTCCACATCTACTGCTGAGGCAGAATACGTTTCTGCTGGTAGTTGTACTGCTCAAGTACTATGGATGCAAAGCCAGCTGAAAGACTATGGTGTTCATGTTACAAAGACTCCAATCTACTGTGTCAACACAAGTGCAATAGCTATCACCAACAATCCTGTGATGCATTCAAGAACAAAGCACATTGACGTTCGATATCATTTCATAAGGGATCATGTTCAAAAAGGAGACGTGGAGCTACATTTTATTTCAACAGACTGGCAGTTAGCAGATCTATTCACAAAGCCCTTAGATGAGAAACGTTTTAACTATCTCATCTCTGAGCTGGGTATGCTTGAACTTTAAATAAAAGACAATTTTTGTTGGTGTGCTGGCTCTACAACATGTAGGGCAAACCAGTAAGCAATTTTTGTTACCTTACTGCCTACATGTAAAACACTCAGCACAACAAGGTCTTTTATATTTTGGTTACTCAAAATATTTTTAATTGAAATAATAAATAGCTCACAAAATTAAATGATTCCTTAAAACTGAAACTCATTTACTTCCAATGATTTAAATTAAATTCATGACATATTAAATGTAACAAAGTATCTTGTATTTAATACAACACTTATTTTGTGGTTTTCAATTTTTAAAAAAAAAAAATTAAAACCTGCTGCATTTAATGTTGAATGGAAGGTATGAGTATTCAAGCCGTATATACGTCAAATCATCAGTCTGTGTCCCCTCGAGTGTGTCAGTCTGTCACATCTAGCCACGCGCCTGCTAATAGCAGTTGTCACTTTCTCTCTCCTGCCTTTTTCACCCAATCACAACGGTTAAAAGTGTGTTTTATCTTCCATAATAACCTTTGGTTATTCAGTTTTCAAATTCACACTCCTCTCTCTAAAAATCCCCAAATCTTCATATCTTCACTTTCTACAATCATCAATGGCAGAACAACAACAACATCAATCACCACCTGCTGAGACCCAGCAACCGGAACAACAATCGCAGCAACCACAAGCACCGGTGGTACCACAACCGGAACAGCAACCACCGTCGGCTATAGAGGAACAAATTGAACAAGGGCCACTATTCAACCTGCACCCCAATCTTGTTAGGGCTGCAAACGCACCTGAACACTCTACGATTTGCCTTTCAAGAGGCAATGATGCTCATGCCCTTTCTGTTCCCAAATCAAAAGTCAATACCGGCTATGAAGAGCTGATTTCTTATATCCGTCAATCCCCTCTGGCAAGAGCCATTACCGGTGTACCTTCACGATTATATCCAGCCTGTTTGGCCAGATTTTGGTATACTGCCACCATGGCCACCACCGAACAGAACGTTCCATGTATTCATGGCATGGTGACTGACAACTTACCCTATTCCATTACCGTTGACGCCATCCGACGAGCTCTTCAATTACCCAATGGTCCATTTGTAGATTCACCTACAAGTGATGAGTTTCGAAGGGAGGTACTGGAAATGATTGGCTACTCTCAACCAGTATATCATACACCACTCAGGAAACACATGCCACCACTATGGTATTATTTCTTTGGGTTGCTGACTCAGTGTATCAGTCACAAATCTGGCAGTTTTGATCAATGCTCAGATTATGAGTTGAAGATGTGTCACGGGCTGCTGTTCAACCGCAACATAGATTATGCCAGTAAAATCTATTTAAGGTTAAGGGAAATGGTGCTAGCACCCAAATGAACACATCTAATCCCCTTTCCAAGGTTTTTGAGACTTGTTTTTAAAAATGAGCTGGGTGAAGCTTACCAGCAGATTGCTGACAAATCATACGACCTGCCTCTAAAACAAGGGGGGATGCCAAAGGATAAGCCTACTGCTCCATATGCTGCGTTGACACCAGCAATGCTTGAGTATCTAGCTGCTCAGGGTGGAGCTGCCCCATCAACTGCCTCTGGTGTTGCACCAGCTGAGGGGGAGGGTCTTCAGCGAAAGCCAGCTGTCAAGAGGAAGAAGCCAGCTACCTCAACTAGTACAGCCACCGTCTCACATACTGGTAACGTAGTAGTTGTATTAGAATCTAGTGCTCTCTGATCATAAAGAACAGCCCTAGTCTTATATACTGACTACCCACTTCTAGTATTGGAATCCGTTGCTTAACTATTTCTTGGTAACAGGCAAATCCAAACGTGCAAGAGCTGGCTCCAAGAAAACCACGGGGGGAATTGCACCAGTCTCAACTGTTGCTCCTGCAAAGGATGTGGCTATGGAACCTGGTGCGTTTCTAGACCATACAGCAGAAAATTCTAACATAATTAAAAATCTTTTATCTGCTGACTTGAAAACTGAATGTGGAGTTCAAGGTATAACCCTGGCACCCAAGCTGACTGGTTTTAAAACTAGTGTTAAGAAGAGTAGCAACCCATACTCTTCTAGCCAGACACTTCCACATTTTTCAACTTTGAACTTAACGTTATATCCTCTGTTGCCAGTACAATTAGCAAAGCACATACCTGACCCTCAAAGCAAACTTGAGCTGGCTCCTCATCGTGTTGAACCAGCTCAGGATACTGCACAGCCATTATGTTACTCGGATCATGCTAAGAGTCTCACTCCTACATCATTACCAGCCAGAACTCTTACACTATCTGGGTCAACATGTGTCGCCAATGAGTCAGCAGAGTCACAATTGTACTTACAGACACCTTATTCTGTCTCATTCGAAGGGCTGACCAAATCACCAGTCTGTCCCCAGAGACCAACAACAGATGCAATTGTTAAGTCAAATTTATTTGGTTCTACAGTTGTTAACATAAAATGTTCTATTGTTTCAGTTCTTAGCAGGGTAGATGAACAGGCAGAGGGGGAACAAGTTAAAGATGATATTATTCCTACTGAGCAGATTGCTGCCTCTGATACTGGTATTGGTGCTACTGTTTCTCCTACTGGTGGTGCTGATGCTAGTACTGTTGCTTCTACAGCTGCTGGTAATACTGCTCCCAGTATTGTTGCTTCCACTACTACACCTGAAATGGAAGATGAAATCATAGTGGATCCTCCTGTTCTTAAAAAGGTAATTGACAATATTGTCAAGGATGTTCTACTTGATGAACCTGTCACTGAACTAAAGGGAGACATTACGTCTGCTGCTGCTACCAATGCACAAAATGTTCTCATGGAAGCTGGTACAAGTGCTACTTTTCCATCTGATGTTATCATGGAAGCTGGTACAAGTGCTACTTTTCCATCTGATGTTATCATGGAAGCTGGTACAAGTGCTACTTTTCCATCTGATGTTATCCTGGATGCTGGTAAAAGTGCTACTTCTCCATCAGATTCTGGTTCACAGGGTGATACTGTTCTGGAGGGTCTTGATTTTATTAATGTTGGCTATGTTGGCTCTGTTCCCACAGAGCTAACGGTGGATACTGATGCTACTACTGGAGATGTTGCTTCTTCACCTACTGCACAGTTACTTACCGATGCTACTGGTTCTACAAAACCCGTTATGGATGCTGGTACCTCTGCTATTGCCACTACTGACTCTTCTCAGGCTACTGTTTCTGCTGAGAAAAAACCCTATGTGTGCCAGGTGCCAGATCCTGATGAAGTTGTCCCTAATTTCATCTATCGGGGAGCATCTATCACTTCCAGAGTTGCTCTGCTGGTGGATCAGCTAACTTTTGATCCTCAAACTGCCATAGTCTCAGCCAGTAAATTGCCTCGCGAGGAGCTGACTGAACTATTGTCTCAGCTTGATCGACCAGCTAGAGAAGAAGTTTATGAGAGGCTGGCTACTTTAGAACAGATAAACGAGCAGCTATTTTATCATTATTTTGGCATGGCTCCAGCTGCTTCCCCATGGCCTAGCACATGGAGGCCTCTCAAATTCATCAGAGATCCCTCTACTGGTAAATACGTTATGCAGAATATTCCTGATTCGCCAGTACCTTCTGATTCATCAGCTTCTTCCTCATCATCTTCTTCTTCTGATGGTGATGCTGATAAAGGTACTGGTAAGGATGAACCAGCCACTCATGATAATATGACTGGTTCCAAAGACAAACCAGTGGATCTCACAGATGATGCTGATCTTCATGCTGACAAGGATACTAGTGGTTCTAAACCTTCGGGTGAAGGTAAAAATGATGGTGATCATGGTGACGAGTCAGATCATGAACTTCCACCTCCACCACCCCACAGAAGTACTCCCGCGTTAGCTGCTTCTGACCAGCCCTCAACCAGCTATCTTAAATTTAATGCTGATGAGGTGGCTGATATTTCCACCTTCGCTGTGCTTAGGACACTCAGAGAAGTTACACCAGATCTACAAAACACCATTCGCACTGCTATTGATGATAGTGTAACCCAAGCCATCCGGAACGCTGGGCAAGTCACCTCTTCGAATATTGAGGCCCAGCTAGGACAAATTCGTGCTTTTGCTGATCTGGCTGTATCAGCCATTGTCAAGCAAATGGAGGGGGAGGAGGAATTAAAGCAGCGAATCCTTTCTCACAATGAGTACATGGAGGACATTGCTAACCTTAAAGCTGATTTGGAGGCTGCCAATCGCATAATCCTGTTTCTTAATGAAGAAAATGCTGTTCTACATGAGAGATTGGAATCGCAGGAACAACAAATGGCTAACATGATTCCTGTCTCTGCCTATGTTCAAATGGTGGAGAATATGCAACGCCTGGCTGCTCTACAGGGTGTTGTTAGGGCTATGGTTGAACATATGGCCATGGGTGTTGCAAGGAATGAAGTTAGATCCTCCAACCTTCTCCTTAGACAATTTGGTGTGGATCCTGGTGCCCATCTTACTCCTGAAGTTGCTGATTGGAACAATTTTGCTTTCTCTGTTCCCAACTCAGATAGTAACTTTGATGCACAGGTCTCCCCTGTTCCCTTTCCTGCCCCTGCTGATGACAAAAAGGGGGAGAAGAAGAAATCTAAAAGGAAATCTAAAAAGAGAAAACAGTCAGAGGGGGAGCATGAGCATGAAAAGGATCATAAACAACCAAGGAGGGATGGTGATGGTCAAGACTCTGGCACTAAGCCCAACAACGCTCATACTGAAACTGGTGTACAGGCAGCTGGTGGATCTCAACCCAGTGAGTCTGTCACATCAGTGGATGATATTGGTTCTGGCAGTAAGCCCAATGATGTTTCTGATATGGCTGTTGCTAAAGCTCTTCTTGTCACTCAGTCTATTGAAAGGAAAATGAAAAGAAAACTTGAGAGATATCAGAAGAGACAGCAAGACTTAAATGATGCCTTCAATGTCAAATGGGATGCCTATGTTGCTCTTAAACGCTACAGAATTGATCATAGGAGATGGCTGACCCAACAAAAGAAGGACATTGATAATGACCTGACTGGCATTGATCTATACAAAAAGGAAGCACGAAAAAGAAATGCCAATTTCATGATCAAATACGACAAAAAGAGGGCAAAGTTGTATGCTGAGCGTGCAGACAGAATTAAACGAATGACTCCAGAAGAAATGAAAGATTATCTTGCATCTACTGGGTCAGGGGAAGGAGTTAGAGCTGATATTTTTATGAAATGGTTAGATGCTGTGTTAGAAACCAGCTCATCTCCTCGACCAACATCCACTGCTCAGCCAGCTACACAGCAACAACCAGCAGAAACAATCAATCTTGACTATGATGATACTCAGGGGGAGCAGCTTGCTATTGTTCTCTATCTGTCTCCACAAGAACCAGTATCAACACAAGAACCATCAGCTGAACCCAAGCCTATTGACAAACAAAGGGTGAAATCCACTCCAAGGGATAACCAGCCCCTCAGGAAAGGACCCCTATTTGAGGTAGCTGATGAAGATACTGTGACAGTCGTGCCAGTTGATACTAATCAATCAGCTGGTACTGAAGACTCAGCAAGGAGTGCTGAGAAAGAAGACCCAGCCGGAAGTGTGCTGCTGGGTGACACAAGCGTTGAAGACCCAGCCAAGGTGGTTGAGCTGGGTGCTAAACCAGATGATGATACGGTTGATCCTGCTGACTTTACTGTCTAGGGTAGAGAAGATCACTTATTTGTTCAATCTCCTATCTCTCCTCGGACCCTCACTTATTTTACTAGAACAAAGGATAACCGTGTCAATCAATTCTCAGTAAGTTCATCTGGCATAGATGAATCAAACATGTATCCTCCATCTTCCCCAAAACGTCATGGTAAACATAGAACCTGGGAAGATGATTCAGTTGCCCATAGTGAGCCGAATCTTTTCAGAATGAATCCAGATGAAAGAGAAGCTTACAGGCTGGAGATCACTGTTCCAGAATTGCTTGAGCAAAGACAAGCAGAGCTTAATGAAAGAATACGCCAAGTCAGATTGCTGCATCATCCTCTTGATCAGCCACTCTACATCGCTGCCTTGAACTTTGGCGTTGATATTGGTGTATATTTGAATAACAGTGGTCGAAAGCTCTCCACTGATAAGGAGAAAGCTCAATTTCATGAAGCTCATCAGCTGGGTATGGATCTGAAAGAGTATCAGGTTGCTCTAAGAACTGAAGATGGAAGAAAAATGATTGAAGCAGTCAGATCTCTAAAAATTAGCCACACTGATTATCTGCTAGGCTTAGTGGCAGAACCGCAAAGAAGAGAGGCTGCTGATGCTGAACTTACTGAGAGATTAAGGCTTCAGGAAATAGAAGACAAGTTGGCTGCCGATAAAAAGGAAGAGGCTGAGTCCCTCAAACTAATTCAAGCCATTGTCAAAGAACAGGATAAGTGTAATGACCCGCACTTTTTCGATCGTTCTATACTTATAAGATTAATATTTATATAAATTAAACCTTACCAACATGATAAGCAATCCAAATTGTTAAGATTTATGTTTTTGAAAAGAGTTTTACACAACGTTTGACCGTCTAGTTTGACCGATGATATCACGAACTATACAATATATGATAATTATACATACATATTTAACATGATCTAAGGATGTTTTAATATCTCATTTTGTATTAATAACAAAAAGTCATAAGTATATTTTGAAACTACTAACTTAAGTTTTAAAAACAATAACCATACGTAACGTTATTTGACATAAATACTGATGATTTATAATGTTTATACATATATCGTATAAGTAATGTATTTAATCATTTTTAAAGGGCTTTTATACATAAAACAATATAAGTATATTTACAAAAGATAGTTATATTTGAATTCTCGTTCCGTTTCCTCAATAATCCTATACGTATATCTAGGGTACTATACACAGCTTCTAGAAGTATTTACTATTGGTATATACCAATAGAAATCTTCAATTATTGGAATAATATGTCATTCATGACATAATAAATTTTAACTTATCTTAGATATTTTCACTAAAAACCAAATTTTCAAGCCTATAAATAAGCACCATTTCTAACTCATTTTTACACATTCATTTTCCAAATTTTACTTCCAATTTTCACACACACTTGCAAGAACTCTCTCAACTTTTATTTTACTACTTCTTTCCAGCAACTTTACATTTTAAACTTGAGGTAAAAACTCTACTTCAACTCTTTTTCAATTCATATATTTATAGCTATATATATAAGAGTTTATAAACTAGAACATAGTTTGAATGATTTCAAACTTGTTCGCAAACTAAATAGATCCTTCTAACTTAACTTTTAAAATACTTCAAGACCTGTAATATAACTTAAAAATATGCTAATTTAACAAGGTATAACTTGGTTTTTCAAAGAACACCTTAAAAACTGTTTTTATGACGTCGGAGTGCAACCGGGGGCTGTTTTGGGTTGGATAATTAAAAACCATCTTAAACTTTGAATTGGAGGTTTATTTTCTGGAAAAATGATTTTTACTATGAATATGATAACACATAAAAATTTCATGATTTAACTCAAAGTATAAGTATTTTTAGAAAAATAATCATTTAAGGTTGTTTACATGATGGAAAATGATTAACTTCATAAGTTTCACTAAAGTTTGACCTATGACCTGTGATTTCGAATACAAACTAAGGTATTTACAGTTCATAGTCTTAAAGAGGGACTCGATCCAAGGAAGTGGCAAGTTGAATCAACGAAAACGGAGTTGTAACGAAGAAACTATGACCAAAACGAGATCGGATATCTAAGACTAGTTTGGCTACGAAAATAATTGGAGAAAATTAAATAAATCACATCTTTTTAAAATAACATGATATTTTATATATATGTACTCATAATTTAATTTTATATGGTTCAGGATCACCCGTAAACAATACGAGAAGATTAATCATAAGATCCCATGATTGTACGCAACACGTCATTTGACAACACCGGTACTTTATGTACGCAACACGTCATTTGACAACACCGGTACCATGGGTCAAGATTAATCTCGACCAATACATATACGATGGGGGTTTTTATTTATTTCATTGGGGGTTTATTAAACACCTAAAAATGAACCATTAAAATTGAATTACTAACATCGGACTGCTAACTACGGACTAAGAAATTATTAAAACTATTAAAAGTATAAAAAGTATATATATGTGACGATTGTTTAAAATAGAAATATATTGATAAACTATATATGGATAGGTTCGTGATATCAATCGGAGACCAAGTCGAAATTACATATCTTCAAGACGAAAGTGAGTATATAGTCCCACTTTTAAACTCTAAATATTTCGGGATGAGAATACATGTATTTTATGTTTTACGTTATGGACACAAGTAACTGAAAAATATATTCTACGTTGAGTTGTACCACTGGCATACTTCCCTGTAGCTTGGTAACTAATATTTACAGCGGTATTGTAAACGCGAATCCTGTTGATAGATCTATCGGGCCTGACAACCCCAACCGGACTGGACGACCAGTATTCAACGGTTGCACAGTACTTCGTTTCGTGACTACACTTGGTACGGTGTAGTAAGATTTCATAATAAAGGGAATATGCGACGTGATTAAATGTTAAGTATGGTTACCAAGTGCTCAACCACTTAGAATATTTTTATTAAAATGTTTATATATGAAATCTTGTGGTCTATATTTATATCGCTGCCGGCATTAAACCTATATCTCACCAACTTTATGTTGACGTTTTAAACATGTCTATTCTCAGGTGATAATTAGAAGCTTCCGCTGCATCATGTTGAATCTAAGCAGGATCTTGCGTACGCATATTTGTGTCAAAAATAAGACTGCATATCCAAGAACTTGTGTTGTAAAATATGCTAGAAATCGGGTTGTTATTATCATTTGTAAAGTTTGTAAGTCGAAGATTATCGCTAAACGATAATCATCTTTATTTTGTCCAAAGCTTGTATCAAAAATAAGGATCATGGTTTGTAATGTATAATATATGCAGTTTTTCTTTAAAAAAAATGTCGCATATAGAGGTCAATACCTCGCAATGAAATCATACGTTATCTAACACGTTCTTATGGTTAAGGACGGGTTATGACAATAAGGCACTTGATGAGAAGGAAGCTGCTGAGAAAGCACCTGCTACTGCTGCTATAAAACCTGTCAGTACTATTGAAGTTCCTGATCATTATTACAGGAGCAGATATGGTGATGTAATGAATAGAAGATCAAATCCCAGCAGGATCATCAAAGTGAACAGAGGGTCAAAAAGAGCCTTCAACGTTAAAAGGGAGAATAATGTTCAAGAAAGGATTAACTATGATGAGTTAAGATCCCTTGGATTTAGTGAATGGATGGAGATACTGGAGTATTTTATTGGCAAAGGTGATAGTTCCATCAAAAAGACAATTAAATCTGAACTTCCACAGCTCTTCAACAAAGCCACGAAGTTTGGGAATGCACCAGCAGTAGATGTAGAAGAGGTTCTTTCTCAAAAATTTAAAAGACATCAATCTACTGGTGAAGGACTAACCGGAAAAGGCCCCATCTTTCTACCTCCTTCTATCCCTGTTTTTGACCCTGATGAGATACCTATTCTGTTCTATGAATCCTGGAAAATCAAACAAGAGGAGCTATCTGAAGAAGAACGGGACAAAGATAAAGATAGATAGTCTCCTACATGCTTAAATTGTATCTTTTGTCTAACTCACTTTTCATTCTATTATCACTGTATTTAATGTATATTTCCTGTTGTAATGAAAGTGAAATGAGTTTATCTTCAAAATCATATCGAATTATAAGATATAGATAACTCAGCAAAAGATCCCACAACAAACTTAAAAGGGACAATCTCACTGCATATTCTTATTTGATCCCTTGTTGCTGGCTTTAGTGTTTTCTATATGTCATAGGTTTTGTCATCATCAAATAGGGGGAGATTGTTGAGCCCCCAAAATAATTAAGGATTTAATTATGACAAAACTATAGTTTATTTACACTAAAATGTTATGTGCAGCCAGCACAAGTTTGTTTCTGTACTGTCAGCTAATATAGCTATGTCGAGTGTGTAGTATGCTGGCTGATCTACCAGCACAAGGTAGAGTGTATTCTTCAAATCAGCACAGGATGAGTACTCAGCTAATTAACAAATATTAAGTGACTCAGCATATGAAGAACCAGTAGATCTGGATAGCAGCATACAACACAAGACAGCCATGCTCCATTACAAGCATGGTAGTTTCCCAGAGTGGTCTACATCAATGACTATTCAACAGAAGTCGAAGATAAAGTTGAACAGAAAAGGACAGGAGTCGGCGGCTGACAAGTGACCTTACAAGACCACGTGGGAATGCAGAAGTGGAACGCATGTGCAGACATGTGTTATACTTTATTCATACCTAGGGAACACAACATTCTATTTGTTTAAAACAAATGGTAGTGCCAAACCGAATTGGTGTGTTCCTACAAATAGCTACCTAAGAGGAAAGAAGGAGAGCACGCCTTCTGACACAATTGTCCCCACAAGTACAAGGCATCCTATGTACTAGTAGACAATAGATTAATTACACGGACAATAGGACTACTATATAATTGTTGTATTCACTGTTGTATCAACTAGTGGTGTGGGTTTTATTATTTAGAGTCCTAAATGTGTAATAGCTTTTAGTTTACCTCTTAGCTATAATCTAGGTAATCTGTATCAACCAACTATCATTCCGCCAAGGATAGTGGTGATTCTTTGTGATTCAATCAATAAAGAATAACCGTTGAAAATTACCTGTGACTCTATCTAATTTGCATGCTTGAATACATAATCGAGTTTAACTATTTAGTTAATTGAAAAGAAATTGTATTCACCCCCCCTCTACAATACTCCTGTTGCTATTAAGGGACCAACACTTTAGCTTTTAGATCTTGTTATATCTTGTAGATTCAAACTTGGATTTGAATCCTTCAAGAACATGGAAGATTCAAGCTTCCTAGCTTTGAATCTTCACTTATTTTGTTAGATCTAAATCTTTTAACTTTTAATCTCTTAATTTTGTTGTAAAGATTTAAACTTGTGTTTGTAATCTTCATTTAACTTGAAGATCTAGCTTCATGCTTCAAGGATCTTCAAGAACAACCAAGATTCAAGCTTTCTAGCTTTGGATCTTCATTTCTTTGTTGGTTCTAAGTTTTCTAACTTATGATCTCATTAATTTGTTATGAAGATCAAAACTTGTGTTCATGATCTTCATGTAACTTGAAGATCTAAGCTTTATGCTTCAAGATCTTCAAGAACACCAAAGATTCAAGCTTTCTAGCTTTGTGATCTCATAACTTGTGTGAAAAGGATCCAATCTCTGTACCTTAGGGTTCCATTACTTTGTTTGATCAAATTATGTTCATACTTGTTTGATTAAAGGAAAGTTTGTAGCTTTAGTTGTAAATAGAACTTGTATTTGTGTTAAGACTAAGAATATGATGTAACCTTGGTTCATCATCTTTCTAAAACTCTTAAGTGAGTTATATTCTTACTTGGTCTTAACATATTGTGTGTTGATGGTTGAATCTTGGTCAAAGTGATGCTAACACATCAATGAGTTGTACACTTGAAGCTACAAGCATCAAGGATGAGAACTGTGATGAGCATCAAGCACCAAAAAACCTACCGGAGCACTTGTTTACTGTTTTTCGGGGTCTGATCAGACTCCTGGGCTTCTGGAAAGTTTATTTTCAGATATTCGTTTCAAGTAGATGACTTTTAGTTTAGGTCTTGCCTAAATCCGATATATGGTTTAGGATTTATAGTCTTCTGAAAAGTACTACGCCTTTGTAACGTTGTGCTGAAATTTCTGACCTACTCGCACTTAAACCGTCGCCACGGTCAAAAGAAGACAATTTAGGTTCTAAAAATTGGTCAGCGGTTAGAGGACTCACATACGGATCTATGGACACTGACTACGCGTCTTTTCGATTTGTATAGAGGTCGTAACAGCTGTCCAAAGTCAGCCTTTTGTTTCGATCTCTATTCTTGTTAAACTTACCTTAGCTTTGATGAATGATAATGATGATGTTGATGATGACACTTAAACTTAATTTATGCACTTTTAAACTTATGGGGACAACATACTGACCTAGTGACCTTTGACTTAGGTTGACGACCTTTCGGACCGACTTACTACCTGCATACGTTTCATATCGACTTTTACTGCTTATTCACTGTGAGTTATAGCATCCCTTATTACTTTTTACTATTTTTGGGACTGAGAATACATGCGCTTTTTACGTTTTACATACTAGACACAAGTACTTAACCTTTATATATGTATGGGTTACAAAATGGCACAAAGATTCCCCTTAGCTCGGTAACGTTTAATCATTGGTTTCTGAACCGTGAACACGAATCTTAGATATGGATCCATAGGGTTTTACAACCCCACTCGGGCTAGTCGTGCTAGTAAAAAACGATTGTTTAATACTTCGAGGACAAACGCACTCGCCAAGTGTACTTTTAGGGGGTGATATAAATACGTTAAGTCTAGTTACCGGGTGCCCACAGTTAAGCATATACTTTTCATACTGATTTAAACTGCTGATTGAAGCACTGAAATCTCATGGTCTACATTACTTTACTGATTACAAACTATAGCTCACCAACATTCGTGTTGACTTTTAAGCGTGTATTTCTCAGGTGCTTAGACGATGTTGCTTCCGCTGTTAGACTTGACGTCTTGGTGTTATAAACTTGCTGTTATGGACCTGTTGTGTTAGATTTCCGCTGCATTACATAGAGATGTCTCAATCATGGAACTTTTCTTTTGCATTCGTAACTTACGTTATTTTCAAACAATGGCTTTGTAACGACCTTTGGGTCACGTACTTATGTCCATGCTTCTATTCATAGGAAGTACGTTGCACTTGTGTGAAAAGGATCCAAGCTCTCTAGCTTAGGGTTCCATTACTTTGTTTAATCAAATTATGTTCATACTTGTTTGATTGAAGGAAAGTTTGTAGCTTTAGTTGTAAATAGAACTTGTATTTGTGTTAAGACTAAGAATATGATGTAACCTTGGTTCATCATCTTTCTAAAACTCTTAAGCGAGTTGTATTCTTACTTGGTCTTAACATATTGTGTGTTGATGGTTGAATCTTGGTCAAAGTGATGCTAACACATCAATGAGTTGTACACTTGAAGCTACAAGCATCAAGGATGAGAACCGTGATGAGCATCAAGTACCAAGAAACCCACCGGAGCACTTGTTTACTGTTTTTCTGGGTCTGATCAGACTCCTAGGCTTCTGGAAATTTGATTTTCAGATAGTTCGTTTCGAGTAGATGACTTTTCGTTTAGGCCTCGCCTAGATACGATATACGGTTTAGGATTTATAGCCTTCTGAAAAGTACTACGCCTTTGTAACGTTGTGCTGAAATTTCTGACCTACTCGCACTTGTTAGGTTCTGAAAATTGGTTAGCGGTTAGAGGACTCACATACGGAGCCATGGACACTGACTACGCATCTTTTCGATTTGTATAGAGGTCGTAACAGCTGTCCAAAGTCAGCCTTTGTTTCGATCTCTATTCTTGTTAAACTTACCTTAGCTTTGATGAATGATAATGATGATGACACTTAAACTTAATTTATGCACTTTTAAACTTATGGGGACAACATACTGACCTAGTGACCTTTGACTTAGGTTGACGAACTTTCGGACCGACTTACTACCTTCATACTTTTCATATCGAATTTTACTGCTTATTCACTGTGAGTTATAGCATCCCTTATTACTTTTTACTATTTTTGGGAATGAGAATACATGCGATTTTTACGTTTTACATACTAGACACGAGTACTTAAACTTTATATATGTGTGGGTTACAAAACGGCACAAAGATTCCCCTTAGCTCGGTAACGTTTAATCATTGGATTCTGAACCGTGAACGCGAATCTTAGATATGGATCCATAGGGTTTGACAACCCCGCTCGGACTAGTCGCGCTAGCAGACAACGGGTGTTTAATACTTCGAGGACAAACACACTCGCCAAGTGCACTTTTAGGGGGTGATATACATACGTTAAGTCTAGTTACCGGGTGCCCACGGTTAAGTATATAATTTTCATACTGATTTAAACTGCTGATTGAAGCACTGAAATGTCGTGGTCTACATTACTTTACTGATTACAAACAATAGCTCACCAACAATTGTGTTGACTTTTAAACGTGTATTTCTCAGGTGCTTAGACGATGTTGCTTCCGCTGTTAGATTTTCCATCTTGGTGTTATAGACTTGCTGTTATGGACCTCCTGTGTTAGATTTCCGCTGCATTACTTAGATGTCTTAATCATGGAACTTTTCTTTTGCATTCGTAACTTACGTTATTTGTAACGACCCGGGAATTTTCGACCAAATTTAAACTTAATCTTTGTATGATTTCGATACATAAGCAAAGTCTGTAATGTTGAGTCTCAAAAATTTTGAACTATTTCATAAACTCAATTGACCTTCGACCATTCCCGACGATTCACAAACAACTAATTTGTAAAATAGATATATATAATTTTATTTGAAATATTATTTGAAATAATATATGATTTAATTGTTGGAAATAAATATATTAAATAATATCAGTATATTTAATATTATTAATTTAATATATAATATATAGATATGTAGATAATTAAATATATATGTATATATATATATATATATATATATATATATATATTAAAATGAAATATTATATATTGTAATTGTTATAATCAATGTTGAAAAAATAATAATAATATATAACAATTATTATTTAAAGAGTATATATATATATATAAATAAAGTATATAGAATATATATTTGGTGATTTCGAAGTTATTTAATAAACGACGGTAACGCTCAATTGTCATTCGATAGATAGTAAACGAGTTAAAAAGGAACTCATTTGATTTTAAAATAAACAGTGATCCGAAAATGGGCTCTATAAATTATAGGCTTAGTAAAAATGTATTTAGGAGCTATTTATTAAATTTTAAAACTTTTTATATTTTACTTGGGATCGGGGGTGAATAATTAATGTAATTTTTATTTAATAGTTAATGATCGAATTTTATATCATCATGACAAAAATAAATAAATATAATTACTGTTAAAATTTGGGAATTTTTCGAAGACTTTTAATCCGCCACTAGTTTACAACGGAGTACGATACAATACATGCGTTAGAGTGTCGGTAGACTAATAGTAATTTATATTCGTGACTCTTGAATAATTACTCAAAGTGTACTGTGTTTGTCTCCCATTTAAGTGCCTCTATCTTTTCTTTTCTGTATATTATATGCTTATACCTACATGAAGAGATAAGAACTTAAAACTCAACTGAGTTTCTCATTTACTTCTTTACTTTCGAAAACACCCAACAACCACAACCATAACCCATCGATGGTTTTTAGTCTCAACCTAGTACTTTGGTTGAACTTGATATCTATCTGTTTCTTTCTATCGAGTCCCAAACCCAAACCAAACTTCTTTTAAATTAGGGTTTCATGCTTCTGCTATACATATACTAATTCTGTTTGTCTATACTTGTCCCGAAAATCGCCACCCCACATCATCCCCTTCATTGATACCCTCACAACTCGTTGATCATCAAAACTACTAACCGGTTACTGCTATATTCCTTTTTGCTTTCAGATCAACAAGAACTCCAATACAACACCTAAACGATTTTGTTACTACTTGATTGCTACTGTTACTATTCCGGTGGAAATGAAGAAGATGACGATGCTTATGGTGACTAACGGAAACAATCGAATTTATACACGGGTACAACGATGATGATGATAAACTTGTAAGACATAACGATGATGAGAATATCATGATGATTATGATGATACCGTAGCGAGTATGATGGTGATGATAAATGATGAAGACGATCACCATTAACACACCTGCAACTCTTCGTGAACCCACAATACCGGCTGCTACTATTTCGTTCTGGTTTATAGTCGAACGAGACCACCACCATCGAGAATCGAAGGTCTGTTATTTGCTGCGGATCAGATTACGGTTTCTGTTCGATACAACCCCAAACTCCACTAAACAAACTGCTACTGCATCTGTTATCTGTCACGATCACTAATCAATGAAGGTTGCTGCTATTACAGTATGTCTGCAACAATAAAACAATGATGATGAAACGGAGACGCGATGAAGGAGATGATGATCTAGATCGTAATAGGAACTCAACCGAAAATGGGGTAGATGATGACGAGGGAGATGATGTCACTGTGATGAATTCGATTTGATGGAGATTAGGATCGAAATTTTTCTTTCTTCTGTCGGTCGAACTGCAACCCCACACGGCCTCTTTATCTTTATTAGGTATAAAGATGATTATTTTTGGCATTAATAATATTTATATTTACGATATTTATTTAAAAAATAAAATAAAATAAAATAGGGTTTTAAAGTTGTAAATGTACTTCATAAAAGAAAAACATGAATAGATGGATGGTTATGGGTGTCTGTGTTGACCGGGAGGTCGCGGGTTCGAGTCCGGTCTGGAGCAATTCTTTTTAGAGAAGCTTTTAAAGGGCATACTCCTTTATTATTATTATTATTATTATTATTATTATTATTATTATTATTATTATTATTATTATTATTATTATTATTATTATTATTATTATTATTATTATTATTATTATTATTATTATTATTAAGTATTAGTATTATTATTTTTAATAGTATTATTATTATTATTAATACTCTTATTATTAGTATTGTTATTATTAATTATTGTTATTATTACTAAGTATTATAATTATTATTAGTATTGTAATTATTACTATTATTATCATAATTATAAGTATTATAACCATTATTATTATTATTATTATTATTATTATTATTATTATTATTATTATTATTATTATTATTATTATTATTATTATTATTATTCTCATAAGTATTATTAATGTAATTATTATTGTTAATTTTATCAATTATGTATTATTATTATCATCATTATCATTAATATTAGCATTATCATTAATAATAGTAAAAGAATTACTATAAGAATTATAATTACAATTATAAGTGATAAACAGCTTTTGACATGTCAAATAAATAAAAGTGCGAGTTAAAACAAGAAAGTAATTAATGGTTCATTGGTTTGGTAGTGGGTTTGCTAGACAGGAGGTCGTGGGTTCGAAACCTGGCAACAACAAATATATATATTTTTTAAAGAAGCTGTTTTGATAAGCCTGGGCCTATTGGGCTGTTAATGGAAAACTGAATTGGGCTAGTAATGGAAAGTTTGGATTGGGCTATTTAGGATTAGAAATGGACTAGCAAATTTTGGACTTTTAATGGACTTCAAGTTTAAGTATAAATCATTATTATTACCATCATTATTAATATTATTAGTATTAATATTATCATAAATATTTTTATTAATATTATCATTAAAATTGAATATTTAGTATTATCACTATAATTATAAGTATTATTATTATCATTATTATTTTTATTATCGTTATTATTATTATTTTTAACATTAATATTATTTTATCTAGTAACTATTAGTTATATGAAACTATACTTAATACATATAATATAACTATATTTTTATTTATTTAAAGTACATAAAATGAATACATTTATGAAACATACAAGTTATTAATAAAATGATATCACTAATATATATATATATATATATATATATATATATATATATATATATATATATATATATATATATATATATATATATATATATATAAAAATTTGTTTGATTACAATTATATGTGTTAATATATATATAAATGATATAGGTTCGTGAATCCAAGGCCAACCCTGCATTGTTCAGTATCGTCGTATGAATATTTTTACTACAAAATATCGTATAGTGAGTTTTATTTGCTCCCTTTTTAAATGCTTTTGCAATATATATTTTTGGGACTGAGAATACATGCGCTGCTTTTATAAATGTTTTACGAAATAGACACAAGTAATCGAAACTACATTCTATGGTTAGATTATTGAATCGAATATCACCCTTTTAGCTTGGTAGCCTAAGAATTAGGGAACAGACACCCTAATTGACGCGAATCCTAAAGGTAGATCTACGGGCACTAACTCCCCCCATACTGGAAAATGGTATGCTTTAGTACTTCGAGTTTATATTATACAGATGGAATTCTGTTTTGGGGATATTCTATATGCATGATGTTAATGTCGGTTACCAGGTGTTCAATCCATATGAATGATTTTTAAACACTTGTGAGTGTATGATTATTGAATAAAGGAAATCTTGTGGTCTATTAAAATGATGAATGATTATGATAAACTAATGAACTCACCAACCTTTTAGTTGACACTTTAAAGCATGTTTATTCTCAGGTATGAAAGAAATCTTCCGCTGTGCATTTGCTCATTTTAGAGATATTACTTGGATTCATTCATGACATATTTCAAAAGACGTTGCATTCGAGTCGTTGAGTTCATCAAGATTATTAGTAAGTCAATTATAGTTGGATATATTATGAAATGGTATGCATTCCATCAACTTTCAATGTAAAGAAAGTTTGTCTTTTAAAAACGAATGCAATGTTTGTAAAATGTATCATATAGAGGTCAAGTACCTCACGATGTAACCAAATGTAATGTATTCGTCCAGATGGATTAGGACGGGTCGTTAGAGTTGGTATCAGAGCGGTGGTCTTAGCGAACCAGGTCTTGCATTAATGTGTCTAACTGATAGTTGCTTAGATGCATTAGTGGGTCTGAACTTCGACCGTGTCTGCATGTCAAAAGTTTTGCTTATCATTTCGTGTCGAAAATTACCTGCTTATCATTCTTAGTCTAGACACATCTTATCGCATTGATTGCATGAATAGTGTAAAGACAAAATTCATATCTTAGCGTATCTGCTAAATTCATATCTTAGCGTATCTGTTACCATAAACTTTTCCTGACATATTCCGTAAATTTCTCCGTAATCTACGAAATCTTTTGTTCTATATATATAGATATTCTTTGTAATTAGAATACCATCCAATAGCCGAAAATCATTTCATATCGAAAAATCCTTTACTCAATCGTATGAAATGGAGCTCGTCACTAGTTCAAGTTCTTCGGAACCCGACAGCTATTCCGACATGGATGTTCACCTAAGCTCCAGAAGCAACGTCACCAGAATGAATCAGCCAATCAGCCATCCCCAATTCATCTGATGGGTTCGTAGTCGACTTAATCATTTGAGACAAGAAGAAGGTGATCCTTTCCACCCACCGAATTTCCCTCTTGGCGAAGAACCTGAAGCACTTACCAGCGAACCTATCCGAAACACCATTTTCAGCCTCATTTTCAGGGTAGCTCGTCACGATTATATTCTATCCACAATTCTAAACCTTATTCATCCGCTCGTTCCGACCGACAATCATTTTGGAATAATGGAAGAAGTCAACGAGCTTCGCGCTCGAGTAATCAATTTGAAAAATATGGTGCAAAACTTATCAGCTTCAACAACATCACCGACATCAACAGAACCACCAGCAACAACACCCGTATCATCAACAACACACGTCTCAACATCACAATCCATACGTCAAACTTAATCATCGTTCTACGTATCGTTCTACATCAATTATCTTCGTTCAGTATGGCGATTATGTAATCTCTAATGTTTTAGAGATTATATATTCTTGTTCTAACAATAAATCAAATGAGATTAATATCACATTTACTCATTAAATCCATGATTATATCCGAAGAAAATATATATGTATATATATTTTCATAAAGATTGTAATTAAAAATTCGTTCGTACAAATTGTTAATGGTGAAAATATTTTAACGGGTAGGTAATACCCGAGGAATATTTAGTTTTCACATTAGTAAGTTACACTGTACATTCTTCGAATCTGATTCAACAGTCATTTACAATCCTACTTACATCCATCGATATACGTATCTGTTCACCACAGAATAACCATTTTCATTAAATTTCATATTTGGATTTTGACCTATTAGAATCCGACAAGTGGCATAATGAAGAAAACATTGGACAAAATAAAATTTGTTAGAAACAAACAAATTAACTATGAGAAATTTTGTTAAGAATCTACGCTAACAAAATCCTAGCTAACTGTTCCTAGCTAACTGCTAATTCCTTATTGTACATTTAATTATCGCAATTTATTTTATCGCAATTTAATTCTCTCAAATTTATTTATTGTCATTTACATTCTGTTATTTATTTTACGCACTTTATTTATCGTCATTTAAATACTGTTATTTACGCATTTTAAATATCGAGACACGTATACAAGGTTTTGACATATCATATCGACGCATTTTTATATATTATTTGGAATAACCATAGACACTCTATATACAGTAATGATAGAGTTAGCTATACAGGGTTGAGGTTGATTCTCACATAATATATATAATTTGAGTTGTGATCGAGTCTGATACATGTACACGGGTCACGATACGTATTAATTAATTCGAATATTATATATTAAACTATATATGAATTATTGGACTATAACTGTGGACTATCGACTGTGGACTAATAACATTGAATAATTAAAATGAATTAAAATATTGATTATAACATATGAAACTAAACATTTCTTCAAGTTTGCCACTTGATTTCATCTTAAACCTCATTTGTATCTTGACGATTACAATCTGCGTTAAAATCTTTCATGATTCTTGAAAATACCTCAATCGAGAGGATGAACTAACCACACTTCATCTACGGAAGAAAAGATTGATGCATATAGTTATGCACCTGAAAAATTCTCGGAACCTAAGTAAACGTTTAACACGTATCTGTGTTAGCTCCTTTGGCATTGTTATTACCGAAAATAACATTGTAAATCTTTTTCAAATTAGCCAATTTTGTCACAGCTCCAGCAAATCAACTTTGACTTTTCGTTCAAAACAACCTTATTATAACCTTGATATAGGTGCGTGCTCTTTTATTGTTACTGGGGAACGTTTTATATTTTACCATATTACCATCAGTGTTTAATCATCTAAAAATAAAATTCTCCTGAAACCACCTCGGATTGATAACCGATGATTCAGATATCGTAGCATTAGATGCAGAGGAAACAGAAAAATTGTAGATGGTCTAAACGGCCAAAATTTTGATGATAAAGAAGGGAGTGTTAGGAACGCTCGATAGAAAATTTGGTACTGAAAAACAGATTGAGCAAACCATGAAGGAGACCAAGGCCAAATAGAAGGACCAAACCCTATATTCAAAGAATCCAGGTAATTATGGACCCGATGAAATCTTTAGAGAATATCCTGCTCCGAAGTCATGTTAAAATCTTGTGGAACATTTTTCCTTATCAACCATCGAACTTACAAATTCTAAAATATCATCATAAATATCTTCGATATTTCTGAAGATATTTTCATAAATATTCTCGTCCGAAATTATTTATCTCTTCGTGCTATCTATATTACATCATAAAGGAAACTACTTTAGTTTCTAAATTTCTTTAAAATTTAAGTTTGAATTATGAATGATTTTGAAGTAGTGTTGGAAATTGATGCATGAGTTAGTATAATATAATGACACTTGATCAACGTGATTATATTACAGTAAGTCATGCCGAGTTTCTAATGAAACGTGATGATTCACATATTATAACGTCATCATGTGCCATGTTACACGACTCTTACATTCTATCTAATCTATAAACATATCGAGAACATATTTTCTGATAGTTCTATCTTTCCTCTTGAATTCTGATAACTTAACCAATCAAGATCGTGCTATTACAATTTCTCTCTTAGAACATCTGCCACGTTCATTCGAAATACCATACCTAAGAATTCAGGACCATTACTTGTTGTACTTAGGGTTGAAAAGAGAATAAAAAGGCAAAGAACTCCAAAGCATAAGGGAAAATATAAAGTCCAATAACAACACGGAGGTTACAAACCGTGGATATTAATACGAATAGCAATATAAAGACACGGTAGAATTAAGAATATTATCATCCCAAGGTAATAGTAGAAGTAAACAGATTTTCTGGTGGAAGATTGAAAAGAAGGATGACATAAATGATAATTAGGAAAAATATCAAGGATTAGAACGGGATTAAGCATTTTCACAATCTTTTGGATGTATGAAACTAAGAAAGAAAGTATAGGAATGGTGAAAATAATGGAACGGAAGAGTTTAATTTATAATGAAAATTTCAGACAGAGTAATCGAGGCAGATCACCGTATTTAACTATGATCTTAATTTCCTTACTCGCCGAAGAATCAAATCTTTTAGATTTCGAAGATTTTCTTTAAATTCCTTGATTTTCGGAAATCAACCGTGACTACGTCACCAGACAAGACGAATCTGCATTTATTCAATTCACTCTTTTGTGATAGCTTCATTTGTACTCTTCGAATAAATCGAATTATTTTATCCTTATTACTCTATGGTAATAAAACTCTAGTTATCAACTCATAATCGTCATGAAAACATATTTATTGTTCGCTATGACGACCTCGATCAAATTTCGGGACGAAATTTCTTTAATGGGTAGGTAATGTGACGACCCGGGAATTTCTGACCAAATTTAAACTTAATATTTGTATGATTTTGATACGATAAGCAAAGTCTGTAATGTTGAGTCTCGAAAATTTTGAACTATTTCATAAACTCAATTGACCTTCGACCATTCCCGACGATTCACAAACAACTAATTTGTAAAATAGATATATATAATTTTATTTGAAATATTATTTGAAATAATATATGATTTAATTGTTGGAAATAAATATATTAAATAATATCAGTATATTTAATATTATTAATTTAATATATAATATATAGATATGTAGATAATTAAATATATATATATATATATATATATATTATAAAATGAAATATTATATATTGTAATTGTTATAATCAATGTTGAAAAAATAATAATAATATATAACAATTATTATTTAAAGAGTATATATATAAATAAAGTATATAGAATATATATTTTGTGATTTCGAAGTTATTTAATAAATGACGGTAATGCTCAATTGTCATTCGATAGATAGTAAACGAGTTAAAAAGGAACTCATGTGATTTTAAAATAAACAGTGATCCGAAAATGGGTTCTATAAATTATAGGCTTAGTAAAAATGTATTTAGGAGCTATTTAATAAATTTTAAAACTTTTTATATTTTACTTGGGATCGGGGGTGAATAATTAATGTAATTTTTATTTAATAGTTAATGATCGAATTTTATATCATCATGACCAAAATAAATAAATATAATTACTGTTAAAATTTGGGAATTTTTCGAAGACTTTTAATCCGCCACTAGTTTACAACGGAGTACGATACAATACCCGTGTTAGAGTGTCGGTAGACTAATAGTAATTTATATCCGTGACTCTTGAATAATTACTCAAAGTGTACTGTGTTTGTCTCCCATTTAAGTGCCTCTTTCTTTTCTTTTCTATCTATTATATGCTTATACCTACATGAAGAGATAAGAACTTAAAACTCAACTAAGTTTCTCATTTACTTCTTTACTTTCGAAAACACCTGACAACCACAACCATAACCCATCGATCATCATCATCATCATGTTATTATTGGATCACCTCTTGCTTGATCATCACCACCGGCTACCACCTTAACCTCCATCATAAACACCCTCATCACCTTATCACCCCGGTTCCCATTAAGTACTCATTAGCTATATAAATAACTGTATAATATTATTATTAGAGAATGCAGTGTAAGATGCGTTGGAACCCAGATGGTTTTCAGTCTCAACCTAGTACTTTGGTTGAACTTGATATCTATCTGTTTCTTTCTATCGAATCCCAAACCCAAACCCAAACCAAACATCATTTAAATTAGGGTTTCATGCTTCTGCTATATGTATACTAATTCTATTTGTCTATACTTCTGTCCCGAAAACCACCACCCCACATCATCCCCTTCATCGATACCCTCACAACTCGTTGATCATCAAAACTACTAACCGGTTGCTGCTATATTCCTTTTTGCTTTCGGATCAACAAGAACTCCAATACAACACCTAAACAATTTTGTTACTACTTGATTGCTACTGTTACTATTCCGGTGGGAATGAAGAAGATGATGATGCTTATGGTGGCTAACGGAAACAATCGAATTTATACACGGGTACAACGATGATGATGATAAAATTGTAAGACATAACGATGATGAGAATATCATGATGATTATGATGATATCGTAGCGAGTATGATGGTGATGATAAATGATGAAGACGATCACCATTAACACACCTGCAACTCTTCGTGAACCCACAATACCGGCTGCTACTATTTCGTTCTGGTTTATAGTCGAACGAGACCACCACCATCAAGAATCGAAGGTCTGTTATTTGCTGTGGATCAGATTACGGTTTCTGTTCGATACAACCCCAAACTCCACTAAACAAACTGCTACTGCATCTGTTATCTGTCACGATCACTAATCAGCGAAGGTTGCTGCTATTACAGTATGTCTGCAACAATAAAACAATGATGATGAAACAGAGACACGATGAAGGAGATGATGATCTAGATCGTAATAGGAACTCAACCGAAAATGGGGTAGATGATGACGAGGGAGATGATGTCACTGTGATGAATTCGATTTGATGGAGATTAGGATCGAAATTTTTCTTTCTTCTGTCGGTCGAACTGCAACCCCACACGGCCTCTTTATCTTTATTAGGTATAAAGATGATTATTTTTGGCATTAATAATATTTATATTTACGATATTTATTTAAAAAATAAAATAAAATAAAATAGGGTTTTAAAGGTGTAAATGTACTTCATAACAGAAAAACAGGAATAGATGGATGGTTATGGGTGTCTGTGTTGACCGGGAGGTCGCGAGTTCGAGTCCGGTCTGGAGCAATTCTTTTTAGAGAAGCTTTTAAAGGGTATACTCATTTATTATTATTATTATTATTATTATTATTATTATTATTATTATTATTATTATTATTATTATTTTTGAATAGTATTATTATTATTAATACTCTTATTATTAGTATTGTTATTATTAATTATTGTTATTATTACTAAGTATTATAATTATTATTAGTATTGTAATTATTACTATTATTATCATAATTATAAGTATTATAACCATTATTATTATTATTATTATTATTATTATTATTATTATTATTATTATTATTATTATTATTATTGTTATTGTTGTTATTATTATTATTATTATTATTATTATTATTATTATTATTATTATTATTCTCATAAGTATTATTAATGTAATTATTATTATTAATTTTATCATTAAAGTATTATTATTATTATCATCATTATCATTAATATTAGCATTATCATTAATAATAGTAAAAGAATTACTATAAGAATTATAATTATAATTATAAGTGATAAACAGCTTTTGACATGTCAAATAAATAAAAGTGCGAGTTAAAACAAGAAAGTAATTAATGATTCATTGGTTTGGTAGTGGGTTTGCTAGACAGGAGGTCGTGGGTTCGAAACCTGGCAACAGCATATATATATATATATATATATATATATATATATATATATATATATATATATATATATATATATATATATATATATATTTAAAGAAGCTATTTTGATAAGCCTGGGCCTATTGGGCTGTTAATGGAAAACTGAATTGGGCTAGTAATGGAAAGTTTGGATTGGGCTATTTAGGATTAGAAATGGACTAGCAAATTTTGGACTTTTAATGGACTTCAAGTTTAAGTATAAATCATTATTATTAATATATTATTATTACCATCATTATTAATATTATTAGTATTAATATTATCATAAATATTTTTATTAATATTATCATTAAAATTCAATATTTGGTATTATCACTATAATTATAAGTATTATTATTATCATTAAGCATTTCAACTCCTTAAGGAGAAACTTGTTCAAGCTCCTATACTAGTTTTACCGGAAGGGAATGAGAATATGACGGTTTATTGCGATGCTTCTAAGAAAGGCTTGGGGTGTGTGCTAATGCAAAATGGGAAGGTCATAGCTTATGCTTCTCGTCAATTGAAAACGCATGAAAAACGTGATCCCACCCATGATTTAGAATTAACGACCATGGTTTTTTCTCTGAAAATATGGCGTCATTATCTTTATGGTGTAAAGTTCTCTATTTATACCGATCATAAGAACTTAAAGTACTTGTTCGATCAAAGAGATTTGAATGATAGGCAAAGAAGAGTGCTCGACTTGGTGAAAGATTATGATTGTGAAATTTTGTATCACCCCGGGAAGGCTAATGTGGTGGCGGATGCTCTTAGTAGGAAGTCGAGCCACCAACCGATTAAGGTAACGAGTTTGGTCATGGTAATATCACCACAAATATTCGATAGTATCCGAGTAGCACAAGATGAAGCGTTAACCCCTGAAAACATGAGGAAGGAAAGGATCAAAGGGCAAGTTAATGATTTCATGGTAGATTCTCGTGGTCTAAAGCTTAGATATGGAAGAATTTGGGTACCTTTACAAAGTGGTGATAGAAATGAGCTCCTTGACTTAGCTCACAAATCTAAATATTCGATTCACCTCGGCACTACAAAAATGTATAGAGACCTAAGGAAAGACTATTGGTAGCCAGGAATGAAGAGAGATATAGTAAAGTATGTTCATAAGTGTCTTACATGCCTCCAAGTGAAAGCCGATCATTAAATGCCGTATGGTAAACTTCAACCGTTAGAAGTACCGGTATGGAAATGGGAGCACATCACGATGGATTTAGTGACTAAGTTGCTTAAGACCCCTCGACAACATGACGCCATTTGGGTTATTGTTGATAGATTGACTAAGAGTGTGTTATTTTTGGCGATAAGAGAAGCTTCATCGTCAAAAGCAATGTCTAAACTATATATGAAGGAGGTTGTTGCAAGGCATGGAGCGCCGGTTTCCATTGTTTCGGACTATGATACCCGATTTACCTCTCGATATTGGAGGAAGTTTCAAGAAGAGATGGGCACCAAGTTGCATGTGAGTACCGCGTTTCACCCACAAATAGATGGTCAAAGTGAGCGAACTATCCAAACCCTTAAGGATATGTTGAGGGCGTGTGTCATTGATTTTGGTGGTAGTTGGGATACTCACCTACCTCTAGTTGAATTTTCGTACAATAATAGTTATCATTCTACCATCAAAATGGTGCCTTATGAGATGTTGTATGGGAGAAGGTGTAGGACCCTAATATGTTGAGGTGAAGTGGGTCAAAGAGAATTAGGAAGCACGTAAGTAGTACAACAAACAACCGAAATGATTGATCAAATTCGTGAAAGAATGAAAGCGGCACAAGATCGACAAAAGTCATATACGGATAAGAGAAGGAAGCCGATAGAATTTCAAGTGCATGATAAGGTAATGCTTAAAGTTTCCCCATGGAAGGGTATAATTCGGTTTAGAAAAAGGGGAAAATTGGGTCCAAGATTTGTGGGACCGTTTGAGATAGTCGCGAAAGTCGGGAAGGTAGCTTACTGTTTGGCCTTGCCCGATGAATTGAGTAACATACATGACACGTTTCACGTGTCACAATTAAGAAAGTGTTTGGTGGATGAATCAACTTATGTTCCATTAAATGAGATTGAGGTCGATGATAAGTTAAGATATGCTGAAAAGCCAATAAAGATTTTGGATCAAAAGGTTAAGAACTTAAGAAATAAGTCGGTGACATTATTAAAAGTGTTATGGCAATTTAGAAAGGGTTTCGAATGTACGTAGGAACTCGAGGAATGGCTTATGAAGTATTATCCATCGTTACACCAAGAGTGGTTCGCGAGGACGCGAACAATCCAACGGGGGGAGAGTTGTAACATCCCAAATAATTAAGGTAATATTTTATGAAATTTAAAATTTATATTCATTGTTGGTATTAATTTGTATAAAATAAGTGGTTAATATTTAAAGTTTGTTAGTTAAGTTGGTAAGGGACTAGAGATGCAAAGTTAGTCTAAGGACCTCTCACATTATGGTTTTGGTGGGGAGGGTAGAAAGTGTAATTACTGCAAAGTTAAATTAATAAAAGAGTTAAAATGCTAGAAATCTCTATCAGTTGCAAGAAAATAAAATTCAGAGTGTGCTTGTGTGTGTGTGTCGACCCAAACAAGAAGAGAAGGAGAAACCTTCAATTGGAAGGATTTTGTACATGCAAGTGGAAATTCATGTAATCTAGTGTGCCCTAATCACTATAGCAAGTTGTAAATCTTCCATTTCTTCTCCATTGTGCATAATTAGGGTTCTTAAATCCCTAAAAATAAGATATGAACTTCTATGTCTAAGTATCACTATAATTGGGTGTTTTAGATGAATCTCAAGCTTATAAGTTGTTGTATGTTGTAAGTATACACATTTGTATGAGTAAAAACAAATTTTTATTGATGTTGGATGTAAGTTCATGAATTAACTTGCTAATTGAGTGTATGGTATGAATATTGTGAATTTGGTGATGTTTATAGTCTAGAATCAAGTCATGCACTCTAGGTGTTTGATGAAATGCCTCAATGAAGATGTTTATGAAATTTAGTTAATTTGTAAAGAAGAAAGTTTGTGTATAAATTGTTGATGTTGTTGTAAGTAATGATATTTGGATGTATGATGATTTTAAGGATGTTAGTAGTTGAAATGGGTTTATGCACATTTGATGCTTGATGAAATGCTTGAAAGAATTACAAGTCATGTTTGTAAGAGACAAACTAGAGAAATTATGTAATTAGGGAATTGATGTTTGAATGTTAATGTTTGTTATAATGGAATAAGGGAAAAGATGAGTTAAAATGTCATGTATGTAAGTGTTCATGTGATTAATGGGGTAAAAAGAGGATTAAGTCAAATGTGTAGGTATATGAAAGTGTTGTAAGTTTTTGAAAGATGTAATTTCGTTGAATTATGTTAATGACGAGACTAGCTTATGTATAGGTGTTAATCAAGGCAAAGGAGCTCCAAGTGATCAAGGAATCTCGCTTAATCAAGGTGAGTTTATAGGGGGTAAATTGGGCGGGTCAAGAGTGACTTAGTGTTTCCGGATTGCATCCGTGCAAGAGGACAACGACTAAGTGCACTAGATGGATAACTTAGATAGAATTATTAGGCATGCCTAGTAATTGTATCTATGGTTGATGATTAGCTTAGGCAAGGTCATTAAACTTGCTTAATGATCTTGTCTATGGTATGACTTAGCTTAGACATCTAGGGTGTCTATGTAAATATGTATGCAATGTAATTAAGGTAGCTTAGGCATATGTGTATGCCTATGGTTATGTTTAGCTTAGACATAATTACTAGGATTGGCCTTAGTAAGTTATGCCTATGGTAAGGAAATGAGTCGGATCCGAAAGTAAGTAAGCAACCATTTGGGTTGGAAAAACTAAGTGATGCAATGATTATGCTCAATGATATATGTTATTTTATTCGCCTATAACTCACTAAGCATGAAAGCTTACCCCCATGTTGTTTTATGTTTTTATAGGAACGAAAGGACATTGTGAAGGTAAGGAGCCCATGTAAGGATAGCGGAGCATTGGTCATATAGTAAGTGGTAATGCAAGTCCTTATTTTAAATCTAGCTATAATGATACCGCTTATCAACGCTAAGTCTTTTGTACTCATAAACTATATTTCTTTGGAGAATTGGGACCAAATATTGTGTTTAAGTTGTGTAGACATGTTGTTTAGGATTAAAGGATTTTCATAATGTTTGACGATGTAAGAAACTGTTTTAATTAAGTTTGTTTATGTATTATGTTGTTAAAATATGTTGGGTGATAATGAAATGGTGAAAATGAGGTTTTTCTAACAAGTTGCAGATCAGAACCAGCGTCAGTGTAAGGCCGCACCGCGACCTCATTTGCCGCGCCGCGGCACATAACGCATTTGAATATCAGGAGGGCTGTCAAAATAGTCTGAAATCATTTGATTTACCGCGCCGTGACCAAGGATTTCCGCGCTGTGGCATATCACTTGGTCTGGGCAGTTACCATTTAAAAAAAATTATCGTTTAAGGGCGTTAAAAGTTGGTATCAGAGCTATGGTTTAAGGGACTTGGATAATTCACTATAGGGATTATTTAGGCTTAAACCATCATTGATAAAGGATAAGCGGTTTAGGACTTGCATGATAGATGAGTTTAAAGGATTATGCCATGCTCCATAGGATAAAGTTTGTTGACGAGACTTATAGTGTGATACTAAGATTGTGGATAATCCGAACAAAGAGTTTAATGCTCATTAACCATGAGTCATAATAGATTAAGTGCGTAATACGATGGTGTAATGACGACCGGCCATTGCCATTACATCATTTTAGTACGCATGAATATTTACTATGATCATGGTGAAGTGAGTTGGAGATTCTTTTGGTCTTTTAAGTCATGATAAATTGTTGATACATGAGTTTGAACTAATGAATCGGATGTATTATTTCAGAATGGCTATTGTATCTCCAAACCGATGTGATGACGAGGAAAATGAGTATGTCCACACCCCGTCAATGGAGTCTGTTAATGGCTCACAATCCGAATCCGATGAAGTTACAATGGCAAATGATCTTTCGGGGCAAATAGGGCAAGCTTTGGTGCGATACACCCCAACTCTCCTAGAAAAGATAAAGAAGTTGATTAATGATCAATTAGATGAAAAGTTAAAGACTCTTATGACTAATAATCCTATGTTAAGAGGAGAAGGGGGAAGTGAGGTAAGACAAGAGGAAGTAGAAGCCCCGAAGAAGAAAGATGAGCATTTTGAATTCAAGAATTTTGCAAATTGTCATCTACCGAAATTTCATGGTAAGGTTGATTCGATTGTTAGTCAAAGGTGGATCGATGAGATAGAGGAAACTTTTATGTTGTATGAATGCCCCGAGCACTTAAGGGTAATTTACGCGGCACACCAAATGAAGGGAAGTGGTTATGAATGGTGGAATTTCATAGTTAAGTCACATGGATGGGATGTGGCAACAAGTTTTCCATGGGAAAAGTTTCGTGAGATGTTTATGGATCAATTTGCTCCACCCGCCGAAGTTAGTAGGTTAAAGTGAATTCATGAATATCGAGCATGGGAGTAAATCAGTGACCGAGTTTAATGCCGAGTTTAATGATAAGTCTCGTTTTTGCCCGAACTTTGTTTCAAGTCCTAAGTTGATGATGGATCACTATCATGAGAAGTTAAACCCCGAAATAAGTGAATTTATTGATAAGGGTACGTATAAGATGTTAACCGAAATGATGAATAGGGCTCTTGTGAGGGAACACGAACTTAAGAAGAAAGCCGCGTTTAAACAAAAGTTGGATCAAGATTCAAAGTCAATGCAAAGTGTGAGCCCGAAGAAAGGTAAGTTTAATTCCGAATCCCAGCACAAATCAAAAGGGGGATTCACGTCGGGGAAAAGTGGTGGAAAAGAAGTGAAGACGTGCAATAGGTGTGGTAAAAATCATACGGGTGAGTGTAAAGCGGGTACTACCGATTGTTATTCATGTGGGAAACCGGGTCATAGAGCCGCCGAATGTCCTAAGAAGGGAAAACAGTGTTATTATTGTTTTGAAAATAGTCATTTTCAAGCCGAATGTCCTGAGTATAAGAAAGATTTGGCAAGTGGTGGTGTTAAGAAGGAGGTTAAAACAGAACCAAAGACAAGCGATAGCCGACCAAGAGCCCGAGCTCATTAGATTACCGCTCTCGAAGCGAAGGAATCCCAAAATGTGGTGTTAGGTACCTTTGTTGTAAACTCTTTACCTGCGCATGTTTTGTTTGATTCCGGTGCTACGCGGTCGTTTGTTTCTTATTCTTTTTGTAAACATTTTGATATGACCCCAAGTATGTTAGAGCATCCTTTAGAGGTTGAGATAGCGGACAATAAAACCGTTATGGTATATAGTGTAATTAAGGGATGTGAAATTATTTTGAATGATGAGAAGTTTGTTATAGATTTGATACCCGTGCATATGGGAGAGTTTCAGGTAATTGTAGGTATGGATTGGCTAGATGACAATGAAGGAATAATATTATGTCGAAAGAAGATTGTATTAGTTCAAGCACCTAGTGGGAAGGTTATTTGGATTTATGGGGAATGGGCTAGACGTGCTATTCCTATATGCACGTATGCTAGAGCTAAAAGATTTTTGTCCCATGGGTGTTGCGTGTTTTTGGCACATGTGATAGATGATTCGAAGAAGGTTGTTGGAATAAGTGATGTACCAATAGTTAATGAATTTCCGGATGTGTTTCCGGATGAATTGCCCGGTGTTCCTCCCGATCGAGAAGTAGAGTTTAGAATATAGTTGATTCCCGGAGCCACGCCAATTGCCAAAGAACCTTATCGATTAGCTCCGTCGAAAATGAGGGAAATGATGATTCAACTACAAGATTTGATAGATAAAGGTTTTATACGTCCTACTAGCTCACCTTGGGGAGCTCTGGTTTTGTTTGTGAAAAAGAAGGATGAAACAATGAGAATGTGTATCGATTATCGTGAATTGAATAAGGTCACTATTAAGAATAAATATCCATTGCCGAGGGTTGATGACTTGTTTGATCAATTACAAGGTGCATGTTTCTTTTCAAAGATAGATCTAAGGTCGGGTTATCATCAATTAAAGGTGAAGGAAGAGGATATCCCTAAAAAGGATTTTCGCACGAGGTATGGTCATTATGAATTTGTGGTTATGCCTTTTGGGTTAACTAATGCTCCGTTTATGGATTTGATGAATAGGGTTTGTCGACCAATGCTCGATAGGTTTGTGATAGTATTCATTGATGATATTTTAGTGTATTATAAGGGGGAAGAGGAGCATGCGGTGCATTTACGACAAGTGTTAGAAACTTTAAGGAGAGAAAAGTTGTTTGCAAAGTTCTCTAAGTGCGAATTTTGGCTTCAAGAAGTTCAATTTTTAGGACATGTCATTAATAAGAAGGGTATTTGTGTTGATCCGACAAAGATTGAAGCGATAATGAGATGGGAACCGCCTATAAATCCCACCGAAGTTAGGAGTTTTCTAGGCTTAGCGGGGTATTATCGACGGTTTATACATGATTTGTCAAGAATAGCCACCCCACTCACTAAGTTAACTAGTAAGAACGTGCAATGGAAATGGGAAGAAAAACAAGAACAAGCATTTCAACTCCTTAAGGAGAAACTTGTTCAAGCTCCTATACTAGTTTTACCAGAAGAGAATGAGAATATGACAGTTTATTGTGATGCTTCTAAGAAAGGCTTGGGGTGTGTGCTAATGAAAAATGGGAAGGTCATAACTTATGCTTCTCGTCAATTGAAAATGCATGAAAAACGTTATCCCACCCATGATTTAGAATTAACGGCCGTGGTTTTTGCTCTGAAAATATGGCGTCATTATCTTTATGGTGTAAAGTTCTCTATTTATACCGATCATAAGAACTTAAAGTACTTGTTCGATCAAAGAGATTTGAATGATAGGCAAAGAAGAGTGCTCGACTTGGTGAAAGATTATGATTGTGAAATTTTGTATCACCCCGGGAAGGCTAATGTGGTGGCGGATGCTCTTAGTAGGAAGTTGAGCCACCAACCGATTAAGGTAACGAGTTTGGTCATGGTAATATCACCACAAATATTCGATAGTATCCGAGTAGCACAAGATGAAACGTTAACCCCTGAAAACGTGAGGAAGGAAAGGATCAAAGGGCAAGTTAATGATTTCATGGTAGATTCCCGTGGTCTAAAGCTTAGATATGGAAGAATTTGGGTACCTTTACAAAGTGGTGTTAGAAATGAGCTCCTTGACTTAGCTCACAAATCTAAATATTCGATTCACCCCGGTGCTACGAAAATGTATAGAGACCTAAGGAAAGACTATTGGTGGCCAGGAAAGAAGAGAGATATAGTAAAGTATGTTCATAAGTGTCTTACTTGCCTCCAAGTGAAAGCCGATCATCAAATGCAGTATGGTAAACTTCAACCATTAGAAGTACCGGTATGGAAATGGGAGCACATCAAGATGGATTTAGTGACTAAGTTGCTTAAGACCCCTCGACAACATGACGCCATTTGGGTTATTGTTGATAGATTGACTAAGAGTGCGTTATTTTTGGCAATAAGAGAAGCTTCATCGTCGGAAGCAATGTCTAAACTATATATGAAGGAGGTTGTTGCAAGGCATGGAGTGCCGGTTTCCATTGTTTCGGACTGTGACACCCGATTTACCTCTCGATATTGGAGGAAGTTTCAAGAAGAGATGGACACCAAGTTGCATGTGAGTACCGCGTTTCACTCACAAACGGATGGTCAAAGTGAGCGAACTATCCAAACTTTTGAGGATATGTTGAGGGCGTGTGTCATTGATTTTGGTGGTAGTTGGGATACTCACCTACCTCTAGTTGAATTTTCGTACAATAATAGTTATCATTCTACCATCGAAATGGCGCCTTATGAGATGTTGAATGGAGAAGGTGTAGGACCCTAATATGTTGAGGTGAAGTGGGTCAAAGAGAATTAGGAAGCACGGAAGTAGTACAACAAACAAGCGAAATGATTGATCAAATTTGTGAAAGAATGAAAGCGGCACAAGATCGACAAAAGTCATATACGGATAAGAGAAGGAAGCCGATAGAATTTCAAGTGGGTGATAAGGTAATGCTTAATGTTTCCCCGTGGAAGGGTATAATTCAGTTTAGAAAGAGGGGAAAATTGTGTCCAAGATTTGTGGGACCGTTTGAGATAGTCGCGAAAGTCGGGAAGGTAGCTTACCGTTTGGCCTTGCCCGATGAATTGAGTAACATACATGACACGTTTCACGTGTCACAATTAAGAAAGTGTTTGGCGGATGAATCAACTTATGTTCCATTAAATGAGATTGAGGTCGATGATAAGTTAAGATATGCTGAAAAGCCAATAAAGATTTTAGATCAAAAGGTTAAGCAATTAAGAAATAAGTCGGTGACATTATTGAAAGTGTTATGGAAATTTAGAAAGAGTTCCGAATGTACGTGGGAACCCGAGAAATGGCTTATGAAGTATTATCCATCGTTACACCAAGAGTGGTTCGCGAGGACGTGAACAATCCAGCGGGAGGAGAGTTGTAACATCCCAAATAATTAAGGTAATATTTTATGAAATTTAAAATTTATATTCATTGTTGGTATTAATTTGTATAAAATAAGTGGTTAATATTTAAAGTTTGTTAGTTAAGTTGGTAAGGGACTAGAGATGCAAAGTTAGTCTAAGGACCTCTCACATTATGATTTTGGTAGGGAGGGTAGAAAGTGCAATTATTGCAAAGTTAAATTAAAAAAAGAGTTAAAATGCTAAAAATCTCTATCAGTTGCAAGAAAATAAAATTCAGAGTGTGCTTGCGTGTGTGTGTCGACCCAAACAAGAAGAGAAGGAGAAACCTTCAATTGGAAGGATTTTGTACATGCAAGTGGAAATTCATGTAATCTAGTGTGCCCTAATCACTATAGCAAGTTGTAAATCTTCCATTTCTTCTCCATTGTGCATAATTAGAGTTCTTAAATCCCTAAAGATAAGATATAAACTTCTATGTCTAAGTATCACTATAATTAGGTGTTTTAGATGAATCTCAAGCTTATAAGTTGTTGTATGTTGTAAGTATACACATTTGTATGAGTAAAAATGAATTTTTATTGATGTTGGATGTAAGTTCATGAATTAACTTGCTAATTGAGTGTATGATATGAATATTGTGAATTTGGTGATGTTTATAGTCTAGAATCAAGTCATGCACTCTAGGTGTTTGATGAAATGCCTCAATGAAGATGTTTATGAAATTTAGTTAATTTGTAAAGAAGAAAGTTTATGTGTAAATTGTTGATGTTGTTGTGAGTAATGATATTTGGATGTATGATGATTTTAAGGATGTTAGTAGTTGAAATGGGTTTATGCACATTTGATGCTTGATGAAATGCTCGAAAGAATTACAAGTCATGTTTGTAAGAGATAAACTAGAGAAATTATGCAATGTAGGGTAAGGAGCCCATTATTAGGCATGCCTAGTAATTGTATCTATGCTTAGACATAATTACTAGGATTGGCCTTAGTAAGTTATGTCTATGGTAAGGAAAGGAGTCGGATCCGAAAGTAAGTAAGCAACCATTCGGGTTGGAAAAAATAAGTGATGCAATGATTATGCTCAATGATATATGTTATTTTATTCGCCTATAACTCACTAAGCATGAAAGCTTACCCCCATGTTGTTTTATGTTTTTATAGGAACGAAAGGACATCGTGAAGGTAAGGAGCCCATGTAAGGATAGCGGAGCATTGGTCATATAGTAAGTGGTAATGCAAGTCCCTATTTTAAATCTAGCTCTAATGATACCGCTTATCAACGCTAATTCTTTTGTACTCATAAACTATGTTTCTTTTGAGAATTGGGACTAAATGTTATGTTTAAGTTGTGTAGACATGTTGTTTAGGATTAAAGAATTTTCGTAATGTCTGACGATGTAAGAAACTGTTTTAATTAAGTTTGTTTATGTATTATATTGTTAAAATATGTTGGGTGATAATGAAATGGTGAAAATGAGGTTTTTCTAACAAGTTGCAGATCAGAACCAGCGTCAGTGTAAGGCCGCGCCGCGACATCATTTGCCGCGCCGCGGCACATAACGCATTTGAATATCAGGAGGGCTGTCAAAATAGTCCGAAATCATTTGATTTACCGCGCTGCGACCAAGGATTGCCGCGCCGCGGCATATCACTTGGTCTGGGCAGTTACCATTTTAAAAAAAAAAATTTATCGTTTAAGGGCGTTAAATGAATATTCAAATGAATCCAACTTTTAAGTTGAGATCCAAGGGACCAATCAGAGTGCGACATGTGGCGCGACAATCACATGTGATTGGATTTGACATGCAGTAAATCAAATGTGATTCTCAATGCCAATCACATGTGATTCTGCATGTCAAATCTAATCACAGTGTTTCTACATGTCAAATTCAATCACATGCGTTTGAAAAAAAATTGAAATATTTTTTTTAATGACATATGATTGTCGCGTCACATGTCGCACTCTGATTGATGCCTTGGATTTTAAGTAAATTATTGAATTCACATGATTACAACTCTTAAGTGTAAATCCACAAAATTATAAACCCATTAATGTGAATGCAAATGAAATCGTAACTACTCTTCGTGATTTAAGTAGTAGTTTTTTACAACCCAAGCTAGAAATGGATTCGGTCATCCTCTAAAATTATTAATTAGTAGCACCTGCATTTAGCTAATTTGATTGTTATTATAGATTATAGATTTTTAATTAAAATTGTTATAATTCAGTAGGCTTATAACTACCTTTAATGGTTATAAGAACAAAGAGAGAAAAAGAGAGAAGAAGGAGAGAAGAAATATTGATATTGATATTTCAAGAGAAATGGTGCACCTTAAATGGCTACCATACATGTCTATTTATAGCATAAAATATTACTATGCAAGAAATATAATAATAATAAAATTAACATCCAA
Source organism: Rutidosis leptorrhynchoides (assembly GCF_046630445.1). Classification (NCBI taxonomy): domain Eukaryota; kingdom Viridiplantae; phylum Streptophyta; class Magnoliopsida; order Asterales; family Asteraceae; genus Rutidosis; species Rutidosis leptorrhynchoides. The sequence goes on from NC_092335.1 coordinate 626,364,441, forward strand.
TCTAGATATTTTATAACACTCCCCCTTGGATGACAATTTTATTAGAGAATAACTAGTACTGCCTCGTTAAAAACCTTGCTAAAGAAAACCCATTGGGATAAAACTTTAGCTAAGGGAAAAAGAGTGCAGCATAGAGTTGACTCCCCCTCAAGTAGGCAACGTCTGAGTTGTTACATCTTCTGAACATGCCTCATGTCAATATTATGAACGTGTGTTCTGAAAATAGCAGTTGGCAGTGCTTTGGTATAAAGATCAGCAGAGTTGTTGATTGAACGTATCTCATTTTAATCTGGTTGTCTTTTACGAGATCTTGAGTATATGAGAAGAATCTGAGGTTTTCATCTGAAACTGTATCATCTAAATCTTTTATGTACAAGTTTAGCCCCTGTGATTTGTCTACAGTCTCCTTCATGGTTTGCTCAAACTCTTGTTTCAATTCCTATTCCCTTGTAGTCTTTTCTGAGCCTTACCAACATACCATTCTTTTCCATCAAACTTATGACCGTTAAGACCGTCTATGGCTTTGGCGCCTCGTCAGTATTTATATTTTGTTCAGTCACTTTTGATACTCTTCTTTCATTTGTATTATGCAAGCTGCATTATCTTCATATATAGTTGTTGGTGAAGATAGTTGTTAGTCTTTTATAGCGTTCTAGTCCACAAGAATCAATAATGATTTGTGTCATTGATCTCAACCAAACACATTTTCGAGTAGTTTCATATAATGCAATCACTTCGTCATGATTTGATGATGTTGCAACAAGTGTTTGTTTTAAGAACACCATGATTTTGTGGTACCTCCATTTAGGAATACATATCGAGTTTGAGATTTATCTTTATGAGGATTTGATGAATGACCTGCATATACATAATCAACCAAATCTTGTTTTGAAACGTTAGAATAAAATAATTTTAAATCAGCAGTTTCTCAAGGGTATCAAAATATGTGTTTGTCCCATTCCAATGTCTTTTTGTAAGGGCTGAGTTGAACCTTATCAACAAAATAACTGCAAAAGAAATGTCAGGTCTTGTATAATTTGTAAGATACATAACAGTCCCAATTGTACTAATATATGGAACTTCTGATCCGTTAATATCTTCATGATCTTCACGGGGATGAAATGGATCAGTGTCAATATTGAGTGATCTAACAACCAATTGGTTTTATCTTAAAAAAAAAATGTTTTAAAATCTTTTCAGTATAAGTTGTTTGATGTACAAGTAGACCATTAGGCATATGCTCAATTTTCAATCCAAGGTAATACTTGGTTTTTTCAAGATTTTTTATTTCAAAATAATTCTTTAGAAGTTGAATGATTTCATAGATTTCTTTATTTGTTCATATGATGTTAAGAACATTGACATAAACAACTACGATCACATATCCGAACATTGTTTTTATAAAACATACGTGCAAAATAAGTTTATATGTATACCCTTTTTTTTTATCAAGTAGTCATTTAATCGGTAATACCACATACGTCCCATTTGTATAAACCCATTTAGAAATCTTTGTGATTTAATGGAATATATTCCCTTGGGTTTTACATTAGATACTTATGATACCTTAAACCTTTAGGTATATTCATATATATCACTATTAAGTGATCCATACAGATAAGTAGTAACAACATTCATGAGATGCATTTAAATAACTACCAGGTTGATTAAGTATCTAATAAGTAATTGTATCCATTACAGGAGGATAATTTTTCCTCCTAATTCATTTCTGGTCTTTGTGGGAAATATTGAGTTACAAGTCTAGTTTTGCCTTGTAACTTCATTTGCACATTTCTTTTCGGATAAAAATTCATTTGTATCCCATACGTTTCACATCTTTAAAAGTGATAACGATTGATCCGAAAACTTTTCTTTTATCGAGCGATTCTAATTCAGCTCGTATTGCTCCTTTCCATTGAGCTCAATCATGTCCATTTTGTATATTCAATGACAGATTTTAGTTCCAGATCATCATCTTTATTCATGATGTCATTGTAACATTATATGAAAATATCTCATAGAGATTTTAGTTTCATTTCGGTTCCATAATATTGCATAATTTATCGCAATTTTAGTATTTACATTTATCAATATCCTCTGCAGAAGGAATATTGATTTGTGGTTCTTCTTGAACACTTTCTCTTACCTCATTATCAGCTGATTTTCTTTTTCGAGGATTTTTATCTTCGGAACCAATTGATCTTCCACGTTTGATGCGTGGCAAAGACTCAACAGTGACATTATTGCCAGCTTTTGGAATTTCAGTTCGAGCTGGAGCATTTATCGCTGGTATATATGATTTAGTCACTTGTTTTTTTATATCTGTAAATGCATAAAGTAATTAATTTGCAAGTTCTTGCATATGCATTATTTTTGAACTTTCGTTTCACATTCTTTTGTGCGAGTTCAATATACCTTAATTGATGTTCACATCATGAAGCATCATTTTATTTTTTATTTTTTTTTCTCCCCCTAATCTAGGGAACAATGTTTTATTAAAATGACAATCAGCAAAACGTGCTTGTAAAAACATCACCCATCATGGGTTCAATATATCTTATGATTGAAGATGTTTTATATCCAAAATATATTACCATCTTTCTTTGAAGAACCATTTTATTGTGTTGTGGTGATACAATTGGAACATACACTGCACAACCAATGTTATAAGGTGGAAAATATTTGGCTCTTGGCCAAAATCAAGTAGTAAGTGAAAATATTTATGACTTCCACATGGTATAATGCGAATTAATGTCGCAGCATGTAAATTTACATGTCCACATATAAATATCAAAAGTTTTGTACTCATTATCAATTGTCTAGTTATTAGCTGCAAGCGTTTATCTATTGATTCAGCTAAACCAATTTTGTGTATGCACATGAGCAACTGGATGTTCAACAACAATCCCTGTAGATATATAATGATCATTAAATGCTTGAGATGTTAACTCACCAGCATTATCAAGTCTCATCCTTTTAATGGTGTAATCAGAATAATGTGTTCTCAATTTAATAATTTGTGCAAGAAACTTTGCAAATGCCATATTACGGCTTGATAACATACAAATATGAGACCATCCGCTAGATGCGTCTATTAGAACCATGAAATATCAAAATGGTTCACATGATGGATGAATTGGTTCATATATCTTACCTTGAATTCTTTCAAGAAACATTTGTGATTCTTTTTCACAATATACTTTTCATTAATCACCATATGTGCTTTCCATTAATCACCATATGTGTTTTTTTTTATTTTATAAATCACCATATGTGTTTTTTTTTTTTTATCATATATCCTTTTCACCATATACGCTTTTAATCATATGCGCTGTGTTTTTCACCATATGCGCTTTTAATCATATGCAATTTTCATCATATGCGTTGTGCTCTTCATCATATTCGCTTTTTATCATATGCGCTTATCATATGCGATGCGCTTTTTATCATATGCGCTTTTTATGTAAATAGTAAATTAATTAATTTCGTTTTACTATTCATATGAATTAATTTAGATTTACTATTTTGTTAATTGAGTAATATATATATACATCATATACTTGTGACTCCGAAGGCTCAAATGAATTTGACCATATAGTTATACGTTGTACCTTGCACATTAATTTTCAGTAGAAGCTTTAGATGCATATTATTTTCAGTAGAAGCTTTAGATGCACTTTTCTTTTAATCACCAAATACCACAAACACTTTGTTTGCGTTTGTTCATAGTCATCAATGAAAACCATTTTCTTTAATTTTATTTTATACAATAAAATTAACGCATCATTATTCTTTTCAAAAACAATAATCTATTGTTATTGTTCACTTGTGCCATGTTTAACAACAAAAGTCAACAACCTCTGTCTTGTTTGTTGTGGCAACCAAAAACAATCTTTGCTTTTGTTACCGAGAATCCAAGACCAAAAAACAATTAATTTTTAATTAATCTTTTATCAAAACCATAAATGATTTTATTGATCTACGTTGATATGGCCATAAAGAATTGACGGCTGACCTACTTTTGTAAGTGTATTTCGGCTATCATCCCGAAAACGCACAACGACCTTTTTTTTTTTTTTATGAACTATTTGTTTCATATCTAGCTTAGGCAATTATTGTGAACATTTGGTCCCTATAAGAGCATTTATTTTTTAAGTTTAAGCAAATAATGCACAATTAACAATTATCAGATTAATAACTAGATTGTAACTTGATTTATAAGTCAATCATATTTGAATTTTTAAGCTTGGATACAATTGAAATGTCACAATTTTTACATTATTGAACCTTTCTTATTTATAATTTAATAAATAAATTAGACAGTATTAAGTTTCAAGAAATAGTTCTGTTAATCAAGATGTTGATGTGTTGAATAATTAGCTTTGTCATTTGTTGATCATTTGCCTACCCTCTTGGTGTCTAATCCTAATTTTTTTAATTATTATATACGCGTGACACAAAAAGTAGGCTAAATGTATGCTAATAATTAGTCCGTGATAATATGATAAAAATATCTTTTTAGCTACTTAAAAAGCCAAATCAATGAGCATGTCTTATTTGACATGATCTCGTTTATTTTGATTTACAGTTGGTGTGAATTTTGAATTCGAATTAAGTTCGACATCATGTTTGATGATGCACAGGCATTCAACAATAATATAAGTACAACCTACTCTTGGATCTATATGTATGGTAATCTACTCATAAGTCATGGTAATGGAATCTTGTTTGTTAAGATGTGAGGTTACCTAACCTGAAACAACTTATATGTGTTTTATTTATGCTATAATAAAGAATATTATGTATATGTGTTAAACTCGGAATAATAATAACTTATTTTAGAAAATTAACATAAGACATGTTGAAATATTTTTGTCACATTTAGCTCATCAAGTCTAATACTTATCATTGATAGATTTTATCACGTCTAGGAGATGTTTACTTTTTTCTTGTATTAAGTCCTACTTTCATTTACCTTTGTTTGGAAAAAAGTTTTTTTTTTAGTTATAGAAGGAGACCACTTCATTTTCAATACTTCATTTTTGACAAAAAACTATTCCATTTTACCATCCCTTTTTTTTTCTTACTTTAACTTTTAAGATATACTTTTAATAAAAATACAAACTACTTTTTCTTATTTTAACTTTTAAGATTTACTTTTAATAAAAATACAAACTACTTTTTGTATTTTAACTTTTAAGATTTACTTTTAATAAAAGTACAAACTACTTTTTCTTATTTTAACTTTTAAGATTTACTTTTAATAAAAATACAAACTATTTTTTTATTTTAACTTTTAAAATTATAAATTTAAGAATAAAGATTAGTATGCATGAAATAAATAATGATTAATTGCATAAGTAATCATAAATGTTAGATAACATATAAAGACCCCGTCGTATTCGTATTGATCGGAATTAATCTCGACCCATGGTACCGTGTTGTCAAATGACGTGTTGCGTACATAAAGTACCGTGTTGTCAAATGACGTGTTGCGTACAATCATGAGGTCTTATTAACATAAATATAAATGTTAGTGAAGTTAGTAAAAGTTAGATTACAGAAATATAATTCAGGTGGTATAACCGACCATATATAACTTAAATAACATAAATATAAATGTTAGTGAAGTTAGTAAAAGTTAGATTACATAAATGATAGTTAGGCGACAGTGTCGACCATATATAATTTAGGTGGCAGAGCCAACCATATAATAAGAACAATACAAATGCACTAAGAACTTAATAAAAATTAGTAGTTCAAAATGTTAGTAGTCCAAAATTTGATATGTCCGAGTCTGAAAATTATTAATAATTTCATACCTTGATTAGTGACTCGTGATCGTTTGAGATATCCTTTGATTACACTAAGCTCTTCGTGCTGATAACGTGTTATAATTCAGTAGGCTTATAACTACCTTTAATGGTTATAAGAACAAAGAGAGAAAAAGAGAGAAGAAGGAGAGAAGAAATATTGATATTGATATTTCAAGAGAAATGGTGCACCTTAAATGGCTACCATACATGTCTATTTATAGCATAAAATATTACTATGCAAGAAATATAATAATAATAAAATTAACATCCAATCTAGATATTTTATAACAAAAATTAATTTATGCATTTTATTTTGCTAGAAGTGCATAATACTACAAATAAGCAAAAAGTCAAATAACAATAGATATGTAAATTATATGAATTTAATAATATATTACATCGTTGTATTTTACAATTTATATCTTTGACAACATTCTAACATGTTATAGTGTATATATATATACAAAGGATATGTAAATATATATGCATAAATTTTAGTAAAAATGTATATATGTATTTCATGTGATAAATAGAAATATCCGTGGATGATAATTTTTCATTCATATCTGATCCAATAATTTTTGATATCATCATATTTATATCTGTTTATTATTCATTTAGGTCATTCATATCAATTTAAATCGATCTGATCAGGTGAATATCCGATGTATTGATATTTGTTGCCATTCTTGAAGAAGACTACAAAATAAAAAGTTTTCAGCTACGGTTATAAGCTTCCAATCACAACACCCGCTAGAAGCTATATCTACAAAACATACCTAAAACGTAAATGGACTAAGAATATATGCCACAATAAGTTTGGCAACTAGCTAATGAGCAGTTTATTTGAACAAATAATATATATATATATATATATATATATATATATATATATATATATATATATATATATATATATATATATATATATATATATATGGGAAGGATCAATGGAGAAGTAACCAATCGGGGGGAAGTGGGGGGAAGCAAAAAAAAAATTTCGTTTTTTTTTGGAATTTTTTTTTTCCGGCATCAAGATCACACGAAAATATGAACATTTAGAAGAGACACTTCGTGATGAATGTCATTATTTAGGCGGAAAAACGATCGACAAAAATAACATTCATGATAATATTGTTCGTGAAAAATATGAACGTCTTTTTTTCATGTTTTGTGAAGTAAAATTTAGTCCGATTTAGAGTTTAGGGTTTAGGGTTTGGTGTCCATAAACCCAAAAAAAATTAATTTTGCTTATACCCACTTATCCACTAAAGTTGCTTAACCATGAATTAAATTACCATATATATATATATATATATATATATATATATATATATATATATATATATATATATATATATATATATATATCAAGAGGGAAGCACTTTTTTGGGGGAAGGGAAAGTAAAAATTTATTTTTTTATTTTTACCGTTTTTTCGAATTTTTTTTCCAACATTAAGAGCACATGAAAATATGAACATTTAAAAAATACACTTTGTGATAAATGTTATTATTTTGGCGGAAAAACGCTCGAAGAAAAAATTGATAACATACAGCATGCATAATGTTATTCTTGAATGTTATTTTTCGAGCGTTTTTTTTCATAAGATCTAGCCTGATTTTGAGTTTAGAGTTTAGGGTTTTGAATTTAGTCCACAAACCTAAAACCCTAAGCCCTAAACCTTAAACCCTAAACTCTAAACCGTTCGTGTTAAAAATTCAATCTATACCCCAATTTCTAAACCCTAAAGGTCTAAACCCTAATTTCTAAATCCAAAACCCTAATAGCTAAACCCCAATTTTTAACCCCTAATTTCTAAACCCTAATCTCAAAACCCTAATCTCTAAAGCCTAATTTTTAAACCCTAAAAAACAAACTCAGAAGCAAAACATTCATTGCAATGAATGTTATCATTTATTTCTCCGCGCGTTTTCCCACCAAAATAATAACATTCATCACGAAGTGTCTTTTTTATATCTTCATATTTTCATGTGATCTTGATGCTTGAAAAAAAAAATTAAAAAAAAAAATTTACTTCCCCTAAAAAAAGTGTTTCCCTCTTGATTAAATCACTATATATATATATATATATATATATATATATATATATATATATATATATATATATATATATATATATATATATATATATATACCAAAAAACTGCCTAACATGGGAGAAGACTATAAACACCTTAAAATCAAGAGTTCCAACGTAAGATTTAATAAAAGCTTTACTTTATGATTTAATAAGTTTTAAGACATAAGTTGTGTTCGATATGAGATAGAAAGTAAAATTTATGAAAATGCTAAGCTCATCAAAACTAAGCTCCTCACGGTTAGCTTATTTAATAAGTATAGCCTGGAAAGTGTAAATTACTAAAAAACTCCATTAAATTGTTGTTAATTATAGTCAATTTACAAGGATAACTTTAGTTACAGCCACTTTTGTTTTTCCATATACTTGCATATCCGACACGCTTGTGAGCCGACTAATCTTAAGGCGACCACCAGCTTTGCAAGCAGCCAAAAGTCATCGCGAGTGAACCTCTACGGCAACGAGGGGATTAACTTTTTAGCTCTGTGGATTCAAACCATGACATTCACTTTAGAAGGGTAGGCCGTAGCCACTTCACCACCCTTGAGGTTGTCAGGACCACTTTACCAAACACTTACAAAAATTGTAAGCTTCAGTTTCATGATTCATGACTAAGCGTTAACTCCATTTATTAGCTTCGGCTGTAGCTATAAATTCTAACTCCATTTATTAGAAATGTGGCTAGAATAGTCGTTATAAAGCTTCTCTTCGCGGCTTCAGTTTACTATGTTTGGCAAGAGAGGAACCGACGTCTCTTCAAAAAGAGTAATCTTTCTGAGGTGCATCTTTATGAGACCATTTATTCTACTGTTCGCTTAAAGTTTATGAGTTTCAGACCGAAATCTACTCCGAGTGTGCTTAGGCTCAAATCGGATTGGAAAATATCTTGATTATGTTTTTTATTTGTAGAGCTTCGGCTCATGTTTGCTTTAATTCTTAAAGCTTGGTTGTTTTGAGAGGTTATAGGGCATGTCCTATAACTCAGTACCTATTTGTATTGTTGTTTATATCAATATATTCGCCGGGTAATACCCTTTTACCAAAAAAAAAAAAAAAAACTCCAACTATAACCTCTAATTCTATTTATATAGCTCCGACATAAGCTATATACTATACTTAAACTTCGGTTAGTTTCGTCAAACACATCCCACGTGTGAAGTACTTTTTAGCACTTCTTTTATTTAAATACTTTTAATAATTGCACCAAAACAAATTCAATGAAATAGAAATATATATAAGAAAATAAAATGAATTTTTCAGTGTGGTAAATTTTATAGGTTGATAATGTATGTTCAATGGTAAATTAGATGTATATAATGAACTAGTAATTTCTATAATACTAGAATTTATAATTAACTAGGTGGCAAAGCCCGTGCGTTGCACGTCTTGCTCCATATTTTAATATCATGTTATTCATATGAATTGATATAAGATAAACATGAAAGCTCTCACGTGAATATTTACATTACATTTCATGTATAAACTTGAATAAATACATAAAATGCTTACTCGAGCTACAATTATACTGCATGTGTTACACATATATAGGAAAAACATATATAAGTGATTCAAGAGTGTATCAATAGTAACATATGTTACCTTTTGTCGTATGAAAATTGATGCTAGTAAATTCAATCTTGCGTAAGAAGTATGACCAAGTCTCTAAGCTTATTGCAAGTAAAGACTCTATTCATGTCATCAAGCTACTACTAACCATATCCAAAACTATATGATAAAAATTATTAAATTAATGATAATATTATAGCTTTTAATGAAGTTTGAATTTACACGGTTCCTTTTCTATTTATGATCGACATTAAAACCCGTTCATATTTTTATTGCAGATATATTTATCAAAAACTAACTCGTCAATCAAATGTATTAGAGTTACCTATCTTTTCTTCTCTATACATGAAATTTATAATTTTATTTTAACTTTTCAATTGCCTACTCTTTTGAGAGACACATCAAATTAATTCACTCAAACGTTTATATATTATTAAATGTTTTCTCAAAAAGAGCCATTGATGGAGATACTCGATTAAAATGATTTAATGCATAATTCAACATTGGAAGTAGAAACATAGATTATAGATTGTTCTAATATTTCAAATTTATCACAATTTTTTGTTCGATGATTAGTAAACTATGTCTCAACGTAGTTACACTTCTTTAGATATTCTAATTTTCTCATAAAAATCAACCGCATGAAAAGTTTCAAATAACCTAAGCAATAACATCATGTTAATTAATAAAAATAGAAATTTACTATTCATCAAACTCTTGATATAAACAACTTGATTACTAAGATTCAAAGTCATTTTGTATAAATTAATATAATAAGTCATTTATAATTTAAAGAAAAAACTATAATATCATTCAAGATGATAAGTTGACTACACAAATACAAAAATGATTACCTTTTAGAAACAAATATGAAACTGATTCGAGTACGTATTTCTAATTCTCCATCTCACTTAACTTTAGTTCCATTGAAAACTCACAATTCAAGTTTGTTTCTATGAGACCTTCCTATTCCTATAGTGAAATAAAGTGGCAAATAAGATGAGGGTTGAGATAATTAAACCGTGTAGATTATGCATATATGTGTAAATAAATAACAATTACACTATATATCCACTTATCTTACATAATTAGCAATTATTTTTCAAAATTATTGAATAAGATGATGATTGGGATAATTGAATCGTATAGTTCATGTAGACTACATATCGACTTGTCCTGTACCGACAATTAGTATGGTTAATATATAAAATATGAGGGCATGGATACTCTCATATACTATAAACATAATCAAACCAAGTGTCGATAAGATCATGTAAGCAAAAGCTATGATAAAATTAAACAAAAGCTTTATAATATTCAATGAGACGAAAAGAATACATATATAATAATATCCCAACATAAAAAAAGTTCATGTAGACTCGGCTATTAAGCTTGAATTTTGCTAACCAACTTCACCTCATACCACCTGCTGGGATGCTCATGGTAATACTATATGTTTTATAATGTGTCTTGAGTGTTCCACTAAGAAAATTTAATAATAATAACTTATTTTAATTTAATTTGCTATTTAAAATGCATGAGTAATAAAGTGTTTTCAATTGTTAATGCAAGTAGAGAAACTCCAGAGTTTCTTATCTATCTATTATTAAGAAAAATGAACGGGTGCAAGTAGAAAACTTTAGTTACTTTTTTTTTTTTTTTTTTTTTCAAGACTTAACTTTTAAATGCTAGAGAGTAAGTTATCTTTTTATCATTTTTACCATTATTTAATACATAAGGGGTAAATCATATTTATAATCCTAGAAGTCAACTTTTAGATAGAAGTTATTTTTATCATTTTTACCATTATTTAATACATAAGGGGTAAATCATATTTATGATCATAGGAGTCAACTTTTAGATATAGTTAGATTAGATTAGATAGTTAGATTAGATAGTTAGATTAGATTAAATTAGATGCAAACCTATTAATAAAATGATAATATTAATATCAGTTAATTTAGTAAAAATATACGGAGTATAAGAAATTTCAACTTAATTCAATGTATTTAATGTGTATCATAAGGATACAAATTAATAAGGCTCTATTCTAATTTAATTTTATTTATCATGCATTGAGTTGAAGTCAAATTCGATGGACAAAAAAAGAATCTAGAGAACATATGCATGAAAACGAATATGAAACATTAATACTTCCAACCAAATAAAATTATTTTCTAGTGAGTTAAATGTCATTGTTACTCCTTACTAAAAATTATATTTAATACTAAAAATTTCAAATTGATTATCTACTTTAGACGTACACTTATGAGTAAAAAATTTCAGTTTTTTTTTTCTCTTCGAAAAAACATATTATTACTAGTGAAATGATCCGTGAAATCACGGGTTTGTTTAAACGAAACAGTTTAATGATATGTTTTAGGTATTAAGTGAACGTAAATGCTAAAATCATTTAGTTTAATAGCCATGGAACTACAGAGTCCGACTAAGAAACTCGTCAGCTGAACATTTCATCAAACACCTAAAATGCATATTAAACAATCCACATCCAACCATAAGAGATAATATTGGTTGTCATTTTATTTTAAAAGTGTAAATTAAAATATAAATTTTGAATTGATTTCCTTCTGCCTATCTTTTATACTTTCTCGTACTCAATTCAAAATAATTAATTTAAATAATTCAAAATTATTTAATTTTAATAATTAAAATAATTATTAATAAGATTTAATAATAATAATTAATTAATAAGATTTACTTTTAATTCAAAATTATTTAGATTAATGACATCATCCACCATGATTATATTTTTTTCTTTTCTTTTTTGATTTTTTTTAACAAAAGAATTAGCCTAATAATGCTATCATCATTATAAGATTTTAATAGAAAATATAGATAAATAAATAAAAAGAAAATCTGATGATCTAGGACATTACATGAAGTGTTACAGATACAAATATCGAATTTGTTTGAAACTAAATCTAATGTTCAATATGAACTTGATTGAAATAAAACTATAACATTGATGAAACACAAAGGGCGAAGAACCCCGAAACAAACCTCTAGCCGATACCGAGAAGCTACTGTTTCCGTGAAAAGTAACCGCCACCTAGACCACCGATCCTAAAAGAGTCATCACGTGAACCGAAGTTTGCAACAGCGTACCTAAATCCACACGCCCCCATAACCACCAGTATCAATCCCAAACCCGTTAATCTGTAACCCATCCACTCGTCGGACAACCCAAGAACACCGCATCAGTCAGAGAAACAAAGCAAAACCCCCGTTAGGTAGCACATCCAAGCAAATCCCCAAACAGCAGCAGTCAACTCAGAAACCTTAACCTGTCGAGCCCCTACCCATCGAGAACAATACTCCAAAAAACCAAACTTTTGGTGCTTAACAACCCTAGAGTCGCTGAGGCGGCAACAACACCGGACCGTTCCGAACCGAATTCGATGACGAGAAAGATAGAACGAGCGGAGCAGGATCAAACAACATCGCAACGGAACCACAGACCTAGAACTCACACACCAATGAGCCCCAGACAAGCCCACCATCGCAACTAAAATCTTTAGTTGATTATTTACTTGAGACATACACTTATTTCAGAACAGATCAAGTATTATATGAGAATTTCAACATCATGTGTATGCTATGACAATATAAGATTTTAATATTTATCAAGACACTACAAATTACAAAGAAATAAAGGATTATACAACTACAAGTTCCAATCAAGTCAAACTATAAGAAATAAAGGATTATACAACTACAAGTTCCAATCAAGTCAAACTATTTTGTATCAACTAGACAACCAATTTAAGCTTATTAACCTATTTAAGAATCAAACAATTAAGCTTATTAACCTATTTAAGAATTGTGTGTGTTTTCAAATTTGAAGCCAAGGTTTTTCCACTACTTCATCCGTGATTATTTTTCATGAGTTAATTTATAACAACCATGGAGAGATTTGAAAAGTTTTTGAAATTATGATAAATTAATGACACTTAGCTTACAAGTTATGAGAAGGTAATAAAGGATTATATTAAGTTGCAAATAAAAGCACACATTTAGTTGCACACTCACTTAGCTTCAATCAATTTTATTAAAATATTAAAATATTATCATATTAAAATATTAATATTTTTCAACAATCCCCCTAATGAATAAAATTGATATTCAATATAATATCATACACTCATATTATCATCCACCTTGCCTCGAATATACACTTATTTGAGCATCGATATCTCCTTTATCTAAATTATACTTTGGACATATACCATTTGTTATGAAGTCTTGGACACCGACTAAATAACCATTATATATATAAATCCAAAGTTAACGAAAAACTCATTATCGCCTAGAGAAAATCGATATCTCAAAACACACAAAATCCAACAAGATTTTCAACAGTTGAACCCTGCATAGGATAGGTAGGTATTACCCTTTGAACCTTTCCTTATGAAATGTACTTAGTCTCCTAGCTCACAGTAGACGTGATGTCTTTGAACTGGTCTGCCATTTGTGTAGACGACAATACACTTCACACAGGATTCTCCCTGACATCCTCAAGTCCTCATAGTCGTGTTTATTATAGTCCTGAAACACTAGCCTGGTTCTGCAAGAGCTATTAGGAATTATGCCCCTTTAATTCCCTTCGAAGCGACCCCACTTCTCTCTCACATAAGTGAAAGATCTCCAATAGCCTTAAGCTTATATCTTTAATAATCATTAAAAGTCAAAATCTTAGCCTCATAAAATGTCACTTTTATTTATCGGAATGGACTAGGAAGTTGTATAACTCCCTCAACTAGTTTTGGAGGTTTATGAACTCCCCCACAGTGACCACCCACAGTTTATACAATTAGGTTTTCCTATTGAACCCGGATCTTGGGATCTCCAGTCAACTGGGTTAGGTTTGCTTCATATAAACTATCATTTCAAGGGCTTTAGTCTCATTCCACAACATAATCTCATCTCAACCCCATGGTTGTCGGATCCGATTTGTTATCATTTAACTCTGCAAAGTTAACTAAGATAACCTACAAAGAGATTATTTGTTCTATTGTAATTATATTGACTATGTCAATTTTAACTACCATCATTGGCTCAAAAGATCTAGAATTATGACAACTACTAGATCCTTATATATGATCTTCCAATGAATCGTGTACTCTATATCAAAATGCAAGACACCCCCACATTTCCATAGTTTTGTGTTCAACTTACACAACTATTGGGTTAATGCTTATCATTTCAAAGCTTCCCCTCATGTCTTGCAACTTGATTTATAGTATATCATAATAGTATACATCAAATATGATTCTTAATCAATGATCTAGTCAAATGCCCCCACATAAGATTTACATCTTTGTGTTTCAGATTTTAACACATATTGAGCAATTCTCAGTCATATTCTAGGTTGTACCTAGAGACGTCGAATTTAGAAAACTTAACAAAGTTTTCGCACTCAAATTATACTTGCAAATCTGAATTCCAGTTATGTAAATTAACTTTAGGTCACTCAACATTCAAGATAATATAATAAAGATAGATATCTTTATGTTTATAATTATCTTCAAATTCATTAATTTCTATATACAATGGATTTAATCCACACCATTATTATCAACAAATCTTCATGTTAGTGAATGAAACTCTGATTTTGTCTGTACATAAATTCTACACAATGGAATATTCGTTGTTAATAGATCCCTGCAAGTGATCAACATTAACATGTCTAGTCTAGCATGCCATAGACTTAAGACCAAAGCTTGATAATAGAAGATGCATCATTCTAATTCTCCATACTTTTCTCACAAGAAATCTCATATCACGTCTCTTGTATCATGACATAATTCGCTTGAGACTAAACAATATCGTGAGTGTCTTATAAACCATGTCTGTTATCAATCATTCAGTCTTACTTCCTTCGTATGCACAATGATATGCCACTTACGAAAGAGGTTTTGTTTAATTCTGTATCAAGAGAATTTCTCTTGGACATCTTTGAATTCCATATAATATAATTCAATTTATCGTCGTAAGATAATTTGAATTACTTCCACTCATCATAATCTTATGAAGTTTAGGCCCAAAGAATACATATAATTCCTTTTTTTTTAGCTTGACCCCTTAATGTCAAGTCAATTATAATGTATTCTCGACACTTAGGCGAACCCTTAAGGTAGAATTATCTACCAACCGAGATATTAATCTCGTTAGACACTGCATTATAGTGTCATATCTTTAATTCACACGTGCAATTTTCGCATATTATGACATATCCTCAAGCCATTTCATTCACATTAACATGTGTCTGAGAATCACAGATTTGAATCGCATCTTACTAAATGTATTCAAATATAATCCAAGTCGTACAACGACATAACTAGTTTCTCTTTCACTTATTGTTATTACACACTTTAAAATAGTACAACATATAACCTTTTTTTTAATACTCCGTCGTTATAATACTTTATAGAAGACGGTAAAATGAAATGCAATTTTTAAAACTTTTCTATGCAAAATACAAGGTTTAATATATAAACCAACTATAGTGTTTCGTTTCAAGATTTACACACATGTACTTTTAAAGGATTAAAAAATATATTCATGACAAACTATAATGAGAAACTTTCGATATCATTAGTGCCCTCTTCATTTTTCCAATAGGATATGTCAACTGCATCCATGATTATCATTATCATTTCAAATTTAAATGATAAACGATACAACAAAAAATGATTGGACATGTCATTTCTCTCTCGTGATCGTCGTTTGAACCAATACTGAAGTTTCAGTGATGACAACAGGGTTAAACCAAGTAGGTTTCAACCAGACGTGTTAAACCAAACAGGTTTCAATCAAAACTGGTTAAACTAAACAAGTTTCAACAAAAAATGGTTAAACCAAACAGGTTTCAACCACATGTTAAACCAAACATGTTTCATTATCTAAGTCAAATAGAGATGACCAACAAGTCATTTCTAACGCGTGATATAAAATATACACAAGTTTCCATCACGACCCTTTGTGGAATCTAATTTAATTCTCTCAAGTTAGAGATCCCGATATCCACTATGTCACATTTTCGTTTCATTAAGAAACTCAAACTTAGAAGCATTGACAATAAGTTCTAAAGTTTTACAACATCATCATTGTGTTATAGGCCGTTTACACTTCTCGTGAACTATTGTCAAATATGGTAGAAGACCTTACGTTTTGAATCTAACAATTATATTCCAAAACCAAAAATGTATTGAATCTTAAAAATTAAATAAAATATATTTCAAAAACTCAATAAGTCACTAGAACTTACGTTCTGAATAATTTTATTCTAAATCGATATGCTTGAATTCTCTTTCTCAAACAACATCATGTTGTTAAATCCATCAAAAGTTATTTTAACAACAATATCGATAATGTCAATTTCTTTACAAAATGCAAGAAACATTTTGTGTAGAAACACACTCCACACAACCTTAATTAAAGATCAAGACATTATCCCAAAACGTTCAAAATACGTTTCAACCATTCTCACAAAACAAATATGTTTTGTATTCCGATAAAGTTCATACTTGGAATTTGAAAACGTTTTCACAAATCATACAACGTTTTGTCATAAGCACAATCGTTATGAATTTTTTTTTTTATTTTCAAAAAACACCGCATATGTAGAAACGAACTCTACACATATGTATGTTTTGTTAAGAGATTAAACTTACTGTCAAACTCATAGGTAGAAACAAACTCTACCTAGACCATTGTCTTGTCAAATAGTTGAATTTTAGTCAATTTCATGTGTAGAAACAAACTTTACAATTATGATTGACTTTTCATACTATTAAACATTTAGTAAACCTCATATGTAGAAATAAACTCTACCGCGGCCAATTGACATGTCAACCTTATGTTTGGAAAAAGAAAATATCATAAACAAGTTTCATATTTTTTTGAACGGCGAATTTGCATCAGCGGATCATTTATTTCAACGACCCTCATCATTTTCACACAACACACGCTAGAAGGAAACTCCTACCCGGGTTGCTTGGCAACTAATCGCGGGACCTGGGTTGCTTGGCAACTAATCGCAGGAAATTGGAGAGAAAACCTTCCGCCCCCAGGAATTGAACCCGAGTTGCTTGGCAACTATTCGCGGGCCCTTCCACACTGAGACATGATACCATTGAAGCAAACGTTCGTTGGTTTATATATATATATATATATATATATATATATATATATATATATACTAGTTAAAGACCCGCGATTTCGCGGGATTTTGAAAGTTGAAATCATTTATTAATATCATTTTATATTGTATTTGGAAGGTGTTGAGTTTATACATGCTTCCGTTAACATCAAACTTGAACAAGTTCTTGGATAGGGAGCGGATCCTAAATTGGTTAACGAATTCGTTTCATTCAAAACTCCTGTCATGTATCAATTCACCAACCCATTGCTTCTTTCAATACAAGTAACTAAATTCAATTATGTGCATCAAATAATTTGTGATTTTGAAATGATATAGGTGTAGATACAGAGCTATTTGTTATGAATTACTGTATAATTTTTTACACGACGATAAGCGTCGACAAAATTCAATAGATCATATTGAATACAATTAACGTGAATCATATATTAGTCACATTCAACGCGCCATCGTGACTACTAAGTTAATTGTTCGTGGTAATATTCAGATGATAAAGTTATTGTGCAAAAGCTAGTAGAAGGTAGAACCAAATACAAACTATAGGTTACATGTACTGGTTACATTACTTTTAAAAATTCATTAAATATTCAACATGATTTAAGATTACTTAAATCATACCTTAAAATGATAGTAAAAATATATAATTTTATACAGATTACAGATTTAATTAGTAAAACCAATGTACAGATTACAGATCTCATATGATAATATTAGGTAACCCTAACCTAAACCTTAAACTCTATAATTTAAACCATAAAATCTAAACCTTACACCCTAAAATCTAAACCCTACACCTTAAACCCTAAACTCTTCGAAATCCTTTGAATTAAAAATTAAATCTAAACCCTAACCATAAACCCTAAGCCCCAAAATCTAAACCCTTGAATCTAATCTTAAACCCTAATCTAAACCCAAAAACCTAAACCTAAACTCTAAAACCTAAAATTTAAACCATAAACCCTAAATCTAAACCATAAACCCTAAATCTAAACGCAAAACTCTAAACCTAAACTTTAAATTCTAAATTCTAAACCCTAAATCCTAAACCCTAACATAAACCCTAAAAACACTAAATCCTAAGCCCTAAAATATAAACCCTAAGCCGTAGAATCTAAACTCTAAACCTAAACAATAAACCCTAAACCCTAAATCTAAACCCATAACCCTACATCCTAGAATCTAAACCCTAAACTCTAACCTAAATCTTAAACCCTAAATCTAAACCCAAAACCCTAAACCTGAACTCTAAACCCTAAATCAAAACCCTAAACCCTAACCTAAATTCTAAATCTAAGCCCAAAACCCTAAACTTAAATTCTAAACCATACACCCTAAATCTAAACCATAAATCATCAAAACTCTAAACCCTAACCCTAAACCCTAAGCCCTAAAATATAAACCTTAAATCCTAGAATTTAAACCCTAAACCTAAACCCTACACCCTACAATAACCCTAAATCTAAACCCAAAATCCTACACCCTAGAATCTAAACCCTAAGCCTAAACTCTAAATCCTAAAATCTAAATCCTAAATCCTAAATCTAAACCCTAAACCCTAACTTAAACCCTAAATCTAAACCCAAAACTCTAAATCTTACACCCTAAATCTAAACCCTAACCTAAACTCTAAAAACTCTAAACCCAAACCCTAAACCCTAAGCCCTAAAATATAAACCTTTGAATCTAAACCCTAAACCCTAAACCTATAACCTAAACCCTAAATCTAAACCCAAAACCCTACACCCTAGAATCTAAACCCTAACCTAAACCTTAAACCCTAAATCTAAACCCAAAACCCCAAACCTAAAGTCTAAAATCTAAACCCTAACCTAAACCCCAAATCTAAACCCAAGACCCTAACCCTAACATCTAAACCCTACACTCTAAATCTAAACCCTAAACCCAAACCTAAACCTTAAAAACTCTAAACCCTAACCCTAATCCCTAAAATATAAACCCTAGACCCTAAAATTAAAGTCCTAAACCTAAACCCTAAATCTAAAACATGCGCCATTTTTTCATGAGATTTTGCTTAAGCTTGCCGGAAATCGTGGTGTTTTGCGGCCTATGTTTGATCTTTCCGGTGTAAGCATCGCCAAACAGTGGTTAATTTTAAATTTGCAGTTGAATTCATAGATGTAATGCGTTAACATCGGATGTTGTGATTCGAGAGGTTTGATTGATTTTAATCTTCATATTTGTATTTGTATTTGATTAATTTGAGACGATGAGAGGGGCGATTGATCAACCGCTTCTCCTTCAGTTCATCCAAACCCGACCCATTTACACGAATGACTTAAACGTTAGATATTGTAAAGTTTTTCTTTTTCTTTTTTTGCGCATTATATAAATAAAAAGTGTTGTGTGTCAATTGAACACGGTCTGAACCCATTTTAACCCTTTACTCAATGATACCAAATGGGTGCTGGATCCCTAAGAGCCAATAACGATCATGTTTAGAATACGACATCCTTCAACAAAGGTGTAGGTGTTGCATGTTTCTTATTTCAAAACTCTTCATTTGCACATATGGCATGCTCTACACCCTATTCAATGAAAATGGATAACATATTTTATTAGCAAATAAAGGACTAAAGCTCAATGGTGACATGTACTAACATATCATTAATGGAGGTTTAGTCTACTAAATAGTTACTTTATTTACATGCCATAAAAAGTAAAACCATGAGATAGTTATGGACAATATGTCTCCTTGATGCTTATATAGAAGTCATAATTGTTGGAACCTTAAGTTAACCATTTTGAATGAACATTTGATGGATAAGCTATGTCTTCTTGAACTCGAAGCTTATGACAGAGTAAGTAACCTAAAAAAAATTTTAAACAAAAAATAAAGTTTTTTTAGTGTTTACCCATGCTGACTTTGAAAAATTTATTAAAATTTTACACTTGCCCCATCCGTATCCAGGTTCAAGTTCCTTTGAAAAATTTATTAAATTTTTACACTTGCCTCATTTGTATCCGGGTTCAAGTTCTGCCACTGTAGGTATGATAAATAAAACTTTTTTGAACAATATGCCAATAGCTTACATATGCCAACAACATACATATCTCAACAGCTTACATGTCTTTGAAAGTGAAGATCATTCTCACTGTACCTAGCCTTCAACTTATATATCCAAGATTTAGCTAACGAATAGTATATATTATCTAGGTATACATCAACATTTTCTTGACGAATATTGCTCAAAAGAGGATTATACACGAATATAAACACGAGACTGAATATCACAAACATTAACGTACACTATGATTTAGGATATCGGTATTTAATACACAACAATCTTCAACCCACGTCCTGAGGAATAAGCTTAACCTGTATCAATCAAATGCTATATATTCATGATGTTCTTGTTAGTCAGAATCAATCAGTATAATTAACAAAAGCCAGGATTTTTGTTACCTTTTTTGTTATGGCTCAACAGTTTTAAGCTTTAGTCACTTTGACAATATTTGGTCAAACTACACTAACAATGCTACTATCCAAAAACTGACAACACATCCAAATACGATCCAAAATATTAACATACACATTCAATAAAAATTATATACATATCTTTAACCTGAAAAAGAGTTTTTATTACGTAATAAATATTTCAAAACCCCCTTAATCACCATTAGATTGGAAAATTACGTTAGGATACCCCTTAATCCAACGACCATTAAACATTCCCTAAAAAAATTACGTAATAAATCAATTGTTAAAACACTCATCCCTAAAATACCCTCTTCTAATAATTTGCTCCGTGCCCTAATTTCACATCATTAGATATATTCTCATCATTCTCGATTTCGTATCCCATTCCCGATTCATATATACGCTCAAGGATAATTTCTCATTCTCAAATTCTATAGCCTCTTGACAGTATGTTCCAATCTTAAATCTTTACATATATAATATATATTATATTATACATTATGAAACCATACGAGATTATTTTTAGTCGATTTTAAAAACAGTTCAGACTCAATAAGGAAATTAGTGAAAAGTAACTTACACCATGAAGCCTTTAATCATGTTGACTCCTCCTCACCAAATGAACCAAAATGTCAGAAGAATAACGCTGCTGCTGTATTTATATAGGATAAAAAAAACTCTATACATCAATTATGGATTTCTATATTAAAAAGATAAACAAAAATAAATATATGTATGTTGCTGAAAAGATATACTTACAGTTGGTCTATGGATGTCAGACCGCAAGTAGGACAATATCACGTTTACATCAGTTTTCCGGAATATTCTTACATCTAGTCAAATGCATTGCTAATGAATTTTTTGTTATGTTTCCAGTTGTTCCATAAACTGCTCAAAGTGGCAACTAATTAGAATTATAAAATTCAGTCATAATTGATTAAAAGTTAACACTATATTATATAGACTCTATGAAGTGTAGTTATTGACAAAGTAAAAAAGTGCCTTATAAGCTTGAAATCATAAAAGATAACCTTCTAAATCTGTAGAGTAATAATCAGCTTTGTGCGAACGGTGGTGATGGCGGTAGAGGCGCTGATTGCTACAGGAGGAGATGATTAATATGGAGAAGAAGTGAGGTCTGTTCAAAATTTTTGGAAGCGGGTGTTTAATTTAGGACAAAAAATAGGAGAGAATAGATGCCGTTTTCCCCACTCAAAAGTGAAAAAATTGGGTGCCATTTAGTGTTATAAGGAAATAAAATACAGTGTTTAGATGCCATTCTTATTAACAATGTTAAATTGGTATGCATTAATGTATGTATATGTACCATCTGATTCTTTCACATTGATTGTTTGATTTCATACATACATACATAATAGTGTCGTATGATAAACCTATACATCTTGTAGTACGGGTCTCTTAGGGTCAGCAAATCGGAAAATTAACGGTTGTTCACAACCCTATAAAAAATAGATTAATTATCAACAATTTTTGTTCGAGATACCTGGCTATAACATGGATAATGAAGTTGCTTACTCTTACCGTGTATATGCCATAAAGAACATTAATAAATCTACATCCTTCAGACTGAACGCCTTAGATTAAAAAGACAAATAACACTTATAATTATAATACTGAAGACATTAACATAGCATGCAATTTTTAACAAACACATTTTTTTTATGATAGCATGAGATCAGCATATTCAAGTTATACCTCTCAATACATCCTGCTATATAAAAAACGCTATACTCGAAAAATTAAAATCACACACACACACACACACACACACACATATATATATATATATATATATATATATATATATATATATATATATATATATATATATATATATATATATATATATATATATATATATATAACAATAAAACCTTACGATAGGGAAACAAACTATCGCTTGAATTGAGAATTAGCAAACACATCATCACATCGATTTAAACCAAAATTTCTTGAGGCTGCTGATTGATATTCTTGAACCCCAAAATTAATCCTTGGGCAGAATCCAACAACATGCTAATCCGTCTATAATACCCTTAAAAACAGTAACCATGATGCAAAACTTTCGGATCCCTTTGACTATTTTTAAAAACTACAAACAAAATTATTTAGTTAATTATAAAAATAAAAAAAACGGAATCACCATCTTCATTCAGGTTTACACTACCTTAATTGGTGTTCCTTCATTACGGGCGCAATTGATCAAATGGTCGGAAACCATTACGGAGTACATGACAACACAATTAGGTTATATGAGAAAAGTACTTTTCATGATCGTCATCGATAACCTTAAATGATTAGGTTATATTAAATTGCGTGTTTTTTTTAATTATTAGATTAAAAGAGGGTATTTTAGGGATGAGTGTTTTAATAATTGATTTATTAGCTAATATTTATAGTGGATGATTAAGGACCGTTGGATCAAGGGGTAGTATAATGTAATTTCTAATCTAATGGTAATTAAGGGTGTTTTGAAAACATTTATTAGCTAATCGAGACTCTCTTTTAATGTGTGTGTGTGTATATATATATATATATATATATATATATATATATATATTAAAATGTTGACTATATTTTGGGTGAATACGGCGACTATATTTTTGCGTCTGATTTTCTCGCCGTTTTTCGGCAATCTTCTGGTTCTTCTTGTGGGTGTAGGCAATGGGTATGACATCGGCAGGAGGAAGAAAGAAGGGATCTCATCAGTCCTCTTCTCGCGTCTTACGTAATCGAACGGTTGGGATTGAAGAAACGTTAGAAACAAGTGATAGCAACGATGATGATGCTACATCGAAGGTAGAGATTGTGGATGATAAAGGGCAAGACTAACAGAAGGAGGGTTGCGGCACTGATTTATATGAAAGTTCTGTACACCCTAGGGTTGATTATGTTGAGCCTGTACATTCTAAGGTTGATAGCATGCTGGATAATGAGGAGCAGGTTAGTGTCCATAGCGATAGTTCGGAAGATGAGATGGTTAAGGGACGTACTAACCTAAAAAGCCTCAAGAAGAATGTGTATCCTCATGCTAGTGTGGAATCAGATGGAAAAGTTAAGGGTTTGTGTGTGGAAGATAATCAAAAGTGTGCTGCTCATTCTGATCGTTTGAATGGTTCTGGTTCGATGAGTGGGAACCCTATGATGGTCACTAGTCAGGATGGGAAGAATGATTATCCATCGTTATCTAAGGAGGCGAATACGGTTGGTAATATGGAATATGATATAAGGTTGGGAAATAAGGATGATGGTCATAATGAAAAGGTACAAGATCAATCAACTTACCTCAATGCGGCTACATCAAATACTATTCATCAACGCAAAGTTCACTTTCGTTGGTTGGAACAAGTTGAAGGAACAGATGATGATATTGATGTGGTAATCCCTATTGCCTCGGTTATGGAAGCTACAAACAGGTATAGTAACACTATCTATGGCTACTTTATTGGCAAAAGTTTAGCTTTTCCGGTTGTTCAGAACTATGTGTTGAATGTTTGGAGGAAATATGGAATCGAGAAAGTCAAGATGAATTCTAAAGGATTCTATTTTTTTAATTTTCTACGGCCAAGGGAGTGACTGATGTGCTAGAAAATGGTCCCTGGATGATTCGTACTATCCCGATTATTCTTAATAAATCGTCACCTAATGTGTCTCTTACTAAGGAGGATCTAACGAAGGTGTCTGTATGGGTGAAATTACATGATGTTCCTCTAGCAGGGTTTACTCAAGATGGTCCGAGTGTGATAGCTTCTAAAATTGGTAGGCCTATGATGTTGGATTCATATACAAGTACTATGTGTCTAGAAGCTTGGGGACGTCCTAATTTTGCTAGAGTGATGATTGAAATAGTAGTGGATAGGGACCTTAAGGATTCTTTGAACGTGGCAACTCCTAATCTTAATGGTGAAGGGTACTCTAGGGACGTTGTGCGTGTTGAATGTGAATGGAAACCTCTGCGATGCTCGTGCTGCATGGTTTTTGGGCATAATGAATCTCAATGCCCAAAGAATATACATGTGTGTGAGGATGTTGTCATTATTGATAATGATGGGTTTCAACAGGTGAAGGTGGAAAAGGGAATGATTCAGGTAGTACTAAGGTTAATACCATGAAGAAGGGTACTTCTGTGGGAAAACAAAAATCAGCATGGGTGTATCGACCAAAACCACATCCTAGTGCTAGTGGGGGTAATAATAAGGAGAAGCGAGATCCGAATAAAGGGAAGCAGGTGGAGAATGTACCAGTATCTAACAATCAGGTGAAGGTTCAGAATTCGTTTGGTGCACTTAACAAGCTTGATTATAGCCTTATTGACGAACCGAGCGATGTTGAATCAGATGATGAAGAAACTGCAAAGTTTAAGGCTGAGAAGAATGTTTCTAAGGGATCGACCCCTTTTGGAATGAAATCGGGATGGTTATAATGTTTCATGTTCCAAGATAGGGTCGTCGTAGTTGTTTTGGTTTTTGCTAGGCTTGTGTGTGTAGGTTCTAGCTTGATGTTTGGTTGTTTGTGAGGCTACAAGGTGTGCTTGTAGTCGTTGTCTTTATTTGTATCTTTATTTTTATTATTTTATAATAAAATATTCACCGGATAAAACCCTTTACCCAAAAAAATATTATAAAACGTCTCCCAAACAACAAATGAAACGTTGATAATGAATCCAATAAATAATATTCTAACAAACCTTGCATGTTAAGGCATTTGTTTATGAACCATAGTAATTTAAACGTCAAAACGTTTCCTCTAATTGAACTCATAAAATTAAAATTCCATTACACGAACACATTTTTTAATTTAATACATTTATTAAACCCCTTATGTAAAAAATATTGTTACTAATGTGAAACAAGCCCGAGGAAAATCTACGTGTCGTAGACCATCTTTAACCCTTTGAAGCGTGTTGGCGTGTTGCTGAGTGGGGGTGGGGTGCTTGATGGGCCTGCTGGTAAACTGCCGGCTAATGGGGTGGCGTGTTGAGTGGCGTGTTGTTGGGTAGGGGTGGGGTATTTTTAATTTCTTTTTCATTTTTCTTGATTGTAATTTATTTTATTTGATTAGTTATATTATTATTTTGTAGATTATAATAACAACAAATAAATTTAATAAATCACACTAAAATTAAAATTAAAATTACGATTACATGATAAAAAGTCCTAAATTACTTTATTTTAAAAAAGTCCTAAAAATTGAAAAAATACAATAATATTAATAAAAGTCCTACTCGTCGTCGTCCTGGTCCGACAATTGAATTAAGTCGCCGTACTCTGCGAGCAAGGTCTTCTTCATCTTCAAACAACGTTTTTTTCCTCCGGGTTCCTTATGTTTGAGATGTCCAAATTCGAAATCCATTTTGTGGCTTCAAATGCGGCTTTCATACGTTCCGATTTGGCTTTTGTGTCCATTTGTTCAATCTTTTTCTTTGCAACTTCGGTCTTGTACGCGTTAACATTTTCACATAACTCTTCAAATTTTGAAGAGTTTGTAGAACGAGAGCTTTGTGATGCATCGGAAGATGCGGAAGTCCTAGCCACTTTCTTTGCTCGATTCCTTTCAATGGGCCTTTCAATCGGATCATCACCTAAAAGCACATTATCATCAGTGATATCAATCGTTTGGACCGTGTCCTCCTTATCGTCTCCGCGCACACCTTTACCATAAACAATTCCACCAACCGCAGATGACGCAAGCCACTTTGGTTAGTCTTTTAAAAACTCTCATGCATCTTTAAACGCCCACGTTTTCACCTCATTAGTACAATACGCTTGTACCGCAGCCTCGTAAAAACATTTTTCAGTTTTTCCACTATGCCTTAGATTGCATTTTTCGGCCTCATAATAGCCTTGAAAAGCTTTGCACCCCCTGTCCACATAACGCCATTTCCCGGATAACGCATCTTCATTTCGAAACCATCCTTCTTCGTTATTGTTGAATTTACTCATAATAATACCCCACAAAGATGAATATTTTTGTGAGTTTCCGACAATCGAATTCTCGGACGCATCAAGCCAACATTTCGCAACCAAGCTCTTCGGCTGATGTCCAAATTCTTTTTTGACATGGCTCACGTGTGTAACATCCAAGGTAAACGTTCCCCGTAGCATGATATTGTCCGCTTTTCCCGTAGGCGCACGGATTTTTCTTGGTAACCACACACGATGAGCACTTTCCCAGGAGGTCACCCATCCTGGTAGTGCTCTCGCCTGAGCACGCTTAACTGTGGAGTTCTCATGAGATCTACTGCGTTTGTGGTCCTAAAACGCGTCATGCTAGGAAAGGTCTCCACACCCTTATAAGGCATGCTTCGTTCCCCTCTCCAACCGATGTGGGACGGATGTTACAATCCTTCCCCTAATGGGACACAGCGTCCTCGCTGTGCACTTTTGGTCCGGGGCCTGGCTCTGATACCATCTGTAAAATCCCAGGTAAACGTTCCCAGTAGCATGATATTGTCCGCTTTGCCCGTAGGCGCACGGATTTTTCTTGGCAACCACACACGACGAGCACTTTCCCAGGAGGTCACCCATCCTGGTAGTGCTCTCGCCTGAGCACACTTAACTATAGAGTTCTCATGAGATCTGTTGCGCTTGTGGTCCCAAAAAGCGTCATGCTAGGAAAGGTCTCCACACCCTTATAAGGCATGCTTCGTTCCCCTCTCCAACCGATGTGGGACGGATGTAACACGGATGTTACAACGTACAGTGGCGATTCTAGGATCAAAACCCAATGGGGTCCCAAAAATTTTATTCGATAACTTTCTTGCATAAAATATTGAATGTGTCGGGTCGAATCGAGTCGGGTCGGATCGCGCCCAAAACACAAACATAAAATTAAATAATACTCGTAAAATATAAGGTTGTTCATATGCAGTATCAATTAATGACATATACAGTAGAAATTTCACATTATCAATGTTAAAGTAGCAATTGTCTATACAGTAGCAATTTACAATAGTATTTTAATCCATGTCTAATAGTTAGGTAGTTATGAGTGATGAGATTAGGGATTCATATACGGTAACTATTATAGATATATTTGTCATTACACATACATCTTCATTGCAACCATATAATGAATTCACTATAAGTACTCACAATAAAACATGTATATCTCAACATAAAAATTGCACATAATTGTTATAATATTTGTTTGATAGTAAATTTTGTTAGTCAGTATATTTAGCCCATTAGCTTAGTCCATGTATTATTGTCATTAGGTCTAGTCTACTTGTATTCTCTAGGTTAATCTGCTATATATGCCTTCTCTTATTGTATTGAAGTGATCAATCAATACATCGTACATCACATTTAACAAATTTAACAAATTATGTTCATTATTAGAAAAACATTGGTACATTACACATTCTGGTGGAAGAATTTTAAATTATGTCATGTTATATTACGTTTATGTTTCCATCATATATTTGAAAATATAATAAGATATCTTAAATATCTAATGGATATCCATTAATCAGCTTAATTCACTAGATATTGATATAGACGGTTAAACTAAATTTAAATGGATATGCATATGGATATGGATATGGATATGGATATGGATATGGATATGGATATGGATATGGATATGGATATGGATATGGATATGAATATGGATTAAAAAAACTAATGGATATGGATATGACCTAACGCCCTCACCTGATCTATTTACATCCTTAGGATGAAGGATTGGAGATAGAACCGTAGGAAATTATGATGTAGAAGGAAGTCAAAAAGAATTAGAATAGGAATTTGACAAGAGTTTGTTTATTTTTATATCTAATATATTCAATGGGTCATACTATAAAATTATTAGTGGGCTAATTTCAAACACTTTAGTAGTCCAAACTATTAAACTATAATCTCTAAAAATTTATGGGGTCCCATTATAATATTTAGTGGTGTCCTGTACAAAAAAAATAAAAATTTTGTAATAAAATTCGAAAAATTAGTGGTGTCACTGGACCCCGTATCCCATCACCTAAAGTCGCCACTGCTCACGTGCCTTTTGTTTGTCTATACGTTGGTGACTTCTTCTTCTCCTCCCTTTGGGTTCGGCTTCGGGTTGTGGTTGTTTACGTGGTTGCCTATGTGGTTGTGTTTGTGTTTGTGATTGTGATTGTGATTGAAATTGTTGTAGTTGTTGTGGGGATAACCCGAGTTCTCTTTGAATTTCTTGTAATTTTTGAAATTGTTGTAGTTGATAGATTTGTTGTTCAACTTCTTGTGGGTTCATATTGAACGAGCTAGTTGTATAATTGGTAAAACCAAGTCCGGGTCGGGTTTGGTTTGTAGATGACGAACCAGGTGTTGTTGGCTCGCCGGATACAATGTTGTTAAACTGCGACCACTCGTTCGGGTTTGACATTTTTGTGAGATAAAATGAGTTGTGGTTGTTTGAAGTTTATATGTTTGAGTTGTATATATATATATATATATATATATATATATATATATATATATATATATATATATATATATATATATATATATATATATATATATATATATATATATATATATATAAGTATATGTTTAATTAATTAATTTATTTTCATTTATTAAAAAATCGGTCAGCAACCTGCTCCCCATATATCCGTTACATTTGAATCGACCAATCACAAATCTCCACGTTACCTGACACGCGAGCTTCTTCCCCGTGCCAACATCCAGCACGCCTGAGCTTAAACCCACCAACACGTCGCGTTAGCCACGTGTTGGTGGCGTGTTGGTGACACTCATCGCCTAAAAACGCCGCGTTAGAGATGGTCTTATACAGTTTGTGAGATTACAACTTTATGTTTGATATATAATCATAAATCATTATGAACAAATGTCACATCACATGTTAACCAAATTTATGTATATGGGTCCTTTTCTACAAAATCCCAAACTATAAGCCAATATACACAACTTTAAGAACTCCTTTTTTCTCAAACACAAGAACAAAGGGTATATAATTTAACTTCATTTATGAGTTTCTCAACAAGATTTAAATAAATCTTTCTCCAAACTGTTTATATACTCTCAACAATCAGAGTAACCCAAAAGAAATTAAAATAGCATAATAACCCCATTTTTATAAATATGTCCGAAACCAAAAAATAGTCTTGTACCATATGTACACATATTTTGGAAGATAAATACCAAACATTTTTTTTTCATTTTGTAAACTCCTTTTGAGAAAGCTTCGTAATTTTAATGTAACGGCCCGACTTTTTCGACTTGCTTTTGTGCTTTGTGCTTTCAAGAAACTGCGTAATTGTGCGTACTGAGCTATACTATACTCTGGGATCTTACTACATGTGGATTACTTTCATTTATATGTTTAAATGTTCCTTTAAGTACGTAGATTACTTAACTTGAACCCCGGAAGCCTTTATGACCGTTAGTGTCACTTGACGTTTAGAACGAACTGCGTACTGTGTACACGTTTAACTTTTGTCGTAACCAGAATATTACGACTACGAAATACTAATTGTTATTTTATAATAACAATTACTTGGGTTTTTGGATGCTTAATTACGCTTAGTAATTTACTAGAGCACACAAGTTAGTCTTGTTGGACTTTCTACCTTGTTGGACTTTAGCCCACCATACACTAGCTAGTGGACTATTTAATTAGCCCAATTTAAATAAGTTAGTGACCCATATTAATGAAAGACAAATGCCCATTTATTAGAGGGAACATACTAGAATTTTTGTTAAGCATTATCCTTAATGTTGCATGGGATCCTAACATAAGCACCTACTTTAGACAACTATTAACCAAAAAGCAAAAAGTTGTCCCCCTTGTCCCCCCCCCCCCCCCACTAACCCACGACCATCACCACCCCACACTCACCTCATCACCTATAAATACAAGCCTTATTTCACTCATTTCACACTTGATCACATTTGCAATTTACACACACTTACTCTCTAATTCTCTCTCTAGTCTTTCTCACTCTAAAAAGTGTAAGTTTTTGATTTATTTCTTCTTCTTCTCCCCTTCATCCACACGACATCATCATCATCATTTTATGGATCTAGCTTTTAGCTTTTGATCTTGTTATATCTTAAAGATTCAAACTTGGGTTTGAATCCTTCAAGAACATGGAAGATTCAAGATTTCTAGCTTTGAATCTTCACTTATTTTGTAGATCTAAATCTTTTTAGCTTTAATCTTGTTATTTTGTTATAAAGATTCAAACTTGTGTTTGTAATCTTCATGTATCTTAAAGATCCAAGCTTTATGCTTCAAGATCTTCAAGAACACTAAAGATCCAAGCTTTTTAGCTTAGGATTTCATTATTATGTTAAAGATCTTAGCTTTTTAGCTTATGGTCTCATTAATTTCATTATTTTGTTAAAGATCTTAGCTTTCTAGCTTATGGTCTCATTAATTTTGTAAAGATCCAAGCTTTCTAACTTAGGTTTTTCTTAATACTTGAGATCTAAGTTGTTATTGTATATCTCACTTACTTGGAACCTTTTTGTATTTTTTGTGATGATAAAGATCAAGTCTTCATCATCACATATGATATAGATGCATGAACTTGTGTAAAATGGACAAAGGTTGAAGCTTTATGGAATTCATGCAATAAAGAGGCAATCTTAATGTTTAAAACTTGTAGAATGATAGATTTTACTTTTAGCTGTGTGTTGATGGTTGAACCTTGGTCAAAGTGATGCTAAAACATCAAAGAGTTGTACACTTGAAGCTTACAAGCATCAAGGATGAAAACCGTGATGAGCATCAAGCACCAAGAACATCATCGGAGCACTTGTTTGCTATTTTTTGGGATCTGGTCAGACTCCTGGGTTTCTGGAAAATTAATTTTCGGATAGTTCGTTTCGAGTAGATGACTTTTCGTTTAGGCCTCGACTTAATCCGATATACGGTTTATGATTTATAGCCTTCCGAAAGTCACTACGCCCTTGTAACGTTGTGCTGAAATTTCTGACCTACTCCACTTAAACCGTCAGCACGGTCAAACAAAGACGAGTTAGGTTCTGAAAATTGGTCAGCGGTTAGAGGACTCCAATACGGAGCCATAGCCACTGACTACACGTCTTTTTGATTTTTATAGAGGTCGTAACAGCTGTCCGAAGTCAGCCTTTTGTTTCGATCTCTATTCTTGTTAAACTTACCTTAGTGTTGATGAATGATGATGATAATGATGATGTTGATGATGACACTTAAACTTAATTTATTCACTTTTTAACCTTTTAGGACAACATACTGACCTAGTGACCTTTGACTTAGGTTGACGACCTTTCGGACCGACTTACTACCTGCATACGTTTCGTATCGACTTTTACTGCTTATTCACTATGAGTTATAGCTTCCCTTTTTACTTATACTATTTTTGGGACTGAGAATACATGCGCTTTTTATGTTTTACTTACTTGACACGAGTACTTAAACTTTACATATGTGTGGGTTATATAACGGCATAAAGATTCCCCTTAGCACGGTAACGTTTAATCATTGGTTTTGAACCGTTGAACGCGAATATTAGATATGGATTCATAGGGTTTGACATCCCCACTTGGGCTAGTCGCGCTAGCATTTAACGGGTTCTTGATACTTCGAGGACATACGAACTCGCCAAGTGTACTTTTAGGGGGTATTACTATTACGTTAAGTTGGTTACCGGGTGCCCACGGATAAGCATATACTTTTCATACTGTTTTGAATACGATAACTCGTGGTCTACATTACTTTACTGATTATAAACTATAGCTTACCAACATTCGTGTTGACATTTAAGCATGTATTTCTCAGGTGCTTAGACGATGATGCTTCCGCTGTTAGACTTGCTGTCTTGGTGTTATAGACTTGCTGTTATGGACCTGTTGTGTTAGATTTCTGCTGCATTACTTAGAGATGTCTCAATCATGAAACTTTTATCTTGCATTCGTAACTTATGTTAATTTCAAATAATGACTTTG
Source organism: Rutidosis leptorrhynchoides (assembly GCF_046630445.1). Classification (NCBI taxonomy): domain Eukaryota; kingdom Viridiplantae; phylum Streptophyta; class Magnoliopsida; order Asterales; family Asteraceae; genus Rutidosis; species Rutidosis leptorrhynchoides. Next base: position 626,397,497 of record NC_092335.1, read on the forward strand.
TAACGACCTTTGTGTCACGTTATCTTTTGTAAACGCTATCTTTTTATGAATGCAAAACTGGTTTTCAAACAGCATGTAGTATTTGATCGTGTAAAGATCCTGTTGTTGACGAATCGTACACGATGGTTTTGTACGGGGCGTCACATTTGGTATCAGAGTATTGGTTATAGGGAATTAGGTTGCATTAGTGAGTCTAGACCAGACCGAGTAGGATTCACTAATAGGACTAATCTACAACTTGCTCGTTTACTTGTTACTGCTTACTACTGCTGCATGTTACTGCTTATTTATACTGTCGTATGATCTTGCTGCATGCTACTGCTTACCTTTACTGCTATGTGAATTTGATGTATGCCATTGCTTATCCTCGTTACTGCATACTACTGTCTGCTTTCGATTGCATGTTACTTTGCTTAGTACTGTTGTTGTTGCCATGCTATGTACTGCGGTAGACGATCTAGGTTGCTGTAGTGCCTGATTAAGTGCTTGCTATATGTCTTGCTGACATGGAAAAAGTTATTTTTTCTTGTTCAGATGACAGACATGCTGCCCATGACCTTTGACCTTGAGAGTGACTCAGAGACGACTGTTGCCTCGCCTACTATTGCTACTGACACACCGCTATCCTTCGAAGACTCTGGCGATTCACCTTCTAGTGGACTCGTGCTTGACCTGATGGATGTCTCAGACTGAGACGAGGATCCTGAGATGATTCCAGCACCACCCAGCCATAGACTCCCGGAGCCACAACACCATTCCGGCGATGCTGTAATTCCTGGGGGAAATGGAAACGGTCCTTTCCGTAACGAGCATGGACATTGGGCTAGACGCACCGCTGATGGACGTGTTGTACCGATTCCACCTTTCATATATCGACTTATGACCATCGGCCAGGCACATCTACCCTCAGATGATTCAGATGATTCATCATCCGACGACTCCAGCGAGGAGGATCCCGAGGAGGATTCTGAGGAGGACCCTGAGGAGGAGCCCGTGCAGCCACCCTCTACCCCTCCGAAGAAGCGGTATCGTTTCGATGGTACCGTTATCCCAGGGATTAATGGAGGAAGACCGTTCGTGGATGCACATGGACAGTTGGTTAGGGTCATAGCCCGTAAGAGGGTCGTACCGTATCCCGAGATCCATTCATGCGTAAGACCACCCGCACTGTGCCGTCTACATCAACACCACCTGCACCATCCGCACCACCTGCAACACCTGCCCCACCAGCATCCCCCGTCATCAAGGAACTTACGAGGGAAGTGTATGCCCTCCGTGCTCGGGTGACTGAGCTCGAGGATTAGATGTCCCACCTGATGGACATCATTTACCCTCCATCACCATAGGGCTATTGTATTAGATTTCGTTATGTAATCTCGTTGGTAGTTTCATGATTTACTCATGTATTGTACGAACCTTATGTGTGCAACTTTCTTATTAATGAATAGAACTTAATGTTGTTTAATTATTATACGGTGTTCTATTTAGGTTATTACCTGATGGTTTTCGTGCTATCTGTAACTAGCTAGCCATGCTTAGTTAACATGTATTGTGATGTTTCCCGGTTGATTACCTTATGCTATAGCATTATGAATTGTTGAATGCAGAATTTTGACTTAAGTCGAAATATTTGTTTAGAAGATCAATGGCGAACGGAAGAGTTCCAAGGGACTTGTCCACAACAGCTCAGATTGAGGAGATGATAGCTGCTCGAGTAGCCGCAGCTATGGCGAATGCCAACCCTGCTCCAGCTCCACCGGCCAACCCAGCTGTTCAGAATGGGTGTACCTATAAGGAATTCCAAAGCTGCAAGCCCCACAATTTCAATGGTACTAAAGGGCCAGTTAGGCTAACGAGATGGTATGAGAAGTTGGAATCTGTGTTCCGTGTGAGTAACTGCTCTGAGGGGAATAAGACTAAGTATGCTTCCTGAACTTTGTTGGATGGCGCTTTAACTTGGTGGAACACACTCTCCCAGGCCAAGGGAATTGACGAGGCTTATGCTACTGGAAACTTTTACCTGGGGTGTTACACCCACGACCATCACCGCCCCACCCTCACCTCACCACCTATAAATACAAGCCTTATTTCACTCATTTCACACTTGATCACATTTGCAATTTACACATTTACTCTCTAATTCTCTCTCTAGTCTTTCTCACTCTAAAAAGTGTAAGTTCTTGATTTATTTCTTCTTCTTCTCCCCTTCATCCACACGACATCATCATCATCATTTTATGGATCTAGCTTTTAGCTTTTGATCTTGTTATATCTTAAAGATTCAAACTTGGGTTTGAATCCTTCAAGAACATGGAAGATTCAAGATTTCTAGCTTTGAATCTTCACTTATTTTGTAGATCTAAATCTTTTTAGCTTTAATCTTGTTATTTTGTTATAAAGATTCAAACTTGTGTTTGTAATCTTCATGTATCTAAAAGATCCAAGCTTTATGCTTCAAGATCTTCAAGAACACTAAAGATCCAATCTTTTTAGCTTAGGATTTCATTATTATGTTAAAGATCTTAGCTTTTTAGCTTATGGTCTCATTACTTTCATTATTTTGTTAAAGATCTTAGCTTTCTAGCTTATGGTCTCATTAATTTTGTAAAGATCCAAGCTTTCTAGCTTAGGGTTTTCTTAATACTTGAGATCTAAGTTGTTATTGTAGATCTCACTTACTTGGAACCTTTTTGTATTTGTTGTGATGATAAAGATCAAGTATTCATCATCACATATGATATAGATGCATGAACTTGTGTAAAATGGACAAAGGTTGAAGCTTTATTGAATTCATGGAATAAAGAGGCAATCTTGATGTTTAAAACTTGTAGAATGATAGATTTTACTTTTAGTTGTGTGTTGATGGTTGAACCTTGGTCAAAGTGATGCTAAAACATCAAAGAGTTGTACACTTGAAGCTTACAAGCATGAAGGATGAAAACCGTGATGAGCATCAAGCACCAAGAACATCACCGGAGCACTTGTTTGCTGTTTTTTGGGGTCTGGTCAGACTCCTGGGTTTCTGGAAAATTATATTTCAGATAGTTCGTTTCGAGTAGATGACTTTTCGTTTAGGCCTCGACTTAATCCGATATACGGTTTATGATTTATAGCCTTCCGAAAGTCACTACGCCCTTGTAACGTTGTGCTGAAATTTCTGACCTGCTCCACTTAAACCGTCGGCACGGTCAAACAAAGACGAGTTAGGCTCTGAAAATTGGTCAACGGTTAGAGGACTCCCATACGGAGCCATAGCCACTGACTACGCGTCTTTTTGATTTTTATAGAGGTTGTAACAGCTGTCCAAAGTCAGCCTTTTGTTTCGATCTCTATTCTTGTTAAACTTACCTTAGTGTTGATGAATGATGATGATAATGATGATGTTGATGATGACACTTAAACTTAATTTATTCACTTTTAACCTTTTAGGACAACATACTGACCTAGTGACCTTTGACTTAGGTTGACGACCTTTCGGACCGACTTACTACCTGCATATGTTTCGTATCGACTTTTACTGCTTATTCACTATGAGTTATAGCTTCCCTTTTTACTTATACTATTTTTGGGACTGAGAATACATGCGCTTTTTATGTTTTACTTACTTGACAAGAGTACTTAAACTTTACATATGTGTGGGTTATATAACGGCATAAAGATTCCCCTTAGCACGGTAACGTTTAATCATTGGTTTTGAACCGTTGAACGCGAATATTAGATATGGATTCATAGGGTTTGACATCCCCACTCGGGCTAGTCGCGCTAGCATTTAACGGGTTCTTGATACTTCGAGGACATACGAACTCGCCAAGTGTACTTTTAGGGGGTATTACTATTACGTTAAGTTGGTTACCGGGTGCCCACGGATAAGCATATACTTTTCATACTGTTTTGAATACGATAACTCGTGGTCTACATTACTTTACTGATTACAAACTATAGCTCACCAACATTCGTGTTGACAGTTAAGCATGTATTTCTCAGGTGCTTAGACGATGATGCTTCCGCTGTTAGACTTGCTGTCTTGGTGTTATAGACTTGCTGTTATGGACCTGTTGTGTTAGATTTCCGCTGCATTACTTAGAGATGTCTCAATCATGAAACTTTTATCTTGCATTCGTAACTTATGTTAATTTCAAATAATGACTTTGTAACGACCTTTGTGTCACGTTATCTTTTGTAAACGCTATCTTTTTATGAATGCAAAACTGGTTTTCAAACAGCATGTAGTATTTGATCGTGTAAAGATCCTGTTGTTGACGAATCGTACACGATGGTTTTGTACGGGGCGTCACATTTGGTATCAGAGTATTGGTTATAGGGAATTACGTTGCATTAGTGAGTCTAGACCAGACCGAGTAGGATTCACTAATAGGACTAATCTACAACTTGCTCGTTTACTTGTTACTGCTTACTACTGTTGCATGTTACTGCTTATTTATACTGTCGTATGATCTTGCTGCATGCTACTGCTTACCTTTACTGCTATGTGAACTTGCTGTATGCCATTGCTTATCCTCGTTACTGCATACTACTGTCTGCTTTCGATTGCATGTTACTTTGCTTAGTACTGTTGTTGTTGCCATACTATGTACTACGGTAGACGATCTAGGTTGCTGTAGTGCCTGATTAAGTGCTTGCTATATGTCTTGCTGACATGGAAAAAGTTATTTTTTCTTGTTCAGATGACAGACATGCTGCCCATGACCTTTGACCTTGAGAGTGACTCAGAGACGACTGTTGCCTCGCCTACTATTGCTACTGACTCACCGCTACCCTTCGACGACTCTGGCGATTCACCTTCTAGTGGACTCGTGCTTGACCTGATGGATGTCTCAGACTGAAACGAGGATCCTGAGATGAATCCAGCACCACCCAGCCATAGACTCCCGGAGCCACAACACCATTCCGGCGATGCTGTAATTCCTGGGGGAAATGGAAACGGTCCTTTCCGTAACGAGCATGGACATTGGGCTAGAGGCACCGCTGATGGACGTGTTGTATCGATTCCACCTTTCATATATCGACTTATGACCACCGGCCAGGCACATCCACCCTCAGATGATTCATCATCCGACGACTCCAGCGAGGAGGATCCCGAGGAGGATTCTGCGGAGGACCCTGAGGAGGAGCCCGTGCAGCCTCCTTCTACCCCTCCGAAGAAGCGGTATCGTTTCGATGGTACCGTTATCCCATGGATTAACAGAGGAAGACCGTTCGTGGATGCACATGGACAGTTGGTTAGGGTTATAGCCCGTAAGAGGGTCGTACCGTATCCCGCAGATCCATTCGTGCGTAAGACCACCCGCACTGTGCCGTCTACATCAGCACCACCTGCACCACCTGCACCATCCGCACCACCTGCACCACCTGCCCTACCAGCATCCCCCGTCATCAAGGAACTGATGAGGGAAGTGCATGCCCTCCGTGCTCGGGTGACTGAGCTCGAGGATCAGATGTCCCACCTGATGGACATCATTTACCCTCCATCACCATAGGGCTATTGTATTAGATTTCGTTATGTAATCTCGTTGGTAGTTTCATGATTTACTCATGTATTGTACGAACCTTATGTGTGCAACTTTCTTATTAATGAATAGAACTTAATGTTGTTTAATTATTATACGGTGTTCTATTTAGGTTATTACCTGATGGTTTTCATGCTATCTGTAACTAGCTAGCCATGCTTAGTTAACGTTTATTGTCATGTTTCCCGGTTGATTACCTTATGCTATAGCATTATGAATTGTTGAATGCGGAATTTTGACTTAAGTCGAAATTTTTGTTTAGAAGATCAATGGCGAACGGAAGAGTTCCAAGGGACTTGCCCACAACAGCTCAGATTGAGGAGATGATAGCTGCTCGAGTAGCCGCAGCTATGGCGAATGCCAACCCTGCTCCAGCTCCACCGGCCAACCCAGCTGTTCAGAATGGGTGTACCTATAAGGAATTCCAAAGCTGCAAGCCCCACAATTTCAGTGGTACTGAAGGGCCAGTTAGGCTAACGAGATGGTTTGAGAAGTTGGAATCTGTGTTCCGTGTGAGTAACTGCTCCGAGGGGAATAAGACTAAGTATGCTTCCTGAACTTTGTTGGATGGCGCTTTAACTTGGTGGAACACACTCGCCCAGGCCAAGGGAATCGACGAGGCTTATGCTACACCATGGGAGGAGTTTAAGAGTGCTATGATCGAGGAGTATTGCCCCCGAACCAAAATTCAGAAGATGGAAGCGGAGTTTTAGGAACTGAAAGTTGTAGGGACTGATCTTGATGGCTATAACCGAAGGTACTTGGAGTTAGCTTTGATGTGCCCCACGATGGTCACTCCTGAATTTAAGCGAATGGAACGATATTTGTGGGGACTTCCCAAGGACATTCAAGGAAATGTCACTTCATCGAAACCAGCGAATGTCCCAGAAGCTATGCGTATGGCGCACACCCTGATGAACCAAATTACTCGCCAAGAGCCAGAAAAGACAAAATCAGAATCGAGAGCTAGTAATGGGAAGCGTAAGTGGGACGGAAGCAAGGGAAAAGGTTTTGACCAGAACCCGACTAAGAGGTATGAGAATTTCAAAGTGAACAACAATTGGAGGAACCCGAACCCGAACCCTAGCTCGAACCCTAACTAAAAGTGTACCCTTCCTCAGTGCAAGAGATGCTATAAGCATCATACTGGGTACTGCAACGTGGTTTGTGAAAAGTGTAAGAGGACTGGACACATCAGCAAGGATTGTAAGATCATCGTCCCAGCTGTGAGGACAAACCCGAATGGGCCAAGGAAGTGATTTGAGTGCAGCCAGCAGGGCCACTTCAAAAATGAATGTCTGAACAAGAAGAAGGATGGCGGGCCAGCACGTGGAAGAGTCTTCAACATGAACGCCCGAGATGCCCGTGAGGATCCTGACTTGGTCACAGGTACATTCACTATCAACAATCTATTAGCTTCTGTCTTGTTTGGTACTGGTGCCGATAGGAGTTATGTAGATAGACCCTTTTGCTCTAAGATAGATTGGTCGTTAGTACCTTTGGAGGAGAGTATGCTTGTTGAGGTAGTCAATGGAAAACTTGAGAAAGTTGACCAGACTGGCCGAGGAGGTATAATAAACTTAGCTGGTGAAGATTTCGAGATTGAATTAATACCCATCAACTTGGGAAGCTTTGATGTGATTTTCGATATGGACTGGTTGTCCAAGGTAAGAGCTGAAGTTATTTGCGGTGAGAAGATTCTCCGTATACCACGCGAAGATGGTGAGCCTCTGATTGTTTACGGAGATAGATGTAGTCCGAAGTTGAACCTTATTAGTTGCTTGAAGGCACAAAAGGTTATGAAGAAGGGACGCTTTGCTGTTTTGGCGCATGTGAAGAAGCTAGAAGTTGAAGAGAAAAGCGTGGAGGATGTGTGAATTGTGAACGAATTTCCCGACATTCCAGAAGAATTACCGGGATTACCACCGCCGAGATCAGTGGAATTTCAGATCGATCTAGTACTAGGAGCTGCACCTGTAGCCCGCGCACCTTACCGAGTAGCACCTTCTGAACTGCAAGAGTTGCAGAGTCAACTGCAGGAACTACTCGACCGTGGATTTATCCGACCGAGTTCATCGCCTTGGGGCGCACCTATTTTGTTCGTGAAAAAGAAGGACGGATCTTTCCACATGTGTATCGATTATCGTGAACTGAACAATTTGACGATCAAGAATCGGTATCCACTTCCTAGAATTGACGATCTTTTCGATCAGCTGCAAGGATCCAGTGTTTACTCCAAGATTGATTTACGGTCAGGTTATCACCAGTTGAGGGTGAAGGAGAGTGATGTGATGAAGACTGCGTTCAGAACCCATTATGGTCACTATGAATTTCTTGTGATGCCATTCGGTTTAACCAACGCACCTGCCATGTTTATGGATCTCATGAATCGTGTATGCAAGCCATATCTGGACAATTTAGTTATCGTCTTCATAGATGATATCCTCATCTATTCCAAAAGCGAAGAAGAACATTAGCAACATCTTCGACTCATGCTAGAACTCTTGAGACAAGAGCAACTTTATGCCAAATTCTCCAAGTGCGAATTTTGGTTGAAGGAAGTTCAATTTCTTGGTCATATCGTGAGCGATCAGAGTATCAAAGTCGATCCTGCAAAGATCGAAGCTATCAGCAAGTGGGAAACCCCCACTACTCCGACTCATATCCGCCAATTTATAGGTCTTACCGGTTATTACCGAAGATTCATTGAAGGTTTCTCTCTGATTGCGCGTCCTTTGACTGCATTAACTCATAAGGGGAAGAAGTTCGTTTGGGAAGCCGAGCAAGAGTCAGCATTTCAAACCCTGAAGCAGAAGTTGACCTCCGCACCTATCTTATCACTTCCCGAAGGCAGTGATGACTTCGTTGTGTACTGCGACGCCTCGAAACATGGATTTGGTTGTGTATTGATGCAACAGAAGAAGGTTATTGCTTACGCCTCCCGACAACTGAAGATTCGCGAGCGAAACTACACTACTCGCGATCTTGAACTTGGAGCTGTCGTCTTCGCACTCAAATTGTGGAGACATTATCTTTATGGAACCAAGAGTACTATCTTCACCGATCACAAAAGCCTCCAACACATATTCGACCAGAAGCACCTGAATATGAGACAACGTCGATGGATTGAGACATTGAACGACTATGATTGTGAACTTCGTTACCACCCTGGCAAGGCAAATGTTGTAGCTGATGCCTTGAGCCAAAAGGAGAGAACGGTACCACTTTGTGTCCGTGCCTTGAACATCACCATTCAGATGAATCTCAATAGCCAGATCCACGTAGCTCAAGAAGAGGCTCTCAAGGAGGAGAATATTTCTCAAGAGCACTTGAACATTCCCGTTTCTCGATTCGAGGTTAAGGAGATTGGACTCCGATACCTTGCCGGAAGAATCTGGGTGCTTAGTTATGGGGATTTACGGAGCCTTATTCTAGACGAAGCCCATAAGTCAAGGTATTCAATTCATCCAGGAGCTGGTAAGATGTACCACAACCTCAAGGTTCAATATTAGTGGCCGAACCTAAAGAAGGATGTTGCAGCTTATGTTCGAAAGTGTTTGACTTGTTCCAAGATCAAAGCCGAACATCAGAAGCCGTCTGGATTACTCCAACAACCCAAAATCCCGCAATGGAAGTGGGAAGGAATAACAATGGATTTCATCACGAAACTACCGAAGACGGTAGGAGGTTATGATACCATCTGGGTTATCGTTGACCGTCTTACCAAATCTGCTCACTTCCAACCCATGAAGGAAATTGATACGATGGAGAAACTGGCGTAATTATACATAAAGGAATTTGTATCTCGACACGGTGTACCCTTATCGATTATCTCAGATCGATTATCTCACCCGCAGACCGACGGATAGAGCGAACGCACGATTCAGACTTTAGAGGACATGCTGCGTGCTTGTGTTATAGATTTCGGAAAAACTTGGGAGAAGCATTTACCCCTAGCCGAATTCTCTTACAACAATAGCTATCATGCAAGCATTAATGCCGCACCTTTCGAAGCGTTGTATGGCCGCAAGTGTCGTTCTCCTATTTGTTGGGCCGAAGTAGGTGAAAAGCAACTCACCGGTCCCGAACTCGTCCATGAAACCACTGAGAAGATTGTCCAAATTCAAGCAAGGCTCAAGACGGCCCGTGATCTCCAAAAGAGTTATGCCGACCTTAAACATGAAGATCGCGAATTTCAAATCGGCTACCGCGTTATGTTGAAAGTCGCACCTTGGAAAGGTGTAATCCGTTTTAAAAAGCGTGGGAAGTTGAATACACGATATATTGGTCCTTTTGAAGTTTTGGAGCGTATTGGACCCGTTGCTTACCATTTGGAACTTTCGACTCAATTGAGCCCAGTTCATCCCACTTTTCACTTGTCGAATCAGAAGAAATGTCTTACTGAACCAGAACTTGTCATACCTCTCGAGGAGCTTACGATTTACGACAAACTCCATTTCATGAAAGAACCTGTCGAAATTATGGACCGTGAGGTCAAGACCTTGAAACGCAACAAGATTCCAATCGTCCGAGTACGATAGAATGCAAAACGAGGACCTGAGTTTACTTGGGAGCAAGAGGATCAGATGAAACAGAAGTATCCTCACCTCTTCACAACTATACCGTCTACCTCAGCTTAAAATTTAGGGACGAAATTTTCATTAACAGGTGGGTAATGTAACGACCCGACTTTTTCGACTTGCTTTTGTGCTTTGTGCTTTCACGAAACTGTATATTTGTGCTTACTGAGCTATACTATACTCTGGGATCTTACTACATGTGGATTACTTTCGTTTATATGTTTAAATGTTCCTTTAAGTACGTAGGTTACTTAACTTGAACCCCGGAAGCCTTTATGACCGTTAGTGTCACTTGACGTTTAGAACGAACTGCGTACTGTGTACACGTTTAAGTTTTGTCATAACCGGAATATTACGACTACGAAATACTAATTGTTATTTTATACTAACAATTACTTGGGTTTTTGGATGCTCAATTACGCTTAGTAATTTACTAGAGCACACTATTTAGTCTTGTTGGACTTTCTACCTTGTTGGACTTTATCCCACCCTGCACTATCTAGTGGACTATTTAATTAGCCCAATTGAAATAAGTTAGTGACCCATATTAATGAAAGACAAATGCCCATTTATTAGAGGGAACATACTAGCATTTTTGTTAAGCATTATCCTTAATGTTGCATGGGATCCTAACATAAGCACCTACTTTATACAACCATTAACCAAAAAGCAAAAAGTTTTCCCCTTGTCCCCCCCACTAACCCACTGTAACATCCTTGTTACATCCGTCCCACATCGGTTGAAGAGGGGAACGAAACATGCCTTATAAGGGTGTGGAGACCTTTCCTAGCATGACGCATTTTGGGACTACAAGCGCAACAGAACCCATTAGAACTCTGCAATTAAGCGTGCTCTGGCAAGGGCACCACCAGGATGGGTGACCTCCTGGGAAAGTGTTCGTCGTGTGTGGTCGCCAAGAAAAATCCGTGAGCAACCTACGGGGGAGACAAGGGTACGTCCCTATCTCTGCAAAGCGGACAATATCATGCTACGGGGAACTTTTACCTGGGGTGTTACAGATGGTATCAGAGCCAGGCCCTGGACCAAACGTGTACAGCGAGGATGCTGTGTCCCATTAGGGGGAAGATTGTAACATCCGTGTTACATCCGTCCCACATCGATTGGAGAGGGGAACGAAGCATGCCTTATAAGGGTGTGGAGACCTTTCCTAGCATGACGCGTTTTGGGACCACAAGTGCAGCAGATCCCATTAGAACTCTACAGTTAAGAGTTCTCAGGCAAGGGCACTACCAGGATGGGTGACCTCCTGGGAAAGTGCTCGTCGTGTGTGGTCGCCAAGAAAAATCCGTGAGCAACCTACGGGGGAGACAAGGGTACGTCCCTATCTCTGCAAAGCGGACAATATCATGCTACGGGGAACTTTTACCTGGGGTGTTACACCCACAACCATCACCACCCCACCCTCACCTCACCACCTATAAATACAAGCCTTATTTCACTCATTTCATACTTGATCACATTTGCAATTTACACACTTACTCTCTAATTCTCTCTCTAGCCTTTCTCACTCTAAAAAGTGTAAGTTCTTGATTTATTTCTTCTTCTTCTCCCCTTCATCCACACGACATCATCATCGTCATTTTATGGATCTAGCTTTTAGCTTTTGATCTTGTTATATCTTAAAGATTCAAACTTGGGTTTGAATCCTTCAAGAACATGGAAGATTCAAGCTTTCTAGCTTTGAATCTTCACTTATTTTGTAGATCTAAATCTTTTTAGCTTTAATCTTGTTATTTTGTTATAAAGATTCAAACTTGTGTTTGTAATCTTCATGTATCTTAAAGATCCAAGCTTTATGCTTCAAGATCTTCAAGAACACTAAAGATCCAAGCTTTTTAGCTTAGAGTTTCATTATTATGTTAAAGATCTTAGCTTTTTAGCTTATGGTCTCATTACTTTCATTATTTTGTTAAAGATCTTAGCTTTCTAGCTTATGGTCTCATTAATTTTGTAAAGATCCAAGCTTTCTAGCTTAGGGTTTTCTTAATACTTGAGATCTAAGTTATTATTGTAGATCTCACTTACTTGGAACCTTCTTTTGTTTGTTGTGATGATAAAGATCAAGTCTTTATCATCACATATGATATAGATGCATGAACTTGTGTAAAATGGACAAAGGTTGAAGCTTTATTGGATTCATGCAATAAAGAGGCAATCTTGATGTTCAAAACTTGTAGAATGATAGATTTTACTTTTAGTTGTGTGTTGATGGTTGAATCTTGGTCAAAGTGATGCTAAAACATCAAAGAGTTGTACACTTGAAGCTTACAAGCATCAAGGACGAGAACCGTGATGAGCATCAAGCTACAAGAACCTCATCGGAGCAATTGTTTGCTGTTTTTCGGGATCTGATCAGACTCCTGGGCTTTTGAAAAATTAATTTTCAGATAGTTCGTTTTGAGTAGATGACTTTTCATTTAGGCCTCGACTTAATCCGATATACAGTTTAGGATTTATAGTCTTCCGAAAGTCACTACGCCCTTGTAACGTTGTGCTGAAATTTCTGACCTACTCGCACTTAAACCATCGCCACGGTCAAACGAAGACGAGTTAGGTTCTGAAAATTGGTCAGCGGTTAGAGGACTCCCATACAGAGCCATATCCACTGACTACGTGTCATTTCGATTTGTATAGAGGTCGTAACAGCTTTCCGAAATCAGCCTTTTGTTTCGATCTCTATTCTTGTTAAACTTACCTTAGTGTTGATGAATGATGATGATAATGATGATGTTGATGATGACACTTAAACTTAATTTATACACTTTTAACCTTTTGGGACAACATAATGATCTAGTGACCTTTGACTTAGGTTGACGACCTTTCGGACCGACTTACTACCTGCATACGTTTTGTATCGACTTTTACTGCTTATTCACTGTGAGTTATAGCTTCCCTATTTACTCATACTATTTTTGGGACTGAGAATACATGCGCTTTTTATGTTTTACTTACTTGACACGAGTACTTAAACTTTACATATGTGTGGGTTATATAACGGCATAAAGATTCCCCTTAGCACAGTAACGTTTAATCATTGGTTTTGAACCGGTGAACGCGAATATTAGATATGGATCCATAGGGTTTGACATCCCCACTCGGGCTAGTCGCACTAGCATTTAACGGGTGTTTGATACTTCGAGGACATACGCACTCGCCAAGTGTACTTTTAGGGGGTATTACTATTACGTTAAGTTAGTTACCGGGTGCCCACGGATAAGCATATACTTTTCATACTGTTTTGAATACGATAACTCGTGGTCTACATTACTTTACTGATTACAAACTATAGCTCACCAACATTCGTGTTGACTTTTAAGCGTGTATTTCTCAGGTGCTTAGACGATGATGCTTTCGCTGTTAGACTTGCTGTCTTGGTGTTATAGACTTGCTGTTATGGACCTGCTGTGTTAGATTTGTGCTGCATTACTTAGAGATATCTCAATCATGAAACTTTTATTCTGCATTCGTAACTTATGTTATTTTCAAATAATGACTTTGTAACGACCTTTGTGTCACGTTATCTTTTGTAAACGCTATCTTTTTATGAATGCAAAACTGGTTTTCAAACATCATGTAGTATTTGACCGTGTAAAGATCATGTTGTTGACGAATCGTACACGATGGTTTTGTACGGGGCGTCACATTTAATTTCCAAGATAGTGTTCATGGAACTATTTTTACAAAGAAACCCATCAAGGTTTTCATGAAACATATTCGGGTAAATTTTTTCTAGATAATCTGTTTTAAGATTGTAGGAAATAGTACCCGAACATATATTAGTATAATATATAATTACCTCTATATACTAATAAGCAAAGTGAATACTCTCTTCCTATTGGTCGGTCACTATTTATCAATAGTGGCCGACCACTATTCATCTTTTTTTTCACTTTACTTTCATTTTTTTTTATTCTATTTTTTTTCTCCCTTACTTACTTTACTTTTCATTCTTTCTTTCAACATATGTCTTTCGTTACCATGCCTTTACCATTGTAGGCAAGCAAGTGCCATAACATAACACATCATTTGGAGAAAGTTGAGATAATATACATGAATACATACACTAGCTATTACACAGTTTAAATATATAATTTTTTTTTAATTTTTTTTAGTTAAATCGCTAGCACTTTTCAAGCAGCAGCGCGCGAACCCCACCTTTCTTGTTCATATCAATAACGAATATTATAAATATACATACCTGAGTATACAAAAGGATATTATCTCTTGGAGAGAACCGAAATATAATCATCAACAAATGATGAGCCGAGGCCTGTGTTAGACGGTTCCCTTAAAACAGATTCGCCGTCTATACGTGTCTGTTTCCCAGGGTACAACGGCCGAAGCAGTAGTACTGCTGGACTTGAACTACATGCCTGAAAATCTTTTCATAGTCGTTAAGCTAGCCCAAATGGTCATCCTAGCTAGACCAAGTCTGCTAGAATCAAACTGATGTGGTGAAACTATACCTTTATTTATGAACGAATTTGTGTTGTTTTTGTTAAACGAATTGTTTTATTATATATATGGTGTTTTAATGAATTCAGGTTGATTTCACACATATATAGGCAACTAGTCCTATCCGCGTAGTTTAGTTTTATAGGTAAATCCGATTCGTTCCACAGGGAGATGGAGTGTTTAATGATTTTTTAATAGTCTTTGAAGTTAAACTTATTTAAAGAGGGTTTTGGATTAGGAATTATATAATATAACAATAACAATAATGAAAAATAACTTAATTAAACTAACTTACTTGATAATTAAAATTACAAGATTACAGGATTTATAATCATTAAATTAAAAGTGAATTAAATGAAATTATACTATTTGTGATAAAGCAATTGTATTACTGAATAGTAATAAGTAAAACGATAACTT